>NC_081568.1:98350857-98500155 GCF_022355385.1 Mustela nigripes
TGCGGGGCTCGATCCCAGGACCCTGGGATCATGACCTGAGCCGAAGGTGGATGCTTAATGACCCGAGCCGAAGGCAGAGGCTTTAACCTGCTGAGCCACCCAGGCGCCCCAACACCACATTGTTTGCAAAACAATACTTCGTTATGTAAGAATCTATTGCATTGGGGTGCCTGGGTGGCTCAGATGGTTGGGCATCTGCCTTCCATGTCTCCATGATCTCCAGGTCCTGGAATCGAGCCCCATGCCAGGGTTCCAGCTCAGTGGAGAATCTGCTTCTCCCTCTCCTTCTCCCTCTCCCCCTGCCTGTGCTCTCTGTCTCCATCTTTGCCTCTGTATCCCTATCAAATGAATAAATAAAATCTTAAGAAAACAACAACAATCTATTGCATTTGTGCTGGGAGGAAAAATTGAACAAGTTAACTAATTTGTCTTCTCTTACTTAAGCACTTCTGCTGCTCAGATTCTGCCTGAACTCCAAAGGAGTCTATCTCTGATAGACTCACACAGATTTTCACTGCATTTGGAGTTGTGCTTTTTGTTTTGAAGACTTAGGGCAAGAGCTATGAAGAATTGTTTCCTGGGGGGCCTGAATGGTGTTGGTCATGAGAGAGGGTCTATATGGTTATGAGACAGAGGTCAGCATCAGATCGTCACTGGCAAAGGCACCCATTTGTTTTTTAAATAAATTAATGTAATATGTAAGGCCCTTTGGAGTATAGGCCTAGGATAAAGCTTTTCCTGCTGAGATATAAGCTGGGTAGTGCCTAGTGACAGTAGGATTTTAATGCCAAGCTTATTTGCAGAGAGATTTAGATGGCTGTATTTTTTAGAATTTTTTTCAGGATGAAGAAAGTGCTAGACTAATGGTTTAGAAAACAGTAGCAAGTTTCTAAGTTAGACTTTCCCAATGTTATGACAGTGTTATGAAGACTTTTTAAAAAGGAAATAGTAAACATATACGAAATGACAGTGTTATGTAAATGACAGTGTTATGAAGACTTTTTAAAGAAAAGGAAATAGCAAACATATACGAAATGAGTGTAGTGTTATATAGTGAACCACCATGTTTCCGTTACCTAGGTCCTAACAATTGTTCTAACAATCCTGTTTCATGCATACCTCTACTCAGTGTTCCTCCCTCAGTGAGTTATTTTAAAGCAGACTGTTACCTCCTATATATTTATAAAAGATATTCTTAAAAAAGATATAATCACAGTACCAATATCCACTTATTCCCAATTCAACAAACACTTCACAGTTTTAATCACGTGCAAGGCATTGTGGGGTTTTTGCTTTTGAGGATGAAAACAAGTTTCCACCAAGAAACACGTGTCCTAGTGTTCATTGTATCTGAAGTCAGAGGATCCGATGTGAGTGTATATAGTTAAAGCTACACGAAGTCTATTAGTGGGGCTTGGTGTCAAGAACAGCAGACTTCGGACTGAGCCGACCTGGTGACAGTGAACCTGAGACCTCTCCACAAGGGTTTAATTTTTTCCCCCTAACCTCTGGAAAGCAAGGCATGGGAAAGGGATTTAGTTCATGTTGTGCCAGGAGGTGTTTAAACTTGTTTCTTTTTCCAAAATGTACAAGCTGCTAAGAGAACTAGAGACTTAAATTAACAAGTCTTGGAAAAGACTTTTTTTTTTTTTTTTTAAACTGCGTGGGTCAGGGAAATTCGTTCCTTTCGGGTCACGTTCCTGCCTCCAGCTGGCCTGGTTTGCTAGGGGCGTGCTAGAGGTCAGCGGCTTCCGCAAGGAACTTGGTGCCTGGGTCTCGCGCTGTTCCAGAGACTCTCAGGCGACACTGGGCGTTTCCTCTTTTTCTGGCCTCGGAAAGTTTTTGTTTTGGTTCTTAGTTCCCTGTCAAGGAAAGGAACCCTACGGACCAAAGGTTTCCCAGTCTCCTCCCGGTGGCCGAAGGCCAAATTTCCCCCATCACAGCTTGACCAGACTTGGTCCCTTCAAGATCCTCCAAGGCCGGGGAAGCGCGTCTTGCGTAGAGGAAGAGAGGAGGCAGTCAGGCTGCCATATCCACACCCACTGGCCGGCCCTTTTTTTCCCTCATCCGTGGGCCAGTACCCATCCTACCGCAAAGGGTGCGCGCAGTCTCCCCAGTGACTCCCCAAGAACCCGGTTCTCCACCATTCCCAAGAGAATACTCAATTTGGCCGCGCCCGCGCTGGGTAGAGGGGAGGGTTACTAAAACCCGGGAATAGGATGAAGAGCGCATGCGCAACCAGGCGGTGGCTTTCAAGAGTTCGCCCGGCGGCAGCAGCCGCTAGGTGGCGCATGCGCCCTGGAGGGTGCGGGCCGGTCTCCGGGAAGAAGGCAGCGGCGGCGGCGGCGACGGCGGTGGCGACGGCGGCGGCTGTGGGGAAAGGCGGGGGCGCCGTGGGGGCCGTGCCCGTGTTTACACAGCGGCGGGCGGGCGCGGACGCGGAACCTGGCGCGGCGGCGGCAGGATGGTCATGGCGCATTTCGTCGAAAATTTTTGGGTAAGAGCGGGATGTTGGAAGTTGGGTTTTGGGGTGCGAAGCTTTCTCCGCCTGACCTCGGCCTGTGTGCGCTCCGGGCGGCGGCGAAGCCTCGGCGGTGAGGGCTAGCGTCCTCGGGCCGCCGCCGGCTGGGTCCCGCCTGTGTGAAGCCGGGAGGGCTGCGGGCCGCCGTACGCCAGGTCTCGCAGGCTCGCAGCCCTTGCGGGGGCGAGGGCTGTCAGCGCGGCCCCTCATCCCGCGGCGGGGACGCTTGGGGGCAGCCCGCCGCCCGCGCTGGGACAAAGCGCCGGATGGGGCGGGAGACGGGACCCGGCCGGAGGCTTTAGGCTCCGGGCGCGCTTCACGGCTTGGACGCGGCCGCGGGGCCCGCGGCGCGGCCGCCTCCCAATGCGCGCTGCCAGCAATCGCCGGCCGGAGCCGGGCGGAGGGGGCTTGCCCCCGTCCAGCGCCGCAGCCCCCATCTTAGCCCTTTTGCCCCCCATGGTTTCCACACGGAGTCCCTTGCGGGCTTGGCTTGGATCCGCACTTCCTCTCGGCCTCGCAGCTCGGCTCTTTGGTCTGCGCCCAGGACTTTGCCTCTGGGCCTGTTCACAAAGCGTGTAAAAGTTGAATTTAATGTAACTGGATTCCTTGGGCTTAAATGCACGAAGACTTCCCCTTGTGTCCTGTGCTCCTTCCCCTTCCTCATTCTTTCCACACCCCTCTCCTTAACTCCGTATTAGTATTAGGTGGTTCTCTGAGAATGACTTCAGTCACCGTGCGGGGTGTTTTTCTGTATTGTTTGTTGTAATGGGAAGTGCAGTGCAGCCGAGTGCGGGAGAAGGAGCATGTTTACCTCGGTATCTTGGGTCAATCTCAGTGGAAGTCCTGACAGCTGCAAGTACTACAGCTCCATTTTAGTTAAAATTCAGAAGTAATTAAAGGAGTGCTCTTTCAGGGAAGAAGAGGTGTGTCTTAAATTCTTATTTCTAAGTGTATTACGTATGGACTTAGTAATCAAATCAGCTCCTAGTCATTTGGTTTGAATGTTTCTTGTTTTCCGCAAGCGACATAAATACGAGGCATTAGGTTTTTCTTTAAGAAATACCCTTATGAAAAATAAAATACCCTTATGGGGCGCCTGGATGGTTTAGTCGTTGGGCATCTGCCTTTGGCTGGGGGTCATGATCCCAGGATGTTGGGATCGAGCCCTGCCTGAGTCAGGCTCCCTGCTCAGCAGGAAGCCTGCTGCTCCCTCTCCCCTTCACCTTGCTTGTGTTTACTTTTTCTCTGTCTCTCTCTGTCAAATAAAAAATATTTAATGAAGTTACAGTTCACATACTATACACTCAGTTAAGTGTACAATTCAGGGGTTTTTCGTCTGTGCAGTTACGTCACCACATTTAGAACCATATCCTTACCTCAGAAAGAATCTCTGTATCCATTAGCCCCTAACTCAGCCTAGGCAGTTTACTAATCTATAAACATCTGCCTTGATAGATTGGTCTCTTGTGGACATATATAAATGGGATCATATGTGTTATCCTTTGTTGGCTTCTTTTCCTTAGCGTGTTTCCACACTTCACCTGTGATGTAGCATGTATCCGTACTTAATTGCATTTTATGGCCAAACATTCCATTGTGTGTGTACACCACATTTTATCTCTTCATCAGTGATAGACGTTTGGTTGTTTCCATTTTTGGGCTATTATGAATAATAAATATGAACATTTTTGTACAGGTTTTTGTGTGGAAATGTTTTCATTTCTTTTGGGAATGGAATTGCTGGGTCATGTTGTTACTCTTTAACATTTTGAAAAACTGCCAAACTGTTTTCCAAAGTGACTGCATGGTTTACAAACCCACTAACAATGTCTGGTTCCAATTTTTCTGCATGCTGGACACCACTTGTTATCGGTCTTATTGTAGTGGATGGGTGTGAAGTAATACCTCATTGTGGGTTTGATTTCCATTTCTCTGATGGCTAATGTTGAACATCTCTTCATGTGCTTAGAGAAATACCTTTTTAGATTCATTGCCCATTTTTAGATTAGGTTATTTGTGTTTTTATTATTGAATTGCAAGAGTTTTCGTATGTTCTGGGTAGTCTTTTATCAGATACATGATTTTGCAAACATTTTCTTCTATTTTGTGGGCTTTTGTTTTTTCTTGATGCTGTCGTTTTTGAAAACTTATTTGTTTTTAAAAGTTATTATTATTATTTTAAAATATTTTATTTATTTGAGAGAGAGAGATTACAAATAGGCAGAGAGGCAGGTAGAGAGAGAGAGAGAGAGGGGAAGCAGGCTCTCTGTTCAGCAGAGAGACAACATGGGGCTTGATCCCAGGACGCTGAGACCATGACCGGAGCTGAAGGCACAGGCTTAACCCACTGAGCCACCCAGGCACCCCTTAAAAGTTATTTTTAATTGAAGTATATAGTTGGTGTATAATACTAGCTTCAGGTGTACGATGTTCAACAATTACATATATTATGACATGCTCACCAGTGTAAGTGCCATTACTGTCTTACAGTATTACAGTATTATTGACTCTATTTTCTATGCTGTACTTTTCATCCTTGTGACTTCTATAATTATAGCAGTAGGTTTGTACCTCTTAATCATCTATTTCACCTATCCCCAGTGTCCCCCCGAACCACCCGTTTTTTCTCTTTATGAGTGTTTCCGTTTTTTGTTCATATGTTTTTTAGATTTCATATATAAGTGAAGTCATACAGTATTTGTCTTTTTATGTCTAACTTGTTTCACTTAGCATAATATATTCTGTGTCCATCTGTGTCAGATATGGCAAGATTACATTATTTTTTATGGCTGAGTTGTCCATTGTGTATGTGTACCACAGCTCCTTTATTCATCTATGGATGGACACTTAGGTTGCTTCCATATATGTTGGTGATTATAAATAATGCTGCAGTAGACATAGGAGTTCATTTACCTTTTTGAATTCATGTTTTCATTTTCTTCAGGTACATATCCAGAGGTGGAATTACTGGATTTTATGGTGTGGTTTTTTTTTTTTTTAAGATTTTATTTATTTATCTGACAGAGAGAGACACAGCAAGAGAGGGAACACAAGCAGGGCGAGTGGGAGAGGGAGAAGCAGGCTTCCTGCTGAGCAGGAAGCCCCATGTGGGGTTCCATCCCAGAACCCTGGGATCATGTCCTGAGCCGAAGGCAGATGCTTAATGACTGAGCCACCCAGGTGCCCCAATTTTATGGTATTTCTCTCTATATATTATATCTATATTATATATATCTATGGATATATATATCTATGGAAATATATATATATAATATTTGATAATATTATTTTCCACAGTGGCTACACAAATTTACATTCTCACCAACAGTGTGGGACTGTTTCCTTTTCTCCACAACCTTGCTGACAATTGTTATTTCTTTTTGATAGTAACCATTCCAACTTGTGTGAGGTAATTTGATATTGTCCTTTGAAGCATCAAAATTTTAAATTTAGAAGTCCAGTTAATTTATTTGTTATTACTTATGCTTTTATTGTTTAATCTAAGACGTTTTTCCTAATCCATGGTTACAAAGATTTACTTGTGTTTTCTTCTAAGGGTTTTATAGTTTTAGTTCTTATATTTAGGCCTGTGATCCATTTGAAGTCAGTTTTTGTGTGTGGTGCCAGGAGGAGGTTCAGCTTCATTCTTTTGCATGGATATGTAGTCTCAGTACCTTTGTTGAAGGGCTCCTCTTTCTCTGTTAAATACTCTTGACACCCTTGTCAAAAATCAGTTGACCATAGATGTATGGGTTTATTTTTTGATTTTTAGTTGTATTCCATTGTCTATCCTTATGCTAGTCCTACACTGTTTTGATTACTATGGCTTTGTAGTAAGTTTGGCATCAGGAAGTGAGAGTTTTCTAGATTTGGGCTTCCTTTTCAAGATTATTTTGCCTATTCTAGGCAAAATTTTGCCTATTCTTGCCATTTCTGTATGAATTTTAGGTGTAGCCTATCAATTTAATTGGTTTATTAATTTAGATATAGTTGATGTATGTAACCTGTCAACTTTAGACTTCAGGTTTTAGGCAACTTTTAAAACTATTAAATTGGATTTAAAATTGGCATCCCAAAATGTTTTGCTTTATTTTATTTTTTAAATAATCTTTACACCCCATGTGGGGTTCAAACTCATGACCCCAAGATTAAGCATGCTTTTCAAACTGAACCAAGCAGGTGTCCCTTGAATGTCTTTTGATAGATGAATGTCCTTGGGGTTACTGGGTTCCTCAGTTGATTAAACATTTTAAGCATCTGCCTTCAGCTCAAGTCATGATCCTAGGGTCCTGGACTCGAGTTCCATACGAGGCTCTTTGCTCAACATGGAGTCTGCTTTTCCCTTTGCTGGCGGCTCCCCCTGCTTGTGTGCGCTTTTGTGCATACTCTATTTCTCTGACAAGTAAATAAATAAATAAAATCTTAAAAAGAAAGAATGTGTTCTTTTTTTTTTTTTTAAGATTTTATTCATCTATCTGACAGGCAGAGATCACAAGCAGGCAGAGAGGCAGGCAGAGAGAGCGAGGAGGAAGCAGGCCCCCAGCTGAGCAGAGAGCCTCATGTGGGGCTCCATCCCATGGGATCATGACCCAACCCTGAGGCAGAGGCTTTAACCCACTGAGCCACCCAGGCACCCCGAAAGAATGTGTTCTTGATGCTTTCTGACTTACTTCCAAATTGTTTATCAGAAATTGAAGTATAGTTTACTGCAAATCGTACATTAACATTTTAAAGTTACTTTTGCTTCTGTTAATTGAGCTTTGAATATAGCCTTATCTAATGATTTTTGGCTGTTATGAATAATGCTTTCTACGAACATTATTTTATCAGTTTTTGGGTGCCCCTTGTCCTTTTTGACAGGAATAAATTTGGATATCTGAAATCTAGAGAAAACTTCTAGTCTAATTTACGTTTTTGTCATTTCACTTCCCCAATATTGAACACAAACAGTTAAAATAGATATCATTTTATTTATTTCCAAGCCTGGAATTAGGGCTGAAAACTCTAAATTAAATATAAAAGCTTTATAAAAAGTTCCAAAGGATGACTAAATGAAGTAGGGAAAACTAAGAACAAGAACTAAATAACTTCAGAGAATTTGATAATTGTCTAAGACAACTTAAAATTTTACATATTTTAGGATCATTTATAACTTCCTAAAACAGAAATTACAATATTAGTTTCACTCTTCTCCCCTAATCTTTAAAGTAGCACTGTCAGGTCAAATAAAACTTGTCAAAGTGAGGTAATGGGAAACTTTAAAGTTTTAAGTTTCTAACCAAACAACTTATTAATTTTTGTTTTCCCTCCATATAAAAAGACAAACCTTTTTGTTGTGGCATTTGTTAGAGGAAAGTTTGAATCATTCAAACTATTTCCAAGCCCTTTTGAAAGTAGCACATCCTGCCTTTTTTTTAAGGTATGGTTTTTCTTAACTAAAACAGTATGCTACATTATGAATTACTTAATATTATACTTTGAAGAGAAGTATTTAAAACTTCCTATACAACAGGTGGTTTGTTGCTGATAAGTCATTTTTTGCCACAAAGTATAGTGCCTTTGATAGTAAAGTTGAAAATGTTTTTCTTTTTCATTAAAATTGGATAACAAAATTAATTTTGATAGAATTCCACACTATTGCCTTGGTATATAAAACAGTTGTTAGTCCTTCAAAAGATAATGTAACTTAACTTTTTTGCTGATATTATAGTAAGTATCTCTGTACACTGTTTATCGGAGTAGGGTACTAATTTATAGTGCTCTTGAGATTGTGTCAGCATTGCACTGTAGTAATTAAAATGGCTTTATGTTTTCATATAAACCCTGATTAATTGAGGAGTTAAATTTTGAAAAACATATGCTTTTTTATGTATAATTAACATACAGTGTTATATTAGTTTCAGGTGTACAGTATACTGATTCAGCAATTCTATACATTACTCAGTTCTCATCATAAGTGTACTGTTTATCCCCATCACTATTTCCCCCATCCCCACACTAACCTCCCCTCTGGTAACCAGCAGTTTGTTCTCTATAATGAAAAGTCTGTGTTTTTGGTGTGTTTCTTTCTTTGTTTTGTTTTGTTAAATTCCACATATGAATGAAGTCATATGGTATTTGTTTTTCTCTGAGTTATTTCACTTAGCATTATACATCCTAGGTCCATCCATGTTTTTGCAAATGGCAAGATTTCATTCTTTTTTTAATGGCTAAGTAATATTCCATTATATATATTCATCTTCTTTTATCTGTTCATCTATATAGATGGACCTTTGGGTTCCTTACATATTTTGGCTGCAATAAACATAGGGCTACTGCTTATACTTTTTTGAATTAGTGTTTTCATATTCTTTGGGTAAATACCTAGTAGTAGAATTACTGGATTATATGGTAATTCTATTTTTAACTTTTTAAGGCATCTCCATAGGGTTTTCTGCATGGCTGAACCACATTGCATTCTCATCAACAGTGCATGAGGGTTCCTTTTTCTCCACATCTTTTGTGTTTTTGATTTTAGCCATTCTGACTGGTGTGAGGTGATAACTCATTGTGTGTTTTTTTTTTTTTTAAGATTTTATTTTTTTATTTGAGAGAGAGAGAGAACGTGAGCTGGAGGAGGGGCAGAGGGAGAAGGTTGCCCAAGGAGACTATGCACCCAGCCTGGAGCCTGATACAGGGCTTAATTCCACAACCCCAAGACAATGACCTGAGCTAAATTAAGAGTCAGAATGCTCAGCTGACTGAGCTACCCAGGCACCCCCTCATTGTGGTTTTGATTTGCATTTCCCTGATGATGAGTGATATTGAGCATATTTTCATGTGTCTGTGGCCATCTGTGTATTTTCTCTGGAGAAATTTCTGTTTGTGTCTTCTGATTTTTTAATTGGATTATTTATTTATTTATTTTTTTGTGTGTGTGTTGAGTTGTATAAGTTCTTTATGTATTTTGGATACTAACCTCTTAAAAATTTATTTATTTATTTATTTATTTATTTATTTTTTTTAAAGATTTTATTTATTTATTTGACAGAGAGAGATCACAAGTAGACAGAGAGGCAGGCAGAGAGAGAGAGAGGAGGAAGCAGGCTCCCTGCCGAGCAGAGAGCCCGATGCGGGACTCGATCCCAGGACCCCGAGACCATGACCTGAGCCGAAGGCAGCGGCTTAACCCACTGAGCCACCCAGGCGCCCTATTTATTTATTTTTTAAGATTTTATTTATTTATTTGACAGACAGAAATCACAAGTAGACAGAGAGGCAGGCAGAGAGAGAGGAGGAAGCAGGCTCCCTGCTGAGCAGAGAGCCCGATGCGGGACTTGATCCCAGGACCCTGAGATCATGACCTGAGCCGAAGGCAGCAGCTTAACCCACTGAGCCACCCAGGCGCCCCTAAAAATTTATTTTTTTAAGGAATGGATTTCATTGGTGATAGTTATTTAAGAGGAAAAATAAAGCATACCTGATTTAAATAGCTTATCAACCTTATTTTATATAATAATCCTGATGTCTATAAAATAGTAAGCATTCTCCCAAAGACATCAAGTATTCTTTAGCATATATCACATTGTAATGAGCTGACATTTTTAGTTAGGTGACCTTTTCCAAAAATTATTTCCAGTCAGCACATCAAGAATGAAATAATTATCTTTGGTGTTTTTATCCTGAAGTATTTCTTTGTTTCTTGTCCTTATTTCTTTTTTTTTCTTTCTTTCTTTTTTTTTTTTAAAGATTTTATTTATTCATTTGAGAGAGAGACAGTGAGAGAGAACATGAGTGAGGAGAAGGTCAGAGGGAGAAGCAGACTCCCCATGGAGCTGGGAGCCCGATGTGGGACTCGATCCCGGGACTCCCAGATCATGACCTGAGCCGAAGGCAGTCGTCCAACCAACTGAGCCACCCAGGCGCCCCATCTTGTCCTTATTTCTTGTATTGTTTAACCAGTATGGAAGTTTTGTCTGTTGGTTTCATTGGTATTGTCATGCTTTACTTCTAAATAAAATTGGAGCACTTGCTTAATTTCCAGAATTTGATCCATCATTTACATGGATAAACTGGGAGGATTAAAATGTTTTTTAAAAACCTGGAATTGGGGGGTATCTGGGTGGCTCAGTGGGCTAAGCCTCTGCCTTCGGCTCGGGTCATGATCTCAGGGTCCTGGGATCGAGCCCCACATTGGTCTCTGCTCAGCGGGGAGCCTGCTTCCCCCTCTATCTCTGCCTGCTGCTCTGCTTACTTGTGATTTCTCTCTCTCTGTCAAATAAATAAATAAAATCCTTAAAAAAAAAACCCTGGAATTGCTATTAATAGGACTTTGAAGTGTAAAACATTGTATTTTTGCTTGATTTTTTTAAAAAAGCTTTTATTTATTTGACAGAGAGATCACAAGTAGGCCAAGCGGTAGACAGAAAGGGAGGGGGAAGCAGGCTCCCTGCTGAGCAGAGAGCCATATGTGGGGCTCGATTCCAGGACTCTGAGGTCATGACCTGAGCAGAAAGCAGAGGCTTAACCCATTGAGCCACCCAGGTGCCCCTGCTTGATTTTTTTGTAATCTCAATTTTTTTTTGATTTTATTTATTTATTTGACAGAGAGCGATCATAAGTACGCATTGAGGCAGGCAGAGAGAGAGAGAGAGGAGGAAGCAGGCTCTCCACTGAACAGAGAGCCCGATGTGGGGCTCCATCCCAGGACCCTGAGATCATGACCTGAGTGGAAGGCAGAGGCCCAACCCACTGAGCCACCCAGGTGCCCCTGTAATCTAAATTTAATATCCTAGGGAGATTAATACCTAACACCTATACCTACACCCACACACATGTATTCTTGGGGGGTATAACCCATATGTAAATTGAAATATATATATATTTTTAGAAAACTAGTTGAGGTAATCATAGATACCCAGATTATAGACTTTTTTTTTATTACTTGAAATTTCCAAATACTGCTTATGATATGATCCCATTGGGTGGTACACTGAAATTTAAGAAGTGTATGTGTATGCATATTTACATATACATTAATTAAAATACTTGCAAAATTTATGTGGTTCAGTATTCAAAAAGGACCAAAGGGAACACAGTATAAAATCTTATTCTTTTGGGGCACCTGGGTGGCTCAGTGGGTTAAGCCTCTGCCTTCGGCTCGGGTCGTGATCTCAGGGTCCTGGGATCGGGCCCCTCATCGGGCTCTCTGCTCAGCGGGGAGCCTGCTTCCCCCCTCTCTCTCTGCCTGCCTTTTTGCCTACTTGTGGTCTCTGTCAGTCAAATAAATAAATCTTTAAAAAAAAAAACTTATTCTTTTTTCCTCAGCCTCCAAGATCTCCACAAAGGCAGTAACTGTTACCAGTTTCTTACATAGCTTTCCAGAGATGATCTCTGTATATAAACAAGGAAATTATAAACACTAAGTTAGAATGTGTGGTTGTTTAATTGTTAGCGAGTTATCTGTGCCCAAATTGTTTCCAACTGCAACAAGCTAGGAAAATGCGAACTACAGATTCATCTAAGTTTGTTCAAATAGACTTGACAGATAGACATTATAAAATCAGCATTTTAGATGGCAGTAAATTTTATTGTGAGGCCTTTAGAATTTTGGGGGGGTGGAATGGTGGTTTGTTTTGTATTTTTGCTTTAATTATAGGAGAAATTTGAAAGTGAGAAATTGATACTGATTTAGTCTGTGTAAATTCAACTCAGGGGAGGGATTTTAGAACATTGACATGGAAAGGATAAAAATTTGCTGTCTGGGTTGTTTTGTAGCCATGCACACTAAATCCTGAGTGCTCTAATCCTTTCAGAACTACTTAAGTAGGAGAACTACTTAATGGGAGAACAGGTATGCTTTATATCATCGTACACATTTGGCTAGCGTAAGCTCTTTGGAAGTAGTTTTTTGAGTACTGTTTCTTGAGGTTATCCTTCCTGGTTTGACAATTCTAAAACATTGAACAAAAGCACCCTAAGAGGGACGCCTGGGTGGCTTAGTCTGTTTAAGGGTCTGTCTTTGGCTCTGGTCATGATCCAGCATCCTGGGATTGAGTTCCGCATTGGGCTCCTTGCTCAGCAGGAAGTCTGGTTCTCTCTCTGCCTGCCTCCCTCTCTCTGTCAAAGGAATAAATAAAATCTTAAAAAAAAAAAAAAGCACCCTAAGAAATCCGTATAGAAATATGGTGCCATGGAGATGTAAAGGGAATAGGGTTTGATTTTCAGTTTACCTAGTGTGGAAAGATGACAGAATATTACAGTTGGAAGAGTATTAGTATTAGTTTGGTCCACAGAGATGAGCGTAAGTTGGTCAGATGTGGGGGAGAAATAAAAACAGTACAATAGAAGCTGAGACCTAAAATGGTAACTATTGGTTAAGTTGCTAGAGAATGTTGCTGAGATAGCCAGATTCAGAGAATTAAATTGAGAAATGATTAGTGAACTGTAGGATGAATTTGAGACACACAAGTCCATTAGTTCTATCAGGAACATGCTCCTTCCCTGATGGAACAGCAGGAATAAAGGTTACAGAAGATAGGAGAAGCATGTTTGCTTGCATTTAGGGATAGATAGGAAGGTACAATGTAAGTAGAGCAAATTGGTGATGCTGGACCTTAATACTACAAAGTGTTAATTTTTATTTGGTTGAAACAAGAGCGGTGAAGGTGGCTTTCTTTTTTAATTTTAATGTTATGTGGTAGGTAGAACAGAGAGTACAGAAGAAAATTAAAATTATATATAGCTTTACCCTGTGTCCACTGAGATTTTCTTTAGAAATACAACATGCACAGTAGGTTTTGCTGTATTGTTCTGTAGCTTGGTATTTTCAAATGATAATTGCCATCAAACATTTTTCTCATATGATTAAGTATTCTTTGAAAATATTTTGTAGTGACTTTCATAGGTTTCCATGGAATAAATAGGTAATTTTTAAAACTGCTCCTAAAAAACTTTAAGGTTTTTTTTTTCATTTATGAATTAGGAGGAGATTTAACTATTAATATGATCAAGATGTCAGTTGAAGAAGGTAGCCTTTGTTTGAAAGTACAGATTGAAGAGGTTTTGAGAAAGCTGAAATTGTTTTTTTTTTTATTTTGAGATTAATGAAAATTATATGCATTTACAGTATATTACAGAAAATTTGAAAGTTATAAGACAAAAAAATTATCCTCTTTGCTTCTGCTATTTTTGTTGAAGCCATGTAATATCTTTTAGGTGGCTTTACAGATTTAATTTACTGGAAGAGGTGAGTTGTAACTGAAGACATTAGGGAGTATTTGAAGGGTTGGAAATAATTTCTTTAATGTGATAAGGTTTATTTTCTTCAGTCAGCCAACAAATGTGTTTGAGCGACTACTGTACCTGCAGCAAGTAGTTCTTACTGCTGAGCAGTGCTTGTTTTACATCTTCAGTCACTGTTTTCTGCTTTAAAAACATCTTGCAAATGGTTCTGTAGAATAGTTTTGATGATCATGTGTGAAAATTTCAATGTATAAATAGAAGGTTGACTAGAAGAGATTATAACTTGTGGTTAAATGTGCTATTTACTTATAGAAAAACTGCTTACGTAAGAACTAGAGCAAAAGGAAAATGTAGAGTGGTAGGAAGTGATGATATTTATTTATTACCTTTGAGGCAGTTTGAGGTTGAGAGGAAGGTTAGGCATGTTATTTGCTGTTCACATGACAGCACCTTTTGACCCTTTGATCCCCTTCCAAAAATTTTTAAAAAGATTTAAAAAGGAACAAGGTAAAATAAACATCAATTCATAGTGTGATTGTACAGTATACACTATCTCCTGCCTGTTTTCTAGAATCTTGGAGTCATCAGAAGTGAACGATATCCAAACTTTTTGTTTTTAGTATTTAACTTACTGTTGCTCTTAAAAGGTTCTTTGAAGGAGAAGTTTCAAACCATTAACTAAAAATCTCTGGGATTTATAGCTTTGTATTTTTCCACTCTTACTATTCATGGGTCTTAAAAAACCAAGATACATTAAACAGTTCCATTTTCATTAAAATAGGTATTTCATAGCTTTGTTAATAGAGATGCACTTTTTCTTCAAGTGGGGAGTTGTTAGGTTGTATTTTATATTTATTTAAATAAATGCCTTTGAGTTTCCAAAATAGGTTTGATGACTTATTCAAACCTTTAAACTTGAAATTTCAAGTATGTCTTGTAGATTCTGAATTAGACTAAAAAAAACCCGTGTATTTCCAGTGACTTGGTGACCTTACTTATAACTTAACTATCCTTTTAGCTAAATTTTAGTTCAGTTGATAATTTTAAGTGCAAAACTATGCATGGTATGATCTCATTTTTCTATTAAAAAGTAACATGTTACTATATGTTTGGGAAAAGGAATCTGGATTGTTAAACATCAGACTGTTAAGTGCTGTCAAATTAGAGCAGTAGGAGGAAACAATAGGTCCTGAGAAGTTTGTGTTTTCTTAAAGGACTTGCGTAGTTCTGGACTAAACATCTTCAAAGGATGATAAGATTTTTTTTTCTACTTCCTATTAGGAATTATTTCAAAGATTTTTTTTAACACTTGTTCATATAGGATTATAAGAAGATTTTGTTTGCCCCAGGCCACACTCATCGTACTTTTATGAAAGTACTATCTCTTTTTAAAGTGCATGGAGACCAGCAGGTAGAAGATCCTACCTTAGTTAAATCTTCAAAATAATTGTCTTCCTTGTGTCAGCAATAGCAATGGTGTTAATAGTAGCTATGGTCAGTTAATACTGCAAATCTCTCTGCAAGAATTAATTGATTGAAATAGGTAAAAATACTTGCTCATGCCTTTGACAAGTTTATCATGATATATTTAATATATTGTGCAATTCACTTAAAGTGTACAGTTCAGTGGTTTTGGGTAATACAGATAGATGCATCCATCATCACAGTCAATTTGAAAACATTTTCATTACCTCAAAAAGAAAACCTATACCTTTTGTCACCTCCTACCTTACAGCCCTCCTCCTTAGCAGCCCACTCATCTACTTTCTATCTCAGTGTATTTGCTTATTCTGGACATTTCATATAAATAGAATCCTACAATATCTGGTCTCTTGTGTCTGATTTCTTTAACTTAGTGAAATATTTATGATGTTCATTCATTAAGTCACATGTATCACTGTTTCTTTTTATTGCTGAATTATATTTTATTTTATGGGTATACTCTTATTTTGTCTTTTTATTCACTGGTTGATGGACATTTAAGTTGTTCCTAACATTAAACAACTGGGTAATAGACATTTTGTCCTAGCATTAGGTTAATTTTGGCTGTTTTGTTAATTGTGTCCTGCTTTTTTCCATTGACAGTATATCTGGGCAAATTTTTAAAATTAACAGTTAAAAATCTGCATTATTTTTAAACTGTAGTCTTTTAAAAAAACACCATATTTTTTTTATTGTAGTATATATGTCATTTACTTAACCAGTAATATTAATGGATTTTTAAAATTTTTTTCAGTTATAAATAGTACTTCAGTAAATATTCTTCCACATTTATCTTTGTATGTGTGTTTGTGTAGTATAGATTCTTAAAAGTAGAATTGCTGGATCAAAGGGCATAAATATTTACAGTTTTAATAAAATATTAGAGACCAGAAGACATGTTTAGTCGTAGTTCTATTTGATAATAAAGGTCTGTTGTCAAGTTATTTGTGCGTTCATCATGTATTCGTAGTTAGCCAAGGAAAACAAGTTCTTGCTTGAGTTAACAGAATATGTTAAAGGAAAAAAATATTTTTGTGTTGAAAATAACAGAAACATATCCACTTCAGGATCTCAGATGATAACATGGATATGCAATTCAGGAATACTTTTTGCTATTTTACTTTTCTTTGAATTAGAAACGCCTACTAAAAATGTCAGTGTCTGCTGTAAAAATGATAGCACCTTGTGGAGGTACTTCTAGTTAAAAAAAAGACTGGGTAATCTGAAACAGATTCTTTTTTTTTTTTTTTTAAAGATTTTATTTATTTATTTGACAGAAATCACAGGTAAGCAGAGAGGCAGGCAGAGAGAGGAGGAAGCAGGCTTCTCCTGGAGCAGAGAGCCTGATGCGGGGCTCGATCCCAGGACCCTGGGATCATGACCTGAGCCGAAAGCAGAGGCTTTAACCCACTGAGCCACCCAGGCGCCCCTCTGAAACAGATTCTATAACAGAATTATAATCTGTTAAAATTGTCAGTTTCAAGGGTGGTCTCTCCCTGTTTCACCAGAATTTTCAGTGTTTTGTGCAGGTGAAGACACTGAAGCCAAATGGGTCTAAACCTGAGCTCCACTGCTCTGTCTTCTTTATTTTTTGATATATAAATGTGTATATATTTAATATTTAGTCATCTGTTATCAAAGCTATAAATTAAGTTTTTGACAAGGTAACAGTACGACTTGCAGTCTTTATTGGACACTTTGAAATTTTTTTTTAGACTAAGTTGTATGTGTTTATGTGTGTGTGTGTAGAGAGAGTGCACTAGTGCCATTTGAAGTAGTAAAATTTTTGCTTAGTTTGTGCTAAAGGAAAGTTCATGAGTAGTAAATATTTGTTTTAATAAGTTTGTGAAATTATTAAAGAATAGTGCCTGGAGTCAAATTCAAGTTTTTCGACTTCAGTAAATGAATGAATCCCTAAATAGGAAGAAATGACAAATGGATTTGTAATCATGTAGGGTGTTTGTTTTTAGTGGTTAGTGCCTTCTGAGGCAGGCTTCTTCTATATTACATCCTTATTATTAGAGTTTTCCTTGTCTTTCCAAGTGAAGACCTGAGGGATGGAATAGCTAGCACTATTTCCCAGGGTGTGTTAATGCTGCTTTATTAATATTGTTATACTGTATTAAATTAATAATCCTCATTTTTCCTTATTGGGAATTTTAATTAATATGTTATTTGGACATCTGAAGTTACTGGATAAAGAGCTTACTTCAAGGACTTCTTAATAAAAACCCAGATTTCTGAATATAATTTAACCTGTTCTTGTTGCTTAACATTTTTAATACTTTAACAGTGAAGCGAAATGCTCAGGACCTTATTGCTCCAATTACTAGTGGTTTCCAAGATCTCATCTCCTTTAAAAAAATTTTTTTTTCTTTTTATTGTAAGCCTGGTAAATAGTATTTCTAATAGTCTTTGTGCCTATTTGAATAGCCCTTTATTCCCAACTTGCTTCTAATTTGAATATGCGTAATGCACATTGGGAACCCAGGTAACCTGACTGGTAAGATATTTTTTTAAAGATAGATATTTATTTATTTGAGAATGAGTGAGTGAGTGAGCACAAGTAGGAGTGGGGGGAGGGGCAGAGGAAGAAGTAGAGGCAGACTTCCTGCTTAGCAGGGAACACAACCCCAGCTGAAGCAGACGCTTAACCAACTGAGCCACCCAGGTGTCCCCAAATATGACATTTTATTTTATTCTATTTTAAAAAAAATTTTTCTTTGTTTATTCGAGAGAGAAAGAGAGAGAGCATGGGGGGAGGGTAGAGGAAGAGGGAGAACCAGACTCGCTGCTGATTAGGCAATCCCACATGGGGCTCCATCCCAGGACCCCAGGATCATGACCTGAGCTGAAGGCAGACGCTCAACTGACTGAGCCACCTGGAGTTTCCCCCAAATATGACATTTTAATTTATCATATATATATGGCAAAATAATTACTTTTATATTGATTTATAAGTTTGTTAGGGATCACTTCAGCATAACTGGAAGTTTCTGTGTTTCCTGTTTTTGGTGAACTGTGAAAAAATTAGGGTTCATATTGTGTAATTCTTGCTTATTGTATTGCTATTTCCAGCAAAGATACTGAATTATTCATTATGTTATTTTCACTGAAGAAAAAAAAAAAACTGCCAATTTTAGAGAGAGTTATTGAGCTTAGTTTATTCATAGTTGTTTAAGTTTACTAAAAGATGCATTAGTTATTATAAACATTTTGTGGTATTGAATGTGTAAGTGATTAGTAATAGGCTGTCTTGATTCGGAAGTCAAGATTTACTTATTTTATTTTTTATTTTATTTATTTAAAGATTTTATTTATTTGACAGACAGCAAGAGAAGGCACATAAGCAGGGGGAGTGGGAGAGGGAAAAGCAGGCCTTCTGCTGAGCAGGGAGCCCGATGCAGGGCTAGATCCCAGGACCATGGGATCATGACCCAAACCAAAGGCAGGTGCTTTAAGCTTAAAGGGTTAAAGTCACCCAACGACTGAGCCACCCAGGCACCCCGAGATTTACTTGTTATAAAGCAGGGACTCTGCCTGAATAATCAGGAATCCCTTAGTTCATCTTGAAGGAATTGAAATGGGATTGATAATGTATTTTAAAAGATCCATGGTTACCTTTCCTAAATTATTCTGCATGTTATTTTAAAAAATTTCACTAATAAACTCACATGAGTGATTATAGAATGTGTACATGTGTGTTTAATGTGTGTATATGTATATATAATAAATTGTAAACTTTGTCAAACTGCGTCATATTCCTTTGATACAGTTTGAAGTCCTATAATGAGCAACATTGGTTTAATTAAATTTAATGCTCCCCTGAGCATTAGAGTTGCATATTGGTTAATATAGGGTTGTTCTTAAGTCGTTTTGATCTTTTTTTGTTGTTAAACTAAAAATCTTCTTCAATTTTAGGGGGAAAAAAATAGTGGCTTTGATGTCCTTTACCATAACATGAAACATGGACAGATATCAACAAAAGAACTAGCAGATTTTGTGAGAGAAAGGTATGTATTTTTTTAATAGTAATTTAACAGTTTGAGTTAAATTTTAGAATATAAATGAGAAAAAAAATTGTTTTTGAGCCATGCTCTATTTAGGGGGAAATGAGAGAGAGAGAATCTTAGTAGGCTCCTAGTGTAAAGCCAGAGGAGGGGCTCAGCCTCAAGACTCTGAGATCACAACCTGAGCGAAAATCAAGAGTCAGACACTTAACCAACTGAGCCACCCAGATGCCCCAGAAAATTTTAGTTAGATCTGGATTAAAATAAGTACACTCTTGAAAAGTGTATTATATATTTTAAAGTAGTGTGATTATCTAGCGGCTACACATTAAGGACTGCATAGTGGCTCCAGGGAGTATTGCTGAACTCCTGGTTTGTATTCATTGTTTATAAATAGCATTACAAACGATATAAATATAAATACATAAATAAATGGAATTTTGTAGGATAAAATACTATCATTTCTTTAAACAAACATGTCATTAAACATACTAAAATAATTTGAAAAGTCTAAGGTTTTTAAATTTGTAGTTTAATTATGTATTATTTATTTACTTATTTATTTAAATTTTAAGGAGACTCTGTGCCCATTGTGGGGCTTGAACTCACAACCCCGAGAGGTAGAGTTGCATGCTCTATCAACTGAGCCAGGCATGTGCCCCTCTAAGTTTTATTTTAAAGAAGTATAAGTATATATTTTTAAATTCTTTATGTTTATAAAAATGTGATTGTCTTTAAGACTCTTAGAATATGGTCATCAATTTAAAAACTTAAAAATTAATGTAATTTGATTTGATTAAAGCTTTTTTTGTGGCTAGGCCCACTTGGTAATTTTTATAGGAGCACACTTAAGAGAGGTAAAGAGTTTACCTTAGTAATAGGGGGATATGTGTGTGTTTGTGTATATGTGTTTTTAAGATTTTATTTATTTGAGGGAGGACAAGCAGAGTGAAGGGCAGAGGGAGAAGCAGACTCCCTGCTGAGAATGGAGCCCCATGTGGGGCTCAATCTGGGGACTCTAGGATCATGACCTGACTGAGGGAAGATGCTTAATCAACTGAGTCACCCAGGAGCCCCAGCGATATTTTGCCTTTAGATATAATACTCCATTTTGGGGGGTACCTGACTGTCTCAGTTGTTGGGGCATGCTGCTCTCAGTCTCAGGGTCATGAGTTCAAGCCCCATGTTGGGCGTAGAGGTTACTTAAGAAAAAAACAAAAATACAGTACTCCATTCATTTATTCTTTCAATAATAAATATCCCATGTCTGCTGTGTGCTAGGCACTGGTCTGGATTCTGGTAATATAGGGGTTAAGATAGAGCTGCTGTCATCATAGAATTTACCAGAACATAGGAATTGGGGAACAAGGTTTTTTATGTAAGACCAATCCTCTTTTCTCTTTCACTTCTCTTTTGGAGTTAAGAGGGAGTCAGAAGCTCTAAGTGCTGTGGATAAAGCTATCCTTCATTGGCTTCTGCGTCATCCTTGGCAGGAATAAAGAAGGGGTCTCATAGTGCTGTGTCTCCTGGCATGTCCTGTAGCCTTCCTTCTCCCCCAGCACTAACATCACTAACTGTAACTACTTTGAAATCATCCAGGCAGTTGTCATAATGCCTTTTAGCCTGTTTATATCAGTCACGCTAAGAAGTCCACAACTCCTGAGTCATCCTTTTTTGTCTGGAATCTAATCCTTTATGATTCTGTGGGCTCTTAAGACAACCCCTCCCTCCACTACCATGTTCCTGGTTTAATGTTTTCTTCATAGCACTTAAAACCATCAGATACGTGATATTTATTTGTCCGTCCCTCTCCTCTAGAATGTAAACCCTACAAGGGCAGGGATTTTTTTTTTCCTTTTCTTTTTTTTTCTTTTTCTTTTGGTGGGGGTTGGTGCTTCTTATATCTCTTGCATTTGGGAGAGTACTTGGCTCTTAGTAAGGATTTTTATGATAGAATTAAACTCTGACTTTACTGCCCTGATCCTAGCTATTATTATTGTTGCCTGAACTGCAACAGTAGCTCCTGTCTTTCATATCTACATTCATTCTTGTTCCCCTGCAACTTATTCCCCTCACTGTAATTGGAGTGCCTTTTCTTTTTTTTTTTTTTTTTTATTTATCAGAGAGAGAGAGGGGGAGAGAGTGAGCACAGGCAGACAGAATGGCAGGCAGAGGCAGAGGGAGAAGCAGGCTCCCTGCTGAGCAAGGAGCCCGATGTGGGACTCGATCCCAGGACGCTGGGATCATGACCTGAGCCGAAGGCAGCTGCTTAACCAACTGAGCCACCCAGGCGTCCCTGGGGTGCCTTTTCTAAACCTCAGAAAGGTTTGTTACCTCTCCTGTTTAAACCATTTCAGATTCTTCCTATTTCTCTGAAGGTGGGCCTGCCCTCATCTTGATCTGATCCCAAACCACCTTTCAAGCTTTAGTTCATGCCAGTCTCTTCCTTATTCTCTTTCCTCTCCAGAGACATTAGTCATTATTTTTGAAAGACGTCTTCCAATCCACAGTTTGTACATGCTTATTCCTATTTTTGCCTAATTAATGCCTGCTTATTTTTCAGAGCTCAGCAGTGTGGCCCCTTCTTCGTGGATGCTTTTCCTTATTTCCCTGATTCTGTCAAAAACACCTGTTATAGTATCTCTCAACATCATATATCTCTTTGCAGTATTTATGAAATTTTATAATTATTCATTTTTTAATATTTATTTCTATGTTTCCCTATAAAGGATATAGTATTTTTTTGTATCCTGGTGCCTAGAACAGAGCCTGGCACAATTAGATACTTCTATTTCTTGAAGGAATGAGTGAGAAAGAAGGAAAGAAAGATAAACTCATAAACATACAGTGTGCACTAAGGATTGTGTATGTATTATTTCATTTAACTATGAAAACTCTAATTCCTGTTTTATAGATAAGAAAATTCGGGCCTAGAAAGGTTAATTTCCTGTCAGTTATTTAGAGTTTCTCTCCTCCTTTCATCCCTTCTTCCCTGCTGGTCTGTTCCCTTTTTCCCTCCTCCATTCCTCCTTTGCCCCTTTCTTCCTTTTTGTCTCTTGCTCCATTACTGCTTTCCTCTTTCCTATCTTCCTTCCAACAGCTTTATCAAAGTATAGTTGACAAATAGTATACTACACATTTAAAGTGTATAATTGGATAAATTTTGACGTATACATACACTCAGTGAAACCATCACCACAGTCAAGGTGGTGAACATATGCATCATCCCCTTTGTAATTCCTCCCTCTGTCTCTCCCTTTTATCCCTGAGCACCCACTCATTTGCTTCTGAGACTTAGGTTAGTTTGTATTTTCTAGAATTTTATAGGAATGGGATCATACTGAATATACTCTGTCATCCAGTACTTTCACTCAGTATAATTATGTTGAGATTGATCCATGTTGTTGCATGTATCAATAATTCATTCCTTTCTACTGTTAAGTAGTATTCAAATGGCAAAGGAAGTTAGTTGTACCTATTTTTGAACTTTGTATTAAGTATATCAATTTAATCATTATATTGAGTGTTCTTTTGTCTTCTTTTACTCAGCATGTTTGTGAGATTCATTTTTTTTTAAGATTATTTATTTATTTATTTGAGAAACAGAGATCACAGGTAGGCAGAGAGACAGGCAAAGAGAGAGGGGGAAGCAGGCTCCCCGCTGAGAAGAGAGCCTGAAGCGGGGCTGGATCCCAGGACCCTGGGATCCTGACCTGAGCCGAAGGCAGAAGCTTTAACCCACTGAGCCACCCAGGCGCCCCGTGAGATTCATTTTTGAGTGTAGTATAATTATGTTCAATGTTACGTAATACTAAATTGTGTAAATATGCCAAAATATGTCTACTACTGTTTACAGACATTTGGATTCTTTCCATTTTT
The DNA here is from genome assembly GCF_022355385.1 of Mustela nigripes. Lineage (NCBI taxonomy): Eukaryota > Metazoa > Chordata > Mammalia > Carnivora > Mustelidae > Mustela > Mustela nigripes. The sequence goes on from NC_081568.1 coordinate 98,373,973, forward strand.
TTTTTTTTTTGCTATTACTAGTAATATTGCTTTGAATACTCCTGTATAAGAGTCTTGCTATACATATACTTATATTTATATTACGTATATACCTTACAGTAGAATTGCCAGGTCATAGAGTTATGTATATGCAATACCAAAGAATTTTCCAAGATGGTTGTACCGGTTTATACCAGCAGCAGCCTTGTTTCAGAGTTCTAGTTGTTAATGTCTTCATCACCACTTGGTATTGCCACTCTTTAAATTTGAATCATTCTGATAAGTGGAAGTACATGTCTCCCCCACTTTTCAGAAGTTGGTGTTACGCCACTTTGCTCTTAAGAAAGATATATATCACTTTGCCAACCAAGAACAACCCTTAGAGGATTTTTGCTTTTGCAAAAAATAGCAAAATGAGAAAATAATGTTTGGCATTTGTTTTGCAGTGAGCCCTTATGGAAGTGGTGTGTACAAGGAGAGTGGCGCTGCCAAGCTCCTTCCCCGGGAACTGCTTAGCATCTCATTTTCATGCCGCCATAGTTTTGAACTGTGTCTGTGAACATCTGTGCCTTAGCTCAGTTTATTTTATGCATCTGTTAGCAAGATATGCCCTACAGTATCAGAAAAGCCTAAGAGGGGTTATTTTTTGGGTCTGGTAAAGCTCAAAAATTTTTCTGTGTAAATTAATGGTAATTGCTTCTTTGCTTTATGCCATTTTGGCTTATGAAAGATTTCATAGGAAGGCTGTACTTTTATTTTGTTTGTTTTTTTATTGAAAAAAATTTTATTTATGTATTTGAGAGAGAGAGTGTAGAGAGAGTATGAGGGGGGAGGGTCAGAGGGAGAAGCAGACTCCCTGCTGAGCGGGGAGCCCAACATGGGGCCTGATCTCTGGACTCCAGGATAATAACCTGAGCCAAAGGCAGAGGTTTAACCAGCTGAGCTACCCAAGTGCCCTAGAAGGCTATACTTTTAGATTGTGAGGGATACCTGTATTTCATTGTGGTTTTAATTTGCATTTTCCTGATAGATGATGACCTTGAGCATCCTTTCATATGTTTATTAGTTATTTGCATTTTCTCTTTAATGAAGTACCTGTTAATCTCTTTTTTTTTATAAAATATTTATTTGAGAGAGGGAGAGAGAACACATAATGTGTGCAAGTGGGGGAAAGGATGGAGTGATAGAGTCCTCATGCCGACTCCCTGTGAGCAGGGAGCCCATCGTAAGCTTTAACCCACAACCCAGGAGATCAGGACCTCAGCTGAAACTGAGTGGGATGTTGATCCAGCTGAGCCACCTAGGCGCCCCTTCTGTCCATCTCCTGTGGTTTTTTTTTTTTTTTTAAACCCTGTTAAAGAACAAATTGAAGGAACTCTATGTATTTTGGGTGAAAGCAATTTGTCAGCATATATACACATTTATATATAAATCGCCTTGATTTTTATGTATTGACTTCGTGTCCAGAAACGTGTAAGTCCTTGCTTATTCTGATAACTTATCTGTAAATTGTTTTGGATTTTCTGTGTGTACAGTCATCTTGTACAAGTGACAGTTTTATATCTCAGTTTCCAGTCCTCATACCTTTATATTTAGTTTTCTTATCTTACCATACTGAAGTATTACTTTAGGTGTAATACTGAATAGAAATGCTGATGGCAGGCATCTTGTCTTGTTCCTGGTCTCACATTTATTTCACTCTTGTTTTTTTTTAAATTTATTACTATTATTTTTTAAGATTTTCTTTATTTATTTGACAGACAGAGATCACAAGTAGGCAGAGAGGCAGGCAGAGAGAGGAGGAAGCAGGATCCCTGCTAAGCAGAGAGCCCAATGCGGGACTCAATCCCAGGACCCTGGGATCATGATCTGAGCTGAAGGCAGAGGCTTTCACCCACTGAGCCACCCAGGGGCCCCTCACTCTTGTTTTTTTTAAGTTAGGCTCCATGCCCAGTGTGGAGCCCAACATGGGGCTTGAACTCAGGACCCTGAGGTAAAGACCTGAGCTGAGATTTAGAGTCCGACGCTTTACCAAATGAGCCACCCAGGCGCCCTTCACATTTCACTCTTAAATATTATATATTTACTCAGTTTTTTTCCTTACTGTTAATCAAATCAAGGAAACTTCCTTTTATATACTGTTTTGTAATTTTTTTAAAAATTATGAATGGATGTTGAATTTGGCCAGTACTTTTCCTGTATCTATTGAGATGTTTTTCTTTCTTTTTTCCCCCCTTGTTAAAATCTGAATTTGAATTTTGAATGTTAGACTTTCCATTTCTGATACAAACCAACTTGGTGGAGATATACTATCACTTTTATATATTGGTGGGTTAGTTTGCTATTTTATTTAGGATTTAAGCATCTATATTTGTTATTGAGATTGGCCTGAAAAATTCCTTTATCTAAGTGTCCTTAGGTTTTGGTCTCAAGGTTAGTTAGGCTTATAAAATGAGTTGCATATATCTCATATTTTTATTCACTGAAAAAATTTGTGGTATATTATAGTTTCTTCTTTATGTGTTTCATAGATTTTGCTAGTAGACCCATCTGGACTTGAAATCATCTTTATAGGAAGGTTTCAAATTACATACTTAATTTCTTCAGTAGTTATATGACCATTCAGATATTCCAGTTTTTCAGTGAGTTTGATAAGTCACACACACACACACACACACACACACACACACACACACAGAGATTTTTAAAGATTTACTTATTTTAGAAAAAGCTCGAGCATGCATGAGTTGTGGGGAAGGACACAGAGAGAGAAAGGGGAGAGAAGTAGACTCCCTACTGAATGTGGGAGCTGGGGGCTGGCTTGATCCCATAATCCTGAGATTATGACCTGAGCCAAAATCAGGAGTCTGCCACTGAACTGAATGAGCCACCCAGGCACCCTAATAAATTACATTTTCAAGAATTTTTATAATTTCATCTACATTTAAAAAAATTTTTTCATTTTTATTTTAACTAGGCTCCATGCCCAATGTGGGTCTTGAACTCATGACCCTAATACTAAGCGTTGCATGTTATGTTATTGAGTAAGCCAGCCAGGCACACCCCCTTTTATGAACTTTTTAAATGCCTGCTGGATCTGTATTAGATGTCTCCTTTTTACTCCTGACATCAGTTATTTGTGACTTCTTTATATTTTATGATCAGTCTCATTTGTCACTTGTTTGTTCTAAGTTTTTATAAAAAAAGCAACTATTGGCTTTGCTGATCCTTTTTGTATGTTTATTTTCTATTTCATTAACTTTCTATTCCTTATTTCCTCTGACTTTGTGTTCTTTTTCTAACTTTGAGATGGATGTTTAACAATGCTTTTCACCCTTTTTTTCATTTCTTTTTTTTTAAATACTTAAATTTTTTTGAGTAATGTGTACACCCAACATGGGGCTCAAACTCAGAACCCCAAGATCAAGAGTTGCATGCTCCACCAGCTGAGCCAGCCAGGTGCTCCAGCCTTTTTTCATTTCTGATATATTCATTTAAGTCTGTGAATTTCCCTTAAGCATAGCTTTATTGTGTCTCACCAGTTTTGAGTAGTAGAATTTTCATTATATTTAGTTTAAAGATAGTTTAATTTTCTTGTGCTTTTTTTCTTGCCTCCCTGGGTTATTTAGAAGTATATTTTTAAATTTCTAGATATGTATTGATTTTTAAAGGTATATTTTTGCTTATGCTTAATTACATGTATTTAGAGAACATACTCTGTATGATTTCAGCATTTTGAAATATGTTGACACTTGGATTATGGACCAGGATAGAGTCAATTTTGGTAAATATCTTCATGTACCTGAAAGTCTGTGTTCTGCATTTGTTGTCTATATGTTTTTAAGTTTGTGCATTCTTTTGTTCATTTCTAATCTTTCCCCACTGGTTTTTGTTTTTGTTTTTTTTTTCCTGTTCATTTTATCATTTCCTAAGAGGATTATAGTTAGTCTCCCATTTTGATTGTGGTTTTTCTGTTTATCCATGTAGTTCTGTCAACTTTACTTATATATATTTGAAGCCATATTAGTAGGTGGATACACATTATTTTTTTTTAAATTGAGGTGTGGTTGACATAATTAATGTTAACATTAGTTTCAGGTGTACAACATAGTGATTCAACAACTGTATACTTAATGCTATGCTCACCACAAGTATAGCTACCATGTAGTACCATACAGTGCTATTACAATAGTTTTGATTGTATTTCCTCTGCTGTACCTTTTATCCCCATGACTTATTCATACCATAAATGGAAGCCTGTACCTCCTGCTCCCCTTTCATCCATATTGCCCATTCCCCCTCATCCCTCCTGTTACCTTCCTTCTGACAACCTACTAGTATGTTCTCTGTATCTTTAGGTCTGGTTTTGCTTTTGTTTATTTTTTTTTTAAGATTTTATTTATTTATTTGACAGAGATTGCAAGTAGGCAGAGAGGCGGGCAGAGAGAAAAGGGAAGCAGGCTCCCCCTGAGCAGAGAGCCCAACGTGATGTCGGCTTGATCCCAGGACCCTGAGACCATGACATGAGCTGAAGGCAGAGGCTTAACCCACTGAGCTACCGAGGCGCCCCACATTTGTTCTGTTTTTTAGAGTCCACATATAAGTGAAACCGTATGGTATTTGCCTGACATTTCACCTGCTGTAATCCCTCTTATGTCCATCCATGTTATTGTAAATGGCAAGATCTCATTCTTTTTTTTAAATTAAGTTAAATTTAATTTTTTTCAATATTGTTCCAAAATTCATTGTTTATGGACCACATTCAGTGCTTCATGCAATATGTGCCCTCCATAATACCTACCACCAGGCTAACCCCCCCACACACTCCCCAAAACCGATCTCATTCTTTTTATGGCTGGTTGAGTAATATCTGTCTATCCATCCATTCATCCATCTTGTCCTTCCATCCCACATTTTCTTAATCCATTCATCTAAGAGTGAACATTTAGGTTGCTTCTGTATCTTGGTTATTGTAGATGATGCTGCAGTAAACACAGTGGTGCATATGTCTTTTCGAATTAGTGTTTTTGTTTTCTTTGGGTAAATAACCAGTAGAATCACTGTATTATATGGTATTTTTATTTTTAATTTCTTTGAGGAACCTCAATAATGTTTTCCACAGGGGCTGCATGAATTGACATTCCCACCAACACTGCACGATGTTTCCTTTTTCTCCACATCCTCGCCAACACTTATTATTTCTTGTCTTTTTGATACTAGCTATTCTAACTGGTATGAGGTGATACCGCATTGTGGTTTTGACTTGCATTTCTCTGATGATTAGTGATACTGAGCACCTTTTCATGTGTCTGTTGACCATCAGTATGTCTTCTTTGGGAAAATGTCTTTAGGTTTTCTGGGCAGATACAACTTTAGAACTAATACATCTTCAGGTGAATTGAACTTTTTATCATTGTGAAGTGTCCTTTATATGCCTGGCATTGTTTTTTGCTTTAATTCTACTTTTTTTTTAAAGTGTCATCAGTTTGCTTTTGTTAAGTTTTTGTGTGGTATTTGTATTCTTTTTTTTGCTGTGTCCTTGTGGTGTAGTGTGTTATTTTAAAAGGCATTTTTACTTTAATTGGAGAATTTAGTCCATTATGTACAGTATAATTGTAGATATATTTGGGTTCAAATCTCTTATCTCAGAGGTTGTCAGATTTTTTTGTGTAAAAGTCCAGAAAGTAAATATTTTAGGTTTTGTGTACCATCTGATCTCTGTTGCCGCTATCGTCTTTGCTGTTTTAGTACAAAAATAGCCATAACTAATATGTAAATAAATGAGCTTGGCTGTGCTCTAATAAAAATTTATTTATAAGAACAAAAATGGGCCATATGTGGCCAATGGTGCTGTAGGTTGCCAAACTATATGCTATTTTAAATTAATATTTTTTATCCTACTTACACTGAATTTTTTCCCTCTTCTTTCTTGCTTTTTGGACTTTTAAAAAAAATTCTTTTATTAGCTTAGAAGTAATACCTTCTTCTACTTTTCTTTTAATGGTTATCCTAGGTTTACAACAAAATTGAGAGGAAGATGTGGAGATTTCCCATTTGCCCCCTGCCCTTACAGATGCATAGCTTCCCCCATTATCAACATCCTCCACCAGAATGGTATATCTAAAATATTTGTTTTAATTTCTTAATTTTTAAAATTTTTATTTAAAAATTTTTATTTGACATACAAAATTTAGTTGACATACAAATTATATTAGTTTCAGGCATACAGTGTACTGAATTGATAATTGTGTAAGTTAGGAAAAGCTCACCACAATAAGTGTGGTTACATTCTGTCACCATACGAATTTATTCCAATATTGTTGGCCCTGTTCCCAATGCTATACTTTTCGTACCCATAACTTATTTATTTTATAACTGGAAGTTTGTATCTCTTAATCATCATCTCCTATTTTGTCTGTATCCCCACCTCCCTGGAATATGGTATATTTTTTACCAGGTGTGAACCTACATTGATACATTATAATCACCCAAAGTCCATTGTTTTGCCTTGGGGGTTCACCCATACATTATACGGGTTGGACAAATGATAATGACATGTATCCATCATTACAGTATTATGTAAAACATTTTCACTGTATTAGGAATTCTTTATGCTCTTTTTCACTGATTGCCTTTTCCAGTTGTTATATGGTTGAAATTGTACAGTATCTAATAGACTTTTCAGATTAGCTTCTTTCATTTAGTAGTATTCATTTAAGGTGACTTAATGTCTTTTCATGCCTTGGTGGCTCATTTCTTTTTAGTACCGAATAATACTCCATTGTCTGAAAGATATCTTGGTTACTTCCAAGTTTTGGCAGTAATGAATAAAGGTCCTATAAGCATCTGTGTGCGGGTTTTTTTGTGGACATGTTTCCAAATCTTTTGCGTAGATAACAGGGAACTCCATTGCTGGATTATGTGGTCAAAGTATGTTTAGTTTTGTAAATAACTACCAAACTGTGCCAAAGTAGCTGTATCATTTTGCATTTCTGCCAGCAATGTTGGAGAATTCCTTTGCTCCACAGCCTTGCTAGTATTTGGTTTTCTCAGTGGTTCAGACTTTGGTCCTTATAATAGGTATATAGTTGTATCTTGCTTTAATTTAGATTTCCTTGATGACATATGATATGTAGCTTCTTTTTATATGCTTATTTGACACCTTTATATCTTTTTTGGTGAGATGTCTGGTTAAGGTTGTTGGCCCATTTTTAAATCTCTCTGTTGTCTTTTTTTTTTTTTTAAGATTTTATTTATTTATTAGAGAGAGAGAGAGGAAGAGTGAGCGAGCACAGGCAGACAGAATGGCAGGCAGAGGCAGAGGGAGAAGCAGGCTCCCTGCCGAGTAAGGAGCCCGATGTGGGACTCAATCCCAGGATGCTGGGATCATGACCTGAGCCAAAGGCAGCTGCTTAACCAACTGAGCCACCCAGGTTTCCCTCTCATTGTTGTCTTATTGTTGAGTTCCAAGAGTTCTTTATATATTTGAGATAAGTCTTTCTTCAAATGTGTCTTTTGCAAATGGTTTCTTCCAGTCTATGACTTCTCATTTTCTCGACATTGTGTTTCACAGAGCAGAAATTTTTAATTTTAATGAAGTCCAACTTACTGATTTCTGTCATAGGTCTTTGTTGTTTATCTGGAAAGACATCACTATATCCAAGATCTTCTGGGTTTTCTCTTATGTTATTATTTTCTAGGAGTTGCACAGTTTTGCATGCCACTGGATTTTTAATTATTTATTTAAGAATTTTATTTAGTTGAGAGAGAGCAAGAGCGAGAGCATGAGCATGGGGGAGAGGCAGAAGGAGAGGGAGAAGCAGACTGCCTTGCTGAGTAGAGAACCTGGTGTGGAACTCAATCTCAAGACCCTGGGATCATGACTTAGGCTGAAGGCAGAGACACCCAGGTGCTCACTGAAAAATTTTTTTTTTTAAATTCAAGATCATTCCAGTATCTATTGTTGAGATGTTAGGTATCAGTAATTATTGCTTCTTTAAAGGTAATATTTGAAACCTGGCAATTCACAGACCTGTACCCCTGGGGATAAAAATATATTATATGTTTATAAAAAATAAAAAATTTAAAAAAAAGGTAATATTTGGTTGTTGGAAGGGTTTAGCTGCTTTTAAGATTTTCTTTTAGCCTTTCATTTTCAGCACTTTTCACCTAGGTGTAAACATGTCACCTAGGTAGACATAGTTTTACTATGTGATGAGGTATAGATTTTTTTTTATTTATACTCTTAGGGTTTGTTGGGCTACTTGGATCTGTGGTTTGCTCTCTTTTGCCAGTTTTGGAAAATTGTCCATTATTTCTGGAAATAATTCTTCTGACTTCCCCCAGCCCCTTTATACATTAGGTTTTTTTACTTTGTCCTTTTTCTGTTTTCCATTCTTCCATTTCTCTTCTCTGTTTTCCATTCTTTACTCTCTCTGAGCTTTATACCAGGATAGAGTCTTCTCACTTCTCTTCTGGTTTACTGCTTCTCACTGTAGTGTATTGAATCTGCTACTTAACCTCATGGGTTGAGATATTAATTTTTGATACTGTATTTTTTTTAGATAAAGAATTGTATCTTTTTTTCAAATTTGCTATGATTTCCTTCACTTTCTAAAAATGATTTCTATTTCTCTACTGAAATTCTTGATTGATTGATTGATTTACACTCTACACCCAGTGTAGGGCTTGAACTCAGGACCCTGAGATCAAGAGTCACATGCTCTAGTGACTGAGCCAGGTAGATGCCCCGCAAATTCTTGCTTTAATGTAGTATCTCCTTGAAGATAATATATGAACTCAAAATCTAAGCTTTATAATCGCAGCATTTGGAACATTGCTAATTTGTTCTTACTGGGTTTTTGTTCCTTTGTCTTATTTGCTTATGTGCCTGATGCTTTATAAATGTGTGTAAGACATCCATACCAGGATCCAGTATCAGGGTTTGAAAAAATACAGTTGGTAGTCCCTTTGAAAGCTTGCTTACTAGGTTTATCCTTACTCATTGAGTGTCAGCTAAATGTTACGGGATTTCCCATGCTTCCCATCTCTGGTAAGTCTCAATCTAGTTTTGTCTCCCTTACCCTGTGAGGCTTTGAAAAACTCTGCTCCTCTTCTTAGTCTCAGTTTCTGCTTCTAGATGCCCCCCAGGGAAAAGCTGACCAATGTATCTGACTTATTTCTTTGAATATCCTTAGATCTTGGCTTACTCATTGTTAATTGCCTCCTGAGCTCTCTGATGCCTTTTAGTTAGACCCTTTCTCCATGATTTTCTGGTTTTCATCATCAGGAGGTTTTTCTATCAGTTTACTGGTGCGGGAGATTGAATCACGTTTTGTTGCTGTTAAACTTACCCATTGAGATAATGTTTTTTTCTGTATTAACTTTTTTTAGATGATCAAAGTACCACCCTTGTGTGATACAGTATGTTAAAAAAGACATACAGAAGTTTAAAGGAGCGAAAAAAGTCACAGTTCCATCAGTGAGAGAGTTACTGTTAACAGTTTTTTTTTAAATTTATTTTTTATTTATTTTCAGCATAACAGTATTCATTATTTTTGCACCACACCCAGTGCTCCATGCAATCCGTGCCCTCTATAATACCCACCACCTGGTACCCCAACCTCCCACCCCTTCAAAACCCTCAGATTGTTTTTCAGAGTCCATAGTCTCTCATGGTTCACTTCCCCTTCCAATTTCCCCCAACTCCCTTCTCCTCTCTAACTCCCCATGTCCTCCATGCTATTTGTTATGCTCCACAAATAAGTGAAACCATATGATAATTGACTCTCTCTGCTTGACTTATTTCACTCAGCATAATCTCTTCCAGTCCTGTCCATGTTGCTACAAAAATTGGGTATTCAGGGGTGCCTGGGTGGCTCAGTGGGTTGGGCTGCTGCCTTCGGCTCAGGTCATGGTCTCGGGGTCCTGGGATCGAGTCCCGCATCGGACTCTGCTCAGCAGGGAGCCTGCTTCCCTCTCTCTCTCTCTCTGCCTGCCTCTCCATCTACTTGTGATTTCTCTCTGTCAAATAAATAAATTAAAAAAAAAATCTTAAAAAAAAATTGGGTATTCATCCTTTCTGATGGAGGCACAATACTCCATCGTGTATATGGACCACATCTTCCTTTTCCATTTGTCCGCTGAAGGGCATCTTGGTTCTTTCCACAGTTTAGCGACCGTGGCCATTGCTGCTATAAACATTGGGGTACAGATGGCCCTTCTTTTCACTACATCTGTATATTTGGGGTAAATACCCAGGAGTGCAATGGCAGGGTCATAGGGAAGTTCTATTTTTAATTTCTTGAGGAATCTCCACACTGTTCTCCAAAGAGGCGGCACCAACTTGCATTCCCACTAACAGTGTAAGAGGGTTCCCCTTTCTCCACATCCCCTCCAACACATGTTGTTTCCTGTCTTGCTAATTTTGGCCATTCTAACTGGTGTAAGGTGATATCTCAATGTGGTTTTAATTTGAATCTCCCTGAGGGCTAGTGATGATGAACATTTTTTCATGTGTCTGATAGCCATTTGTATGTCTTCATTGAAGAAGTGTCTGTTCATATCTTCTGCCCATTTTTTGATATGATTGTCTGTTTTGTGTGTGTTGAGTTTGAGGAGTTCTTTATAGATCCTGGATATCAACCTTTTGTCTGTACTGTCATTTGCAAATATCTTCTCTCATTCTGTGGGTTGCCTATTTGTTTTCTTGACTGTTTCCTTTGCTGTGCAGAAGCTTTTGATTTTGATGAAGTCCCAAAAGTTTATTTTTACTTTTGTTTCCTTTGCCTTTGGAGACATATCTTGAAAGAAGTTGCTGTGGCTGATATCGAAGAGATTACTGCCTATGTTCTCCTCTATCTAGTATTCTGATGGATTCCTGTCTCACGTTGAGGTCTTTTATCCATTTTGAGTTTATCTTTGTGTACGATGTGAGAGAATGGTCGAGTTTCATTCTTCTACATATAGCTGTTAACAGTTTCTTTTTGTAAGAGAGCTAGGTGTTGTGGCCATAGGGTTGGGGAAAAGTTTGAAATAAGTTTGGTTTGGATATTTTTAGTTTGAGGGGACTAAGATAACTAAGTATCATGACCACAAACCTACTTTTTTTTTTTTTTTTCCTTTTTACATAAACTCTATACCCAACCTGGGGCTTGAACTTATGACCCCAAGATGAAGAGTTGAATGATCTACTGACTGAATCAACCGGGCACCCCAGTACCTACTTATTTTTAATATAATTTGAGTTTTTTTGTTTCAGCAATTTTAATTATATTTGATAATTTTTCTATGTGTTTGAGAGCTCTTATCCTATGGAAATTTGATTTAACAGAGCCACAATAGAAGAGGCATACTCCAGGTCAATGACGAAACTAGCAAAATCTGCAAGCAATTATTCACAACTTGGGTGAGTTAGTTTCTTTGAAAATTTCTTTTTCTTTTTTTTTTTTTTTGAAAAATTCTTTTTCAATTTTGATTTAGGCACAGTTCTTGAGAATATTTAAGTTCTTGTTCATAAATATAACAACATATAATGTACTTATTTGGTTGTGGTTTTATTATAGGAAATTCTGCCTTATTCTTAGTTATCAGGTGGGAGGTAGAAAAAACATGGATTGACTTCACCTGTGTTTCCTGATAATAAAGATGTTGACAGCATTTCTGTTTTTGGAATGTGTGGTTCTCATAAATAATGGATGTATTTTATGAGTTAGTGTCATTGCTTAAGATTATAAAGATTTTAAATATTAACATCTTACTGATGGGTATTTAGCCTAGAAATTGTTTCCTCTTTGTATTTTTTGCCTTTAAACATAACTTAGACTGGTCAGTTTTCTTTTTTTCTGTTTATTATACATTAATGTGTATTACATGACCGAAAAAATGTTCTGTATATCAGACTTTTAAAAATGTAATGATATTTGACATTCCTTAAAGAAACCTCTACTTAGAGAAGTCTTATGTTGAACCCCTTTACAATATAAAGAATCCTTGGGTAAGGGGACACTCCTCATCTTCCTGCATTGTGAAATTCACACTGTCATGTATCAGGTTTACATTGAAGTGATGTACATATATTTTGGTGCTGTCATGAGTGGATACTTTCCAGTTATCTATTTTTACTCTCAATATTTTTCATTTAACTCCTTGCCAGATTTGATGCTGATTTAGCTTTTAAAGTGTGGGGTGAGATCTAATCAGAACAGCCCTATTCTAAGAATCTTAACTTTCCTTTTTGAACTTCTTTACTGTTGCTTAAAATGATAACTGTGAGTTAGCATTCTCACTGGATAGGAAATATAGTAATTGGGACAGAGTACATATTAGGATAAGTAATTTCTTTCTCTGCCCTTTTGCCTTGTGCTTCTGTTTGTTTTCAAGTAGAGGTCTGGTCATGGTGCAAAACAGATGATGTTGAAAATATGTTAGGTAGTACCTGAGGAAATGAGGAAATCATAGATAAAATTATCCTTAGATCATTCCTTATTGGCCAGATTGGTTTAAACTAAGCACTGACATCCTAAGTACTATCCAAGATATAATAATATAGTAATTCTTAGATATACTTGAACCTGCAGAAAACACTAAATTCTCAGTTTTGTGAAAAAGTGGTAGGAATGTATGTCACGTTTCACGTACCATGTAGTGGAAAGGGGACTGTCTTAGTGTTAAAGTACATAGATAAAGTGATCTGAAACAAGATTTCAAGTAACAGCATTAAATTAATTCTCAAATGATTATTAATGATGAAGATTCTTAGAAAATCCTGTGGTGTGCCTTTGAGTTTGCATGTTTGAATTCAGAGGAATTTATATTTTTTGATGAAGTTTTTTTTTTTTTTTTAAGATTTTATCTATTTATTTGTCAGAGAGAGTGAGCACAGGCAACAGAGTGGCAGGCAGAGGCAGAGGGAGAAGCAGGCTCCCCGCCGAGCAGGGAGTCCGACGCGGTACTCGATCCCAACATGCTGGGATCATGACCCGAGCCGAAGGCAGCCGCCCAACCAACTGAGCCACCCAGGTGTCCCTGATGAAGCATTTTAAATGAGCACTAAATAGCCAAAAGTTGAAATTTGTTAAAAGCTGATTTTTAACAGTGATTAGAAAGGCTTCTGATACAAGTCAAAAAAACCCAAATCAACTCAGAAAATAGTATGATATAATTAAGAGAGGGCCATGGCCAGATCTGTGATACTTAACTGATTCCTCCTGTGTACTTAAGGTCCAAATATTTTAATTAACCAAGGATTAAAAAAATCACTGTTCAGTCTGTCAGTCATTTCATTTGTGCTTTATTTTAATTTCCTATTTTGTATAATTAAAATTGCTGAATATAATACTTTTTCTGTTGGTTCTGTTTTGGAGCCTTAAACTTTTCTTTTATTAAATAATTTCCATATTTTATTTCCCTTAGAACATTTGCACCAGTGTGGGATGTGTTCAAAACATCTACAGAGAAATTAGCAAACTGTCACTTGGATCTTGTTAGAAAATTACAAGAACTAATAAAGGAAGTTCAGAAGTATGGAGAAGAACAAGTAAAATCTCATAAAAAGGTATCAGTTTTTTCCCGCTAAAGGAATGATAGATGAAATATTGAGTGCTTTACAGTTCAGTTGTTTTGATGAATCATTTCATACCACACAGACTAAAGAAGAAGTTGCAGGAACTCTGGAAGCTGTTCAAACCATTCAAAGCATAACTCAGGCCCTCCAGAAATCCAAGGAAAATTATAATGCCAAGTGTGTAGAACAAGAACGTTTGAGAAAAGAAGGAGCTACACAAAGAGAAATAGAAAAGGTAATTGTAATAAAAATAATCTCTGTGGTTTCAAAGCCCTTTTAAACAAATGACTGCATTTAATCCTCAGACACTCAAGAATGATCTCATACTAAAGATGAAGACACTGTACTGTGCCTCCAAGTGTTCATGATTTACCTAAGTGAAAAAGAGCTAGGTTTGTAGAATATGTTGTGTTGTGTATAAAAAATACATTAGCAGATACATAAAAAGAAATAATTTCTTTTTTCCGTTGACATTTGTTGGCTATTTTTATAATAAGATACTTGATAAGATACTGCTTGGTGTAGGTCTTAACGTAAGGTAAACTTTTTTTTAATCAAGATTGGTATACTTAGAAAGGCATAGATACTTGAAGATAAGCTTTAAAATATGTGTTGTGGGTGATTTATTGCTGACTTTGACGACATTTATGTAGTATTGCGGTAAACCACAATCCCTTCCCCCACTCGGCGTTTTAAGTGAAAGTAGATTTTTTCCCCCTTTCAGAACAGTCTAAACTAACCATTCACTTGTTTGATGTGTTATATCTCCTTTAGGAATGAGCCATAGGGAGTGGTAATTTTGAAAGCTTTTCTAAAGTATGGGACATATCCACTAAAAAAACCCCAACAAGTTGTAACTGTATTTTAGCAATTACAGTAATTATAGAAGTGTATATATATGGACAGAAACTAGAAGAGAATATGGAAAAAATCAAAACAGTTGATGGATTTTGGCATAACTGATTTCCTTTAATGTTTGTGCAATAAATAAAAGTTGGGAAGGAGAAAAAGATAAGTCACAGTATGTTTACTATTTTAAAACACCATTCCAGGGACACCTGGGTGGCTCAGTGGATTAAGCCGCTGCCTTCGGCTCGGGTCATGATCTCAGGGTCCTGGGATCGAGTCCCGCATCGGGCTCTCTGCTCAGCAGGGAGCTTGCTTCTCTCTCTCTCTCTCTGGCTGCCTCTCTGTCTACTTGTGATTTCTCTCTGTCAAAATAAATAAATCTTTAAAAAAAAAAAAAACACCATTCCAGACACAGCATTTGTAAATAAAATATGATAAGGGAAAACAGAACAAAATTATAGGACTTAAAAAAGTAGAATATTATCTCTGTGAACCAGAAACAGAATGGAAACTGAAAGTGGTGTGTAGAGATTGGTTTTGCTGGTTTTGCTGGACTCACAGTCCTAAGTTAGGCTGTGGAATTTAAGCTCTTGTTTCTTAAAAGGGACTAAGTGTTACCCATCCGAGATAAAGCACAAGGAGTCCCACTGTCTTTGTGAAGCAATATAGGGAGAAAAAAAGAAAACTCTTAGGCTGCTGACTAGGGCTAAAGCTTTATCAGAAGGGAGGGGCTAATGGACACAATTCTGACCCAAATCAAGCTAAGGAACATTTCATCACTTTTTTGGCCATATCCCCCATATTCTTTCAGGGAAGTAATTAAAAACTGCCTTTATAAGACTGATACTAAATTGGGGACTTTGAGGGGTGACACAAAATGCCATGAAAACTATTAGGTGGGGTGAGCACAAAGGATAAAACATAACACAATTCTAGTTGGTGACATTTACATTGCATTCTGTGGATCTGTCCCACAGTACTGATGGAGTGAGAGAGAAGAGGCGAAGGGGACAAAACAAGAAACCTCCCATTTGAAATGAGTGAACAGCCAAAATTCTAGAGTACACCCAAGAAATCTAGTGCTAAGACAACAATAAATTTACCAATTGGAAGAAGAATTCACTCAAGATAAAATTTAAATTTATAAAATAGATGAACAAAAAAGGTTGTGTTCAGTATGTTCAATGAGATAAATGAATATAAACTAGTAAATAAAATTAAGGCATAATGGAATAAGGTCTACTTGATAGGGAAACAGCTAATTAGAAAACTTGGAAATGAAAAATATGGTTATTGAGGAAAAAGTAATAGAAAATACAAACTTGGGACACCTGGGTAGCTCAGTTGGTTAAGGGTCTGCCTTTGCATGATCTTAGGGTCCTAGGTTTGTGTCCTGCATCAGGTTCCCTGCTCAGTGGGGAGTCTGCTTCTCCCTTTGTGCAGGCTCGCTCGTTCTCTAAAACTTTAGACTTGATGTAGTCAAAGACTGAATTTGGAAGATGGTACTGAGGGAACCACCCAGAACATTAGTACAAAGAAATAAAGATTACTGGGGCACCCGGGTGACTCAGTCAGTTAAACCTCTGTCTTCTGCTCAAGTGATAGTCTCAGGGTTTTAGGATTGAGCCCCAGGTTAGGCTCTGTGCTTAGGAGGGAGTCTGTTTCTCCCTCTCCCTTTGCCTCTCCCCTATTCATGTGCATTCTTGCACTTTCTCTCTCTCAAATAAATAAAATCATAAAAAAACAAAAACAAAGGTTACCAACATTCATCTGATGTGAATTCCAGAAGAAAATGGAAAGAATGGTTGTTTAGTAACATTTAAAGAATTCATAGCTCAGGATTTTTTATACCTGAGGAAATTCAGTAGTCCACAGATGAATACAACACTGTAAGTTAACTAGAATTAACATAAAAACTTAAGAAAATATATATGTATATATAAATACTAAAAAAAGTAAGAGTTCCCAGATTGAAAGTACATTCTTGGTATTAAGTAGGTTACATAAAGGTAAACTAAGACCTAGACTCCAGAGAAAAAGAGAATATTAAAAGCTACCAGGTGTTTCTGGTTTTCTCACATCTTTGCAATCAGAATTCATTTTCTGCTGATGATACCATTATTATCACTGTTGATAAGGTGACATATATATGTGTATTTTTATTGCCTATTTGAACTTGGTTATTCTGTGTGGTAGCATGATTGGACAACTGCAGCACTTTGATGTTTTAGTTAACAGACCATTTTAAGACGATTTGAGGAAGGAATTGTTCTGGTTTTTGTCTAAAAACTTTTTGTTGAGACCTTCTGGTAAGATCAAGAAAATGTGAGCACTGGTGTTTAGAAGAAAATTGGGAGATAATGAGCATTTTTAAGAGGTACTACATCAGTAATGGTCTTGATGCCATTGAAGATAATATTGTGTGGGGGAAAAAACACCTCAGCAGTCTCTCAATTGGAAAGTAATTGAGAAAGTTTACATCTGAATATGTGGAAGATATAATTCAAATAATTCATTTTGCTTTCCTTTTTTTTCTGTATCAGTATACTTCTAAGTCTAAAAGAGCTCTTCTAGAAGTATAAAATTAGAATTTTAAGTGATAAAAAAGAATTATTTTATATTTTAGATGATAAAATTTTTCTGTTTTAATGGTACACAAGATAATGGTGTACTTTATAAATTAATGGTATATCAGAGTTAGTAATAATCAAGTAGGTACATTAAGCCTAACTTCTAAAAGAATAAAAGTCTAATAAGTCTTTTAAATAAGGACAAAGAAGAGGATATTAAAATTTATTGATAAGGGGGCGCCTGGGTGGCTCAGTGGGTTAAGCCTCTGCTTTGGACTCAGGTTATGATCTTGGGGTCCTGGGATTGAGCCCCGTGTGGGGCTCTCTGCTCAGTGGGGATCCTGCTTCCCCCTCCCTCTCTGCCTGTCTCACTGCCTACTTTTAATCACTCTTTGTCAAATAAATAAAATCTTTAAAAAATATTTATTGATAGGAAAGGAAGGAGGAAATAAAGAATGGTAGGCAAAAAGCTCAAAGTTCAAATATACCAAAGCCATGATGTGTATAAGTGAATTAGACTCCTCTAATAAATAAGTTGATTGTCAAATTGGAAAAAAATTGTTATTATGTAAAACAACTTTAATGTTTAACAGCAGAAGACTGTTTGATATAATGGGACTATTCAGCAGTTCAAATAAATTTTATAGGATAAAATGATAGATCTTGGATTTAAAATACTGTAGCAAAAAAATATTGGAAGGGGAAGAATGGATCAAATCTTGAAGTTATGTGATAGGTTCATGGAGTTTATTGTACTTCTTTTGTGTGCTCTAAAATGTTTATTATTAAAAAAAAAGGAATGCACTAGAATGACATGAGTCATTGACCTGGGTGAATCTAAAAAGCATAATGTTGAGCAAGAAAAACAAAGTTCCAGAAGAATATGTAGATTTTGATGCCTTTCACATAATCTTTAATTCTCTGTAAGAAAACCTTTTAAAGTATAATTAACTGTTCAAGGAACATGCATAGGGACAGTAAACACTGAGTTACATAATGGGAGTTTCCTTTGCAGAGCAAGTGGGAATGGGATTGGTAAGGACATTGGGCCTCCCTTTGTCTGTTTAATAATTAATTTTTTCCCAAAAAATGAAAAAGATAGGAACAAATATAGATAAAGCCAACTATATTTCAAAATAAGAGATTATTTTTTAAAATGTGAGCTATAGGAATAGTTCCTATAGGTCAATAACATACAGGTCAATAAATTGGTATGAATTCCATATCATTAATGCAGAAGTATGCTATTTGAATTTTTCCAAAGGTTGAAAAGTAATCCTGACTAAATAGTGCTCTTTATTTGTGTGTGTGTGTGTGTGTGTGTGTGTGAAACCCAGCAGATTTAACTTAGTACCTAGTGTGTACTAAGTGTAGTGACCACTTGGAGAATATATGGTCCCTAGAAGTTAGGCTTAAAGAAATGATTGAATCTTTTTATATAAAGCAAAAAAAGGTTTAATATAAGGTAATTATTTAGATTAAAGGATTTCCTTTTCATTAACATACTAGGCAGAGCTGTGGCATATGGTTGTTTCCAAAGGTTGAAAGTTGGTGGATTGTGCTTTTTGTAGTCATGTGGACAGCTTAGAGGAAGGGATGCTTTATTCTTTTTTTTTTTCCCCCCAAGATTTAATAAATTTACGTTTCTGAGAGAGAGCATGAGGTGGGGAAGGGCAGATGAAGAGCAAGAGAAACTTAGCAGACTCCCAGTATGGACCTGAATATCATGACTCTGAGATCAGGAGCCAGGCTAAAATCAAGAGTTAGACACTTAACTGACTGCACCACCCAGGCAATCACAGGCACTTAAACACAAATATTTCTCCTAGTATATTGATAAATTTATTTAAAAAGGTAAAGAAATCAATAAAATGCAGGATTTATTTTATTATCAGTAGGTAACTTGTTAAAGCCCATCTCTTTTTTGTGAGAAGGAATGTAGCTGTTTTTTTGAAAGTGTAATTTCCTCATTTAAGAAAAAATGCTTTAACTTCCCTTTTTAATAATGACTTTGTGGAAGTGGTCAAATTTGTAACTACTAGGATATTGTTTTTATAATTCTACCCTATAATTTACAGTATTTCTAAGTATATATACTATTTAGAAAGTTGTTTTGACTCAATTGAGTGTTGCTATTTGTTTCCTCTGAGGGCTCTTTTTTGCTTTAAAAAAAATCAAGATGTTCCCAATACAATTATATTCTAAAATTGCCTCAACATCTTTTTATATGATACCCTTATTTTTCTTTAAATTTGGTTTTGTCCTTACTCAAACACTTTGTGTCAACAATTTTTTTTCATTTTATTCCTTTATGATGAAGTACTCCTTTTGTTAGTTTTCCAAGATACTTCTTTAAGTTGGTACATAATTTCTGTAGGATTCTGGCCTATTATTTTTACTTTTGAAGAGTGAGGGCTGATGTAAAAAATCTAAGTTAGAACTTTAAAAGGGTATCTTCTCTGTTCCTTCTCTGTTCCTTTCCCCAACTTCCTCGTATCAGAAAATATGCTCCAGAAGACTTACCTGTCCTTTTATATTCTGAGTAAGATCCTGATCTGAACTTTTGAGATGAAGAAAATAATTTTATGGTTGGCTATAGTGGACAAATAAGTTTGTGGTGAGTTGAAAACTAAGTAGACTTAGTTTTACAGTGAGAACATTCCGGGAGGAAAAAAGAAAGTTAAGAAAAGAAGGCTGGTTTAAATTTTTAGAAAGTGTTAGAATTTTTAGAATTGTTTCTAAACCTATTGATTCAGTAAAAATTTGAGTACCCAAACTAGTTTGAATTCTAGAGACTGACTATTGGAAGAAGAAATGATGCTTCAGGAACTTCTTTCCATCTTTTAAAGTCCTGTAACTATTTTTTTTTTTTTAACTTGAGAGAGAGAGAGAGCGCACAAGTAGGCAGAGGGAGAGGGAGAAACAGACTCCCTTCCGAGCAAGAGTCTGATGTGGGGCTCAGTCCCTGAAGCCTGGGATCATGACCTGAGCCAAAGGCAGACTAATGACTGAGCCACTCAGGCGCTCAGGTGCTGCTTTAAGTCCTATAACTTAAGTATAAGTATAATGAATAATGTAAATAATGGCTTTGTTCACATTGTAAAGATGTATCATAGGTCTTTTAAAGGAGTAATGGCACTCTAGGCAGTTATCTTTTATTCCTGTTAGATTACAAATTCCTTGTGAGTGAGAAACTGTCATTGTATCGTCTGCAACACAGCATATGTGTTTACTTGGAAAAATAATCATTATAGCAAATAATAGTATTTGAATTTTTCTTGTTTGTTAATATAATAAAAATTAAGAGTTTATTTTACTTTAAACAGAGGTGAAAGACTAAAGTCTTGGCTTTTTAAATGTCTTATTCAAGCATTTTTCTGATTGTTGGATTATGAAGTGATAATTTATGTGCAGTAGTAAGTGTTTTGGTTTCTACCATGTGCTTGTCATTATGCTAGATGTTATGAAGGATACTACAGGCTAAAATACATATTCTCCCCTTCTGTATTCAAGAAGCTTCCTTCTTTGTGGGGAGCAAAAGTATTAAATAGTACAGAACAAGAGGTTAGAGAGAGGTTTTAATGGTAAGTTTAGAAGGAGAGGTATCCTGTTTTGTAAAGAACCTGTAAAAAGAAAACAGGGACGATATCATGAAATAAATTACTTTTAATTTATTAACCAGACAAATAAAAATAAAATAGTATAGCTACAATCATTATAGCCCTATTTTGGGGGACTTTTCAATTTTTATGAATTTTTTCCAAATTGCAGTTATCTCTAAGTGATCACAATTCAAGTCTTCATTCAGGAGTAGGAAAAGAAAAAAAGAGCAGGTGTTAGAATAGGGCAAAAGCAAAGAAGGGGCTACTAGTGGGACTACGTTATTTTGTGAGGCTCTGTCATTGAAAATCACTCCATGGACTGTACGTTGCTGACCATTCTTGTACAGACTGAAAATACAGGTAGTTGGTAGAAGAAACTGAAGTCTCTTGCTATAAAAACAAACAAGAAACCCAGATAGCCAAAGGAAACCCAGATAACCATACCATTAAAATTTTTTCTCAGATCTAGCCAATTTGTTACCTATGATTTCTGTGAAGGTATTAAATTTCAAATATCCATCTCATCTAATTGTTACATGTTTAAACAAGGCCAGGACTTCAGAGGAAATATACTAACAGTAGTGTAAATAATGTCAAAGGGCCTGAGACAATGGGAAAAGAGGTTTATTTTTAGGAATAAACTAGAAAATCAGTATAGGTTTTAACCACTTTCTACTCTAGGGATGGAAAACTCAGTACAACTCTTAGATAAAATAATAGCAAAATACAGTTATATTTTCCAGTTGGTGTTACTTTTAGAAACCATAATATGGCTGATACCATTTATTTTGTAGCTTTAACTATATGCCAGTCCCTGTCCCGATCATTTTACATAAGTCACATTTCATCACCACTAAAGCTTTAAAAAATAGGCGGTATTCTTCCCATTTTAGGAATGAGAGAACTATATAAAACTCTAAGACCAAGTCTTTCAGGAAAGCGTGGACCATACATGTTTAATATAATGTATATAGTTATATATTAAGAAGCATACAGAGGGGCCTTTTTTTATTTGTTTGATTTAATTATTTTTATGAACATATAATCCATTATTTACCCCTGTACAGAGGTACAGGTCTGGAATCATCAGGCTTACACATTTCATAGAACTCACCACAGCACATACCCTCCTCAATGTCCATAACTCAACCACCCTCTCCTTACCTCTCACCCCCTAGCAACCCTCAAGTTTGTTTTGTGAGATTCAGAGTCTCTTATTGTTTGTCTTCCTCCTGATCCCATCTTGTTCATTTTTTCCATGCCTACCCCCCAGGCCTTCCACCCTGCCTCTCAAATTCCTCATATCAGAGAGATCATATGATAATTGTCTTTCTTGATTGACTCATTTCACTCAGCATGATACCCAGAGAGGGGCCTTTTTAGAGAGTAGGACTGTCTACATCTCTTGCCAATCCCAGCCTTTCAGGTAAACCCAACTTTCTGTTTCTAATTCTTATTTTTAGACTCTTGAATGTAGCAGGAGATGATTACATGTTGTTTCTGATTGGCTCTATATAAATTACATGTTTTTCAGCCTTACTTAGCCCTCAGTGGCACTTAGTAGCACTTTTACTTGTCTGGTATCATCATTTGTATCTTCTGTAACCCTGGCTTGAAGTGTTCTTCATTCTTCATTCTCTTACTTGTCAAGAAAATGGAGATATTTTTATCTTCCTTTTTTTTTTTTTTTTTAAAAAGATTCTATTTATTTGACAGACAGAGATCCACAAGTAGGCAGAGAGGCAGGCAGAGAGAGGGGGTGGGAAGCAGGCTCCCTGCTGAGCAGAGAGCCTATGTGGGGCTGGATTCTAGGACCCAGGACCCTGGACCCTGGACCCTGGACCCTAGAATCATGACCTGAAGGCAGAGGCTTTAACCCACTAAGCCACCCAGGTGCCCCTTCCCTTTATTTATTTATTTAATTTTTGGGATCTTCTTAAACTCTTACTTCCACTTACACTTCTCACCTCCCAACCTTCCTTTGTCCAAATCGATCAGTCCTTTGAGAATAGTCGTTTCTGGAACCATATGTTTGCTTGAACCTACAAGGTACAGAAAGTCTTCCTTCTTCCTGAATTTATATCTTCCATAGAATTTATCTTTACTTCCATGGCTTTGTTGCATTCTGCCGACTTCTAGGTAAAAATAGGTTCTACTGCTTTCATGAAGTCGTTTAGGAAGAAAATTTATTTTCATATTCCTCACTACCTAATATTTAATATATTAAGTTTTAATTGAATAAGTAATTTTGATAAAACTTGAGCTATAATAATGCAGTAACAATTTTTTAATAATAGAAATCTTGAAAAAATCTATAAACATTTATAGATTTATTGGAGCATAATAGAAACTGAGAAACATCAAAGAAAATGATTTTCTCAATTTTTGAGTACCTTTATAATTATTAATCAGACATTAAATGGAATATGTTTATGTTGTGGAAGGAAGGAAGACTTGAAGGTATAGAAAAGAGTGTCAAGCATATTCTGATCATATTGTCACATTTTTGTTGATTGAATTCTTAAAAACATTGTATCATTATAATGTCGTTATATGATAATACTCTGGGTTATAAAATGAGAGTATTTAACTTTTCAAGGCACATTCCATCAGACGGGAAGGAGAATCAACATTTAGTTTCTGTGTTATTCTGTGACTATAACAAAAATAATTACTAATGAGTACTTGAAAAAGAGATGTTAAAGTTAATTTATGTCATACTGGACTCACCATAGGCCTCATCCCTTAAAATGCATTTAAGTAGTTATTTCAAATGAACTTATATTAGGAAACAAAATAGATCATTTTATAATTAAAAATGTTTTTGTTTTGTTACAGGCAGCTGTTAAATCTAAGAAAGCTACAGATACCTATAAACTTTATGTGGAGAAGTATGCATTAGCAAAAGCTGATTTTGAACAGAAAATGACAGAAACAGCTCAGGTTGGTATTTTTAAGCTTTAAATCTAAAACAGGGTATTTGTTTTACTGATAGAAATAATATAATTCTTTTGTCATGTCATTTTTTTTAGTATTAGAAATGTTGAAATGTACAATGTATATGTTTTATTGGTGCTATTTTAAAGATACACGTCTTATTTTGGCAATGAGGACCATATGTAATAACTATCACATTATAAGGGATTATTTAAGTGTATCAGAAGAGGCTGCTTAAAGAGAATGGGGGAAAGTGAAGATATTGATAGATGATGAAGACAGGTGATTGTTAGTTAGCCTTATGTATGAATTATAAAATTGACTTCTGCTTGAGAAGAAAATTACAAATGATTCACTGCTGTGAATATAGCCATTAACAAAAAGTCAAGAATCCCTGCTCTCATAGAACTTCCATTTTAGTTAGGGAGGACAGACAATAAAAAAAAAAATCTGTCTCAAAAAAAAAAAAGTCTGTCTCCCATAAGCTTGGGATAATTTATAGACCATTTGATATTCTTAGAGCCTTAATTAAAGGCCTAGGTTTAAGATGGATGCCTTTTATGAATCATATATAAAACTCATACCCCCATCCTCTTGTACCTTTTTCTTGTTTTGTTTTTCTCCTTAGCACCTGTTATTTAATATGCCATGAATTTTATTTATCTGTCAGGGTAGGCTGGGTATACTGGGGTGATGAAACCCCCATATCTCAGTGGCTTATAAGAGCAAGGGTTATGTTCTTATCATTATGGGCTGGCTGGAGCTGTTCTTCATCTTTTGTAATCTGTTGAGGCTGGTGAAGGAAGCTCTTTTTAGAACATTATTCTTAGTCATCATATTTGAATGTAGTAAAGCACACTGGTTCTTCTACCCATATATTTTTTTTTATTATCTGTCTTCCTTCACTAAAATGTAAATTCTATCAAAACAGAAATTGATTATTTCCTCACCACTTTTAAAATAGCTCCCATGGTAGGCATTCAATAAGTGTGAAGAAGGACTTCATGAAGCTGCCTTTTTGGATTCTAGGGAGTCTTCCTGCTTAGAGTGATGAATGATTCACATCTCAGAAATCAAAATCCTTTCATGCTTGTTTGCAGGCATATATGCTTCCGTCTTTACTTGCCATGTTTGTAGGCACTGTGCTAGTTGCTGGGTATATACAGTATATGTGTAAATA
This sequence comes from Mustela nigripes, assembly GCF_022355385.1. Taxonomy (NCBI): domain Eukaryota; kingdom Metazoa; phylum Chordata; class Mammalia; order Carnivora; family Mustelidae; genus Mustela; species Mustela nigripes. The sequence goes on from NC_081568.1 coordinate 98,398,654, forward strand.
GAACAAATATCTCCCTGCTCTAGGTGGACTATACAATATAGAGGAGGGAGGTAAACATTAAATACATGATTAAATATAAATTTATGAATTATTAAACCTGTTACAAGGGAAAAGAAGGATTATATGAGATAGAATAATAGGAGCAACCTAATTTGATTTGAATTTGGTAGTTGGGAAAGGTTTTTTTGGAAAAGTGGGATTTAAAACTGAGACTTGAAGAATGAGTAAAGAGACACATTCTAGAGCAGGAGTGTTCCAGGTATTGAGGACCCATGGATGTAAGACCCAGACGTATGAAAGAGCTGTCACATTGTAGAAAGCAAATAATGCTTCATGAAAGTGAGTGAAGAGAGATAGTGGTAAGAAGTGAGGTTAAAGAGATAAGCAAGGACAAGGCTGTAGTGAGGGTTTAGGTTTTCTTTTTTTTTTTTTTTTTTTTTTTTTTTTTAAAGATTTTTTATTTATTTATCAGAGAGAGAGGGAGAGAGAGCGAGCACAGGCAGACAGAATGGCAGGCAGAGGCAGAGGGAGAAGCAGGCTCCCCGCTGAGCAAGGAGCCCGATGTGGGACTCGATCCCAGGATGCTGGGATCATGACCTGAGCCGAAGGCAGCTGCTTAACCAACTGAGCCACCCAGGCGTCCCTGGTTTAGGTTTTCTTAAGAGCAGTTGGTAGAGAGTTCCCCTTCTCCACATTCTTGCCAACATTTGTTGTTTCTTGTCTTGTTAATTTTTGCCATTCTAATTGGTGTAAAGTGGTATCTCATTATGATTTTGATTTGTATTTCCCTAATGGCCAGTGATATTGGGCATTTTTTCATGTGTCCAAATCCCAAGAAGCTAGAAATAATCTCAAACTTTCTAAAAAGAAAGAAAAAGAACAGTGCATAAGTCAAATAAAGGAGAGAAAAATTAAAAAAAAAAGCGGTTGGAGGACACTGAAAGATTATATGCAATGCGGGACTTGATCCTAGGATCATGACCTGAGCCGAAGGCAGTTGCATAACTGAGCCATCCAGGTGTCCCCTGATCTTCATTTTAAAAGATAATTCTGGCAGTTCTGTGGAGCATGGATTATAGTTGGGTGGAACGAGAATCAAGAGTCCAGTTTGGCAGGCAAGTAGAGTGGTCAGGTTAGGATGAGGGGCAGTGTGGTGGTTGGAAGAGAGAATTGAGTGTGTTTGGAGATGTCAAGGATTAGAGAATGTGGGAATTCTTGGGGAAATCAGAATCTCTTCTGGCTTTTGGCTTGTAAGTTTGTGTGGTTAGAAATGAATGGAAAGACTAGATGAAGAACTATTAGTTTGAGGAGTTAGAAGAGGATCAGATGTTCAATTCTGAACATGTTAATTTTGAGCTGCCTGTACTTAAGCTGGAGATATCATGTGGGCTATTTTGGAAGAGCCAGAAAATCTGGGCTGGATATAATTAATGTTCACAGCCCTTTGTTTACAATTCTGAATCCAGAATCTCTAAAAACCAAGTTTTTTTCTGAAATGAATTTGGCAGCAAAACTTGACCAGAACTGATGTAAGGCTATGTATTTATCCCACCTACATTGAATATACCTGTTTTCCTTTAGAAATATTAATGTGTTTGATAAACAGATGCCACAGTAGATCCTGCTTTCAGTATTGTGAAAGATATGGTAACAAAGCGACGTTATCTTTATTTTAAAAATTCAAAATATTTGAACTCTCAAACATCTCGTTCCAAAGTTTTGAATGAAGGATTATGAGCCTGTGTAAAATAAGGGCTTGTCAGTACTCAAAGCCATAATGACATTATCTTTGAATAGAGTGTGGGGAAGAAAGGACCAAGCTCTGAGAGACTCATCATTGACAGTTTGATTGAAGAAGGGCTGCTGAAACCTAAGTAGGACAAGCCAGACAAGGAAGAAAACTGGGAAGAATAATGTCATGGCAGCTGGGAAATGATAATATTTCAAGAATGGTTTAGTTAATTGTATTAAAGGAGGGTCTAACTCTAGTGAAAGAAAAAAACTTCAATTTCTAAAGCAACCGATTATTGTAGACAAGCAAGTGCTCTTTTGGCTTCTGAAACCTTAACACTTGTTTATAAGACAATTATTGGTTCATTAATTTGGCATCAACATGACTAGTTTCTGTCAGAAAGTATTTCCTTTCAGCTGTTTAATTTGGAAAAATTAGAATTTGCTGGAATCAGTTTTTTATTCATTTATATTATTTTATAAAAGTGTTTTGAAAGAATTTTTAGCACTCATTTTTCCCTCTCATTTCTTTTATTTTTCATTACTCCCCCCCCCCCAAATTGGCATTTTGTTTATTCTGCTACTTGTAAGATAAGGATATTAACATATTTGAGCAGATGTATATCCATGCTGCTTTTAAGTAAAGTGATGGTATATACTGTGCTAATGTGTGTATGTTTGTCCTCTTTCAAGTTCCTTCTGTCTCTCTATCACACATGTACAACGACAAAACAGGCTATCATTTCTTAATAGGTAGTAGACTTTAAATTTTAATTTCAGTTAATTAGAAGTGAAAAGAATTCTTTTACATTTTCATCTTTCTTTGTTCCAGGCCTAGCATGTTGACCTAATCACGGTGGGATGGGGTATAGCAGTGTAGTGAAAATCAGATTTGGGTGACAGGACCTGTATTTCTTTACTAGTAGAAAAAGAAATTGAATGTGTGGGATGAAAGAGGTTAGGATTTATTTGGAATATTTGTGGTTTAATTATTTTCACTTGGGGTTAAGAAAAAACACAATAAAAATTGTGAATTTTCTTCATGTGTATGTTTTCTACTATTAACATTTAATGATATTTAAAAACTGGAAAAATATGGAGATTTTGTTTAAACAGTTGGCTCATTCAAGTAAGCTTTGAGATTTTGCTTAAACTACACCTTCAGATTAGGGACTTTCAGTATTAGGGTGCATTAAAAAAATTTTTTTTAATTAATATACAATGTATTATTTGTTTCAGGGGTACAGGTCTGTGAATCATCAGTTTTAAACAATTCACAGCACTCATCATAGCACATACCCTCCATAGTGTCCATCACCCACCCACCCTTTCCCTTCCCCCCAACTCCTTCCCTCCCCACCAACTCCCCTCCAGCAACTCTCTGTTTGTTTCCTGAGATTAAGAGTCTCTTATGGTTTGTCTCCCTTATGTATTAGTGGCTGATAAAGTTGTACTTTTTCTTTTACTTTTTTTTTTAAATTTTTTTAAATTAACATATAATGTATTATTAGCCCCAGGGGTACAGGTCTGTGAATCGCCAGGTTTACCCTTTACAGCACTCACTATAGCACATACCTTTCCCAGTGTCCATAACCCAGTCACCCCCACCCAACCCTGTTTGTTTTGTGAGATTAAGAGTCTCTTATGGTTTGTCTCCCTCCCGATCCCATCTTGTTTCATTTATTCCTTTCCTTACCCCCCTAACTCCCAGTTGCCTCTCATCTTGTACTTTTTATTTTTATTTATTTCTTTAAGAAAGAGAGTATGTGAATAGAGCAGGGGGACTGGGTGTAGGGAGAGGGAGAAAGAGAATCCCAAGCAAACTTCCTGCTGAGCGTGGAGCCCTTTGCCAGGCTTGATCTCACAACGCTGAGATCATGATCTGATCTGAAATCAGAAGTCAGATGCTTAACGGATTTGGCCACGCAGGTGTCCCCAAAATTATACTTTTAAAAAAATTAATGTAACAGTACATATGAATACAGTATTAGGGTGCTTTTTAAAATTTTAAAAATTAACATATAATGTATTATTTGAAATTTCAAGGAAGAAAAGTCTGATTTGTTCAAGAAAGTTCATTTATTTATATCCAAATACTTGAGGCTGAAGTCCCATTGTTGAATTACTCTGTTTAGTAGTTACTAATTCTGAGGAAATTGATATTTAGCAGATCCCCTACCCCCTCTTAAAAACACAGCTCAGTTTCTAAATTGCTTCTGAATCATGCTTTGAGTTTCTATGTGGCTTCATGTTTCAAGATATTTTTAAATAATTAAGGCTATGTCTTAATCATTTTTTTTTAAAGATTTATTTATTTATTTGACAGAGAGAAACAATGAGAGAAAGAATACAAGCAGGGGAAGCGGGAGAGGGAGAAGCAGGCTTCCCGCCAATCAGGGAGCCTGATGTGGGGCTCAATGTGGGGCTCGATTCCAGGATGCTGGAATCATGACCAGAGCTGAAGGCAGGTGCTTAAGGGCGGAGTCACCCAGGCGCCTCCCAGTGTAGCTCTTTCAAAAGAGAATGAAGATGGCACAGTTTTCTTGGGATTAGGGATTATCCTTATGAAATTTGTGGCTGATGATTTAGCTTTTCTGGATTTGGGTCTTACCTGTCAGTGAGAAAATATCTTGTTCATTAAATTGCAGAAATTTAAGCTGAAGGTGAATTTGTATAATATGAACATAAAATCATGCTTCTGCCAGTATTCCTCACTTCTTAAGAGAGTAATTCAGAATCTTGAAATGCTGGTATTCTTATTGATTTGGTCAAAATTGGTCAAAGCAAGACATTTTAGCTCCACCATTTTTCATGAATATAATTGATTTAAGTTTTTGGACTATTGTTGCATTGTTGCCAGAACTATAATTTCACCATTACTGATTTTTTTTTTTTAAAGTTCAGACCCTTTGCAAAAATATGAACATGATCATTTAGCTTTGTGGTTTTCTGATCATGTGACGCATTGCTGAAGAAAATTGCCTATTAAATATGGGGTGAGGGAACTTAATTTGATAATCTAACTAGAAAAAATAACGAGATATTTAGGCCTATTCCTTAGAACTGATTTAATTTGGCAGGGAAAAAAAAAGGGTAATCAGGTTTGTGTACTTGAAATGACAAATGTATTTTGTTTGAAAATAGCTAGTTCAGCATTTCCCAAATCCTGTTTTGAGGAATATTATTGTTGTGTGAGATATTAATAGATACTCATAGAAGAAGAAAAACAAAAAAGGCTGTGTGGTCAAATTTGGAAAACACTGGGTTAAGCAAAATGAAACATGTTTTATTTCAGTATTTCTCAGGCTTCTTAATTTGTGTATTAGAAGCCAAGTCTAGCAGTGGTTTTCTTCCTGGGGAATAAATACCAGAATGACCTGGGAATTTTTTCCAAACAACATTCTTATCTTTTTCCACCCCCATTCCCCAGGGAGTAGTAGAGAATCTATGCATTCTGTGGTTTGAAAACATTTTCCAGGTGATTGGATATATCCCTACCTTCTGTTGAGAACTGTTGAGATTAGACACTTTGAGAGTCTTCGGGCTAGGTTATAAAGTCTTCAGAAGTAAGCAGTAGCTTTTGCTTTGCCAATTAACTGGTCTTTAGTTGGAAACACTTCTACCTTCGCTTTCATGAAACTTCTCATTTGGGTCTCCTTCCAGTTTTCTGACTGTGATTATAGATTTAATTTGTGGTGTCTTCAAACTCTGAACAAGTTCAGAGAGATGGCATAGTGAGAAATGGCATAGGGAAAAGTTAATGTATTAAAAAGTTAAACGTTTCAGTATATTTATTGGACTCATTTGTCTAGAAGTATTGTTAAACATTACATAATGTTAGCTTGCTTAATTTGGTTAGCTATATTGAGATGATTTAAAAGGTCTTTTGACTGCAAGTTCAAGCCCATATTGGGGGCTTGAATAAATAATAATTTATAATAATAATTTTAAAGTTTTGATCTGATTTTAAATTTGAAATTAAAGTTTTGATTTCAGAGTGTATTTTTAATGTAGATATGTAACTTTTCATATTTGTTACCCAGAAGTTTCAAGATATTGAAGAAACACATCTCATTCACATAAAGGAAATTATAGAATCCTTGTCAAATGCTATAAAGGAAATTCATTTGCAAATAGGCCAGGTAAGTTTTTCCTTTTGTTGAAATGACTCATGAAAATTTTATGTTCATTAATGACTGTTTAAAAATCTAAAACTCAGTATGATACTGGATTATTTCAGGTAAAAATGTGTATTTACAAATATTAAATATAAACTAGACTTTTTTGGGACCCCCCCTTCCTCCTCCCGGTGACTCAGTTAAACATCTGCCTTCAGCTTAGGTCATGATCACACGGTCCTGGTATCAAGTCCTTCATTGCACTCCCTGCTCAGGGCAGTCTGCTTCTCCCTCTGCCTGCCACTCCCCTTGCTTGTGTGCAGGCTTGAGTGTGCTCTCTCTATCTGACAAATAAAATCTCAAAAAAAAAAAAAAAAAGCTGGATTTTTGATTGGCCGCCAAGGATGATAATTCAAACCAACTGTTAAAATTAATGGATAGCTCAGACTTTTACTTTAAAATTCTGGAGTTATCAATTTTTGGATTTTTAAAATAATTTTACTCTAGAACAGTAGTAAGTTACAGAACTTGTGCTTAAATGGGTACCTGGGTGACTCAGTTGCTTAAGTGTCTGACTTTAGCTCAGGTCATGATCTCAGAGTCCTGGGATTGAGCACTGTGTTGGCCTCCCCACTTGGCAGGGAGTCTGCCTCTCCTCCTTCTGGAGCACACGATTCTTGAACTCAGGGTTGTGAGTTGGAGCCCCACTTTGGGTATAGGGATTACTTAAAAACAAAAATCTTTAAGAAAAAAAATTTTTGCCCCAAAATACAAAAGCAGTTTAATTATGACACCTTGGAGTATACTGAAGTAGAGTAGAGAAAGATGAGGTCTGTTATTTTTTTATTTTTAAGGATTTAAATATTATTAAAGATCTATATAAGTTTTAACTTATCATAAGAATTATATGTCTAAAACATTCAAAGATGAGGACAGGAAACTTGACTTCTAAGACAGTATCTTTAGAGCTTCATGTAAACAGTGGTTGATACCCACAGGTCTACTAACACTACAAGGTAAGAGATCATGTTAGGTAAATTAAAGTTCTCAAAGGTTTTGGGTCAAAAAACCCCACATGTTTTGGTGTAATGAATTTTAATTGCTTTATGCAAGTTTTGTCTGAAATACAGTAAGAATTTTTGATGGAAAAAGAAAAAAATTACCTTTATTTCATTTTAATAGGTCCATGAAGAATTTATAAATAACATGGCTAACACTACAGTTGAAAGCTTGATTCAAAAGTTTGCTGAGTCAAAAGGCACTGGGAAGGAAAGACCTGGTAAGATGATTAACTCTGTTAAGGAGATGTATACAGATCTCTCCTCTAGCAACAAATATATTCGATTTTAAATTCCTAAGCTGCAAAATGGAGCTTGGGAGATACCTAAAAATCTATGTAAATTATCAAGTATTTACTTTGTGTCTGATATGTTAAATTAATATTTTTATTCTGGTCTTTAGTGGTTAATAATTTAATATTAAAGTAATTATAATCTTTAGTAAATTAATATGTTGTCATTTATTTATATTTTTTAAAGACTTAGCAACAGAAGCCCAGTTTATTTTAAAATTTTTTGAATTTATGGACATTGACACAGAATGTTATGTTAGTTTCTCATGTGCAACATGGTAATTCACCTTCTCTTTGGGTTAGGCTGTGCTCACCACAAGTGTGGGTACTATCTATCACCATACAACACTATTACAATGTCATTGTCTATATTCCCTATGAACAGAAGGCATTTTAGTAAGAGGAAGGTGGGAAAGAATATTGAGCCCTCAGAACATTGAGGCCAACAGAGAACCTTTCATAAAATTTAATAACTTGTAAAATTTCTTTATTGAAATATATATTCATCATATATATGTTGAATATATAAGATATATGTTTGTTGCATGCATATATTGAATATATACATTGATTTTATTACATATATACTTGTTGCATGTTAAAACATTCAAGACAGTGTTTCACATGCTGGAGAGACACCATTGAACAAATGAGTACAGGAATCCTGGTTCCTGTTTTATGAACAAATAATTACAGTGTCCTGAATCTTACTTTTAATAAAACATGTTATATCAGATGTACTAAGTAGCCCATTGTCTTGCCCTTCTCAGCATAGAGCTTCCAGATTTCTTGATTTTGTTTATTGTTTACTATATCATGTTCTTATAAGATAATTTGTTTCACTCTATAGGTAAAAATAATGCAGTCTAGTAAAGAAATTAAAATATGGTTTGGAATTCAGGAAGATGGTTAAGTGATTTGTCGGGAAGTCTGGGAGCCATTTTTCTTTAGTGCAGTTCCCAGAACTAAGGCTTGTAACCTAAATTTTCCTCACTTTTTCTTTTCAGATTTTATTAACTCTCAAATCATTGGTTCACTTATGTTAGTATTTTCCCTTCAGATCTTCTTTTCGTGCTTTCTCTGCCTACCTAACCAGTTGTAGCAGCTTGATTTCTCAATACTGGCACAGTAGAGATTTCTTCTCTAATCCATTTTACATGTTATACAGCACATTTGTATTTTGACTATACAATTATGAACTTACAATTGCACTAAAATCTTTTCACTTTTCGTTGTAGACAATGAAATTTAGGCTCTGGATTTGGATAAAGCTTTTCAGGATCTGCTCTGACTAGTCTTTAGTCTTACTTTCTATTATGACCCTTCACTGTAGCCAACTCGAACTGCTTGCTGTTTCCTATACATGCTCCTTTTCTGCCTTGGTATCTTAGTTGCCCTTATGTTCCTTTTCTAGGAAATGCTATATCCCATTTCTTTCCTGCTCTGTGTCTTCCCATTTATTTGTGAAGTAAATAAATTCTTAAATACCCAGGTCATTTGCTACTTCCTCTGTCAAAAGTGCCCGTGAACTTTAACTGTACTTTTTTCCCTTCTTTTTTTTGTTATTGGTGCTATCTATCTTAAATTTTAATAATTGTGCGGATATAAAGAAAAGTTCTGTATTTGATTCATCTGTTTATCTTCTTCATGGGTAAAGAATACATTTTTGGTGAGTGAATGAACAAATGGACATAGAATAGTAAAGTTAGGGTGTTACGGAGGCTATGGTGTTTAGATTTGCTATTAGAAAATTCTTGGTGAGGAATAATAAATAATTATGGTTAAAGTTTGGTAAGACTTACTCTTTGCGATATAATGTGCCAGCCACTTTGCAGCCAAACTTAGATCTTCAGGAACTGTTTGAAGTAGGTACTATTATTCTCATTTTAAAGATGAGGGAAATGTTGAGAGGTTAAATGATTTGCCTAAGTTAGTATATGGCAAAGCAGATAGTAAAATGCCAGGATTTTTGACCCCAGGTACTGTGCTTTGGAGAAACTAGAATAGAATGAAGTGAGTTTACATATATAAAGAGAATGAGGATGTTGAGATACATAACTACAGAAAGGTATGAAGCCCTAAAATTCCTTATAAAGAGATTAAATTGTGGGGCACCTGGGTGGCGCAGTTGGTTAAGCATCTGATCCTTCATTTTGGGTCAGTTCATGGTCTCAGAATGTGAGAGCAAGCTCTGTGTCAGGCTTTGTGCTGGGTGTGGAGCTTGCTTAGGATTCTGTCTCTCCGTCACCCCCGCTCTTTCTCCCAAAAAAAAAAAAAAAAAAAAAAATATATATATATATATATATGTATGTATATGTATAGGAAGACCAGTTAAGAAAGGTAAAAACAGTTGGAGAACAAATTCAGTTTTTATATAAAGCATTTAGAAGTGCTGATAGATAAAAAGCAGAGATGTATTGGCTGGTTAAAAGTGCCTCAGAACACTAAACAAGATCAGTGGATTGTATTATCATTGGTATCCTGTTTGTGACATGACGTTTTCAAGTTTTGCAAAATGTTATCGCTGCAGGAAATTGGGCAAAGTATACAAGGAATCTCCCTGTATTTCTTTTTTTACAACTGTATGTGAATCTATAATTATCCTAATAAAAATTACAATTATTTTAGGGGCACCTGGGTGGCTCAGTTGATTGTGTGTCTGGCTTATGATTTTGCCTTGTGTCATGATCTCGTGGGTCGCGGGATTGAGCCCCATGTTCCGCTCTGCGCTTAGCACAGAATTCGCCTCAGATTCTCTGCCCTTTCTTCTGCTCCTCCTTCAGCCTGTGCTTGCATGCACACACACACACTCTCTCTCTCTCTCTCTCAAATAAATAAAAATCTTTTAAAAATTCAGTTATTTTCTTATCTGTGGTATTACTTAGCCCTGTAGTTTGTGGTCTGTTCTTTATCAGCAGTAAAGTTTTTAAGCCCCATTGCCCTCATCTGTAAAGTGGGGATAATAATAGTATTTCTCCATGGGGTTTTTCTGGGGGTTATATGAGATAATGTAATACTTATTGAATACTTGATAAATACTATGTTAAAAAAGTATATATTTCTGATAAATGGGTAGCTAATTATAGATGCTGTTTCTTTTATAAATTTAAACATAGTGGCCTCAAGATATACTGTGACATGTAGAAAGTCCATATATCTAAATGACAAGGCCAGAAATGATGATGACATGAGCTTTCCTAGAATAATCACTAAGCCAAGAATTAGGTGACTGTTTTAGGGTGACTGTTGACACAGTGACTATAAATGACTGATTTTCAAAAAAAATGGTCCTAGAACTAACTTTAAAAAGAAAATATGGTGTCAGAGTGTAGGGGATAGAATAAATATTACTTCTCTAGTTGGCTTGCTATGGATGACTAGTTAATAGCTCTTTCTTTGTATTTGTTCAGCTTATGGGCACCTGAACAAGTGAGTCTGGGGGCCTGTTTCAGCGATGAAAATTTTGTGTTTCTCAGAAGAGTAATATACTCAAAAATTTGCATTTGATTACATGAAATTCATAGACTTAAAGGATTTTGTTTTGTGAGATATATTCTTTCAGTTGTATATACTGCTGATTGCTGTTAATATTTTCTTTGTGTTGTTTTGTAAGGGCCCCCTCTGGTGGATGAATTGCTTCTTAAACTGGTTTTCATCCTGTGGGATTTATACTTTAAAAAGAAAACAAGTTCGTTAAAAATTTATATATCTAAACATTAACCTGTTTTCTTTTTCTTCTTTTTTTTTTAAATTTTTTATTTTTTATAAACATATATTTTTATCCCCAGGGGTACAGGTCTGTGAATCACCAGGTTTACACACTTCACAGCACTCACCAAATCACATACCCTCCCCAATGTCCATAATCCCACCCCCTTCTCCCAAACCCCCTCCCCCCGGCAACCCTCAGTTTGTTTTGTGAGAAAGAGTCACTTATGGTTTGTCTCCCTCCCAATCCCATCTTGTTTCATTTATTCTTCTTCTACCCACTTAAGCCTCCATGTTGCATCACCACTTCCTCATATCAGGGAGATCATATGATAGTTGTCTTTCTCTGCTTGACTTATTTCGCTAAGCATGATACGCTCTAGTTCCATCCATGTTGTTGCAAATGGCAAGATTTCATTTCTTTTGATGGCTGCATAGTATTCCATTGTGTATATATACCACATCTTCTTGATCCATTCATCTGTTGATGGACATCTAGGTTCTTTCCATAGTTTGGCTATTGTGGACATTGCTGCTATAAACATTCGGGTGCATGTGTCCCTTTGGATCACTACATTTGTATCTTTAGGGTAAATACCCAATAGTGCAATTGCTGGGTCATAGGGCAGTTCTATTTTCAACATTTTGAGGAACCTCCATGCTGTTTTCCAGAGTGGCTGCACCAGCTTGCATTCCCACCAACAGTGTAGGAGGGTTCCCCTTTCTCCGCATCCTCGCCAGCATCTGTCATTTCCTGACTTGTTGATTTTAGCCATTCTGACTGGTGTGAGGTGATATCTCATTGTGGTTTTGATTTGTATTTCCCTGATGCCGAGTGATATGGAGCACTTTTTCATGTGTCTGTTCGCCATCTGGATGTCTTCTTTGCAGAAATGTCTGTTCATGTCTTCTGCCCATTTCTTGATTGGATTATTTGTTCTTTGGGTGTTGAGTTTGCTAAGTTCTTTATAGATTCTGGACACTAGTCCTTTATCTGATATGTCGTTTGCAAATATCTTCTCCCATTCTGTCAGTTGTCTTTTGATTTTGTTAACTGTTTCCTTTGCTGTGCAAAAGCTTTTGATCTTGATGAAATCCCAGTAGTTCATTTTTTCCCTTGCTTCCCTTGCCTTTTGCGTTGTTCCTAGGAAGATGTTGCTGCGGCAGAGGTCGAAGAGGTTGCTGCCCGTGTTCTCCTCAAGGATTTTGATGGATTCCTTTCGTACATTGAGGTCCTTCATCCATTTTGAGTCTATTTTTGTGTGTGGTGTAAGGAAATGGTCCAATTTCATTTTTTCTGCATGTGGCTGTCCAATTTTCCCAGCACCATTTATTGAAAAGGCTGTCTTTTTTCCATTGGACATTCTTTCCTGCTTTGTCGAAGATTAGTTGACCATAGATTTGAGGGTCTATTTCTGGGCTCTCTATTCTGTTCCATTGATCTATGTGTCTGTTTTTGTGCCAGTACCATGCTGTCTTGATGATGACAGCTTTGTAATAGAGCTTGAAGTCCGGAATTGTGATGCCACCAACGTTGGCTTTCTTTTTCAATATCCCTTTGGCTATTCGAGGTCTTTTCTGGTTCCATATAAATTTTAGAATTATTTGTTCCATTTCTTTGAAAAAGATGGATGGTACTTTGATAGGAATTGCATTAAATGTGTAGATTGCTTTAGGTAGCATAGACATTTTCACAATATTTATTCTTCCAATCCAGGAGCATGGAACATTTTTCCATTTCTTTGTGTCTTCCTCAATTTCTTTCATGAGTACTTTATAGTTTTCTGAGTATAGATTCTGTGTCTCTTTGGTTAGGTTTATTCCTAGGTATCTTATGGTTTTGGATGCAATTGTAAATGGGATTGACTCCTTAATATCTCTTTCTTCTGTCTTGCTGTTGGTGTAGAGAAATGCAACTGATTTCTGTGCATTGATTTTATATCCTGACACTTTACTGAATTCCTGTATAAGTTCTAGCAGTTTTGGAGTGGAGTCTTTTGGGTTTTCCACATATAGTATCATATCATCTGCGAAGAGTGATAATTTGACTTCTTCTTTGCCGATTTGGATGCCTTTAATTTCCTTTTGTTGTCTGATTGCTGACGCTAGGACCTCTAGTACGATGTTGAATAGCAGTGGTGATAATGGACATCCCTGCCGTGTTCCTGACCTTAGCGGAAAAGCTTTCAGTTTTTCTCCATTGAGAATGATATTTGTGGTGGGTTTTTCATAGATGGCTTTGATGATATTGAGGTATGTGCCCTCTATCCCTACACTTTGAAGAGTTTTGATCAGGAAGGGATGTTGTACTTTGTCAAATGCTTTTTCAGCATCTATTGAGAGTATCATATGGTTCTTGTTCTTTCTTTTATTTATGTGTTGTATCACATTGACTGATTTGCGGATGTTGAACCAACCTTGCAGCCCTGGAATAAATCCCACTTGGTCGTGGTGAATAATCTTTTTAATGTACTGTTGAATCCTATTGGCTAGTATTTTGTTGAGTATTTTCGCATCTGTGTTCATCAAGGATATCGGTCTATAGCTCTCTTTTTTTGGTGGGATCCTTGTCTGGTTTTGGGATCAAGGTGATGCTGGCCTCATAAAATGAGTTTGGAAGTTTTCCTTCCATTTCTATTTTTTGGAACAGTTTCAGGAGAATAGGAATTAGTTCTTCTTTAAATGTTTGGTAGAATTCCCCCGGGAAGCCGTCTGGCCCTGGGCTTTTGTTTGTTTGGAGATTTTTAATGACTGTTTCAATCTCCTTACTGGTTATGGGTCTGTTCAGGCTTTCTATTTCTTCCTGGTTCAGTTGTGGTAGTTTATATGTTTCTAGGAATGCATCCATTTCTTCCAGATTGTCAAATTTATTGCCGTAGAGTTGCTCATAGTATGTTCTTATAATAGTTTGTATTTCTTTGGTGTTAGTTGTGATCTCTCCTCTTTCATTCATGATTTTATTTATTTGGGTCCTTTCTCTTTTCTTTTTGATAAGTCGGGCCAGGGGTTTATCAATTTTATTAATTCTTTCAAAGAACCAGCTCCTAGTTTCGTTGATTTGTTCTATTGTTTTTTTGGTTTCTATTTCATTGATTTCTGCTCTGATCTTTATGATTTCTCTTCTCCTGCTGGGCTTAGGGTTTCTTTCTTGTTCTTTCTCCAGCTCCTTTAGGTGTAGGGTTAGGTTGTGTACCTGAGACCTTTCTTGTTTCTTGAGAAAGGCTTGTACCGCTATATATTTTCCTCTCAGGACTGCCTTTGTTGTGTCCCACAGATTTTGAACCGTTGTATTTTCATTATCATTTGTTTCCATGATTTTTTTCAATTCTTCTTTAATTTCCCGGTTGACCCATTCATTCTTTAGAAGGATACTGTTTAGTCTCCATGTATTTGGGTTCTTTCCAAACTTCCTTTTGTGGTTGAGTTCTAGCTTTAGAGCATTGTGGTCTGAAAATATGCAGGGAATGATCCCAATCTTTTGATACCGGTTGAGTCCTGATTTAGGACCGAGGATGTTATCTATTCTGGAGAATGTTCCATGTGCACTAGAGAAGAATGTGTATTCTGTTGCTTTGGGATGAAATATTCTGAATATATCTGTGATGTCCATCTGGTCCAGTGTGTCATTTAAGGCCTTTATATCCTTGCTGATCTTTTGCTTGGATGACCTGTCCATTTCAGTGAGGGGAGTGTTAAAGTCCCCTACTATCATTGTATTATTGTTGATGTGTTTCTTTGATTTTGTTATTAATTGGTTTATATAGTTGGCTGCTCCCACATTGGGGGCATAGATATTTAAAATTGTTAAATCTTCTTGTTGGACAGACCCTTTGAGTATGATATAGTGTCCTTCCTCATCTCTTATTATAGTCTTTGGCTTAAAATCTAATTGATCTGATATAAGGATTGCCACTCCTGCTTTCTTCTGATGTCCATTAGCATGGTAAATTCTTTTCCACCCCCTCACTTTAAATCTGGAGGTGTCTTCGGGCTTAAAATGTGTTTCTTGGAGGCAACATATAGATGGGTTTTGTTTTTTTATCCATTCTGATACCCTGTGTCTTTTGACAGGGGCATTTAGCCCATTCACATTCAGGGTAACTATTGAGAGATATGAATTTAGTGCCATTGTATTGCCTGTAAGGTGACTGTTACTGTATATGGTCTCTGTTCCTTTCTGATCTACCACTTGTAGGCTCTCTCTTTGCTTAGAGGACCCCTTTCAATATTTCCTGTAGAGCTGGTTTGGTATTTGCAAATTCTTTCAGTTGTTGTTTGTCCTGGAAGCTTTTAATCTCTCCTTCTATTTTCAATGATAGCCTAGCTGGATATAGTATTCTTGGCTGCATGTTTTTCTCGTTTAGTGCTCTGAAAATATCATGCCAGCTCTTTCTGGCCTGCCAGGTCTCTGTGGATAAGTCAGCTGCCAATCTAATATTTTTACCATTGTATGTTACAGACTTCTTTTCCCGGGCTGCTTTCAGGATTTTCTCTTTGTCATTGAGACTTGTAAATTTTACTATTAGGTGACGGGGTGTGGGCCTATTCTTATTGATTTTGAGGGGCATTCTCTGAACCTCCTGAATTTTGATGCTCGTTCCCTTTGCCATATTGGGGAAATTCTCCCCAATAATTCTCTCCAGTATACCTTCTGCTCCCCTCTCACTTTCTTCTTCTTCTGGAATCCCAATTATTCTAATGTTGTTTCGTCTTATGGTGTCACTTATCTCTCGAATTCTCCCCTCGTGGTCCAGTAGCTGTTTGTCCCTCTTTTGCTCAGCTTCTTTATTCTCTGTCATTTGGTCTTCTATATCACTAATTCTTTCTTCTGCCTCATTTATCCTAGCAGTGAGAGCCTCCATTTTTGATTGCACCTCATTAATAGCTTTTTTGATTTCAACTTGGTTAGATTTTAGTTCTTTTATTTCTCCAGAAAGGGCTTTTATATCTCTCGAGAGGGTTTCTCTAATATCTTCCATGCCTTTTTCGAGCCCGGCTAGAACCTTGAGAATTGTCATTCTGAACTCTAGATCTGACATATTACCGATGTCTGTATTGATTAGGTCCCTAGCCTTCGGTACTGCCTCTTGTTCTTTTTTTTGTGTTGAATTTTTACGTCTTGTCATTTTGTCCAGATAAGAGTAAATGAAGGGGCAAGTAAAATACTAAAAGGGTGGCAACAACCCCAGGAAAATATGCTTTAACCAAATTAGAAGAGATCCAAAATCGTGAGTGGGGAGAAAGGGGATAAAAAGAGGTTCAAAAAAAAAAAAAAAAAAAAAAACAAATATAAAAAAAAAAAAAAAAAAAAAGAAAAGAAAAGAAAAGAATTTTTAAAAAAAGAAAACACCTAAGAAAAATGTAAAATATATATATATATATTAGATAAACTAGTAAAAAATCGTTAAAAAAGAAAAAGGTAACAGTTAAAAAAAAATTTTACCTGAAGGCGAGAAAAAAAAAAATGAAAAAGAAAAAATTAAATTAACTGCAAGACTAAAAAAAATCACAGGAAAAAAGCCATGAGTTCCGTGCTTGGCTTTCTCCTCCTCTGGAATTCTGCTGCTCTCCTTGGTATTGAAACCGCACTCCTTGGTAGGTGAACTTGGTCTCGGCTGGATTTCTTGTTGATCTTCTGGGGGAGGGGCCTGTTGTAGTGATTCTCAAGTGTCTTTGCCCCAGGCGGAATTACACCGCCCTTACCCGGGGCCGGGGTGAGTAATCTGCTAGGGTTTGCTTTCAGGAGCTTTTGTTCCCTGAGAGCTTTCCGTAGAGTTCCAGAGGACGGGAATACAAATGGCGGCCTCCTGGTCTCCAGCCCGGAGGAGCCGAGAGCCCAGGGCCCCACTCCTCAGTGCGCCCTCAGATAAAAGCGCCCAGTTACGCCCGTCTGCCTGACCTCCGGCCCCGCTCCGAGCTCACCGAGCCTGCGACCGGTTCAAGGTAACACGGAGCTGCGAGCTTACTGTCAGCTCTGTCTCTGTAGCCGGCTTTCCCGTTCCAATACCCGCAAGCTCTGCGACACTCAGACACCCCCGATCCTTCTGTGACCCTGCGGGACCTGAGGCCACGCTGACCCCGCGTGGGCTTCGCCCCGGTTTAACCTCTGGAGCGATGTCCCTCAGCGGAACAGACTTTTAAAAGTCCTGATTTTGTGCGTGGTTGCTCCGCCGCTTGCCGGGAGCCGGCCCCTCCCCCAGGGGTCTATCTTCCCGTCGCTTTGGATTCACTTCTCCGCCGGTCCTACCTTCCAGAAAGTGGTTGTTTTTCTGTTTCCAGAATTGCTGCTGTTCTTCTCTTCGATCTGCGGATGGATTTTCAGGTGTTTGCAATCTTTAGATAAGCTATCTAGCTGATCTCCGGCTAGCTGAAGCAGTCTCAGCTTGCTACTTCTCCGCCATCTTGACTCCTCCCCACTAACCTGTTTTCTTATGCTGAAAAATGACCCATTTTTTCATTAGTCAGTTACCTGTTCAGAGATACAACCTTTAATTTAACTTTATGTCCAGTTTTCTTGTGCAAATCAAACACTTTGAGAGCATTAATTTTTTTTTAAATTCATTGAGACTATTTTATACTACTTATTATATGAAGTGCTTTTTTTGTCATTACTTTTTAAAAAATCAGGATGGGGTGCCTGGGTGGCTTAGTCAGATCAGTGTCTGACTCTTGGTTTCAGCCCGGGTTATGATCTTTGAGTTGTGAGATTGAGCCCCGGTGGGGCTCCATGCAGAGTCTGCTTGTCCCTCTTCCTCGCCCTGCCACTCATGTGCACATGGGCACACACTCTCTCTCTCAAATAAAGAAAATCTTTAAAAAAATTTAAAAATTAAGATATAATTGACATATAGTATTATATTCATTTTAGATGTGCGGTGTAATGATTTGATGTATGGATATGAAGAATGATTAACAAAATGAGTTTAGGTAATGTACATCTCTATACAGTTAGAGTTTTTTTTTCCTTGTGATGAGAACTTTTAAGAACTACTTTCCCAGGGCACCTGGGTGGCTCAGTGGGTTAAGCCTCTGCCTTCGGCTCAGGTCATGATCTCGGGGTCCTGGCATCGAGCCCCGCATCGGGCTCTCTGCTTCGCAGGGAGCCTGCTTCCCTTCCTCTCTCTCTGCCTTCCTCTCTTTCTGCTTGCCTCTCGGCCTACTTGTGATCTCACTCTGTCAATCAAATTAAAAAAACAAAAGAAAACAAAAAAAAACCTTTCCCAGTACCTTTCAAATATACAGTACAGTATTTAACTATAGTCACCATGCTATATATTATTACATTTCCAGGACTTACTTACCTTATAATAGAAGTTGGTACCTATTAACCATCTTTAACCGTCTCACCCACCCCTCACCCCGTAGCTCACACTTTTGGGAACCACCAATCTGTAAACTGGATCTATGAGTTTGGTTTTATATTCCACATATAAGTGAGATCATATAGTATTTTTTTCTGACTTATTTCACTTAGCATTTTGTCCTCAAGGTCCATTCATATTATTGCATATGGCAGGATTTCTTTCTTTTTTAAATAGCTGTGTAATATCCCTTTGTACATACACAACACATTTCCTTTATCCAGTCAGTGGACACTTAGGTTGTAACCCTGACTTTGCTATTGAAAATAAGGCTGCAGTGAACGTGGGAATATATGTTTTTTTGAGATAGTGATTTTGAATCCTTCAAATAAATAGCTACAAGTGGAATTGCTGGATCATATGCTGGTTGTATTTTTACATTTTCAAGGAGCCTCCATATTGTTTTTGTCATTACTTTTTAAGTACTGCCTAGCTCTTCTGGAATTAGAGTCAGTGTAAGTGGATTCTTTGAATATCAAAGTGCCTGTGGTCTGAAGGGTTATGAATAAACAGGTGTTTTATAACTGTGAATATCTTTCTGTACTCTAATGACATCCTAGTATACCTGTTCATTCTCATGTAGTTTAATTGCCAAAGGAGATTAAAACCATTTTTCTTGGAGTTTCCTGTTTTATAGTCATTCTGCTAATTTTGCTGTATGCTTTTTATAATCCATAAAAGTTAAGCAAGTTTCCATTTGTAAGAAACAAAAAGATAAATAACCTAAAAAGTTGGTAGGCCAGTATATAATGTGTTTAAATAAAAGACTTTGCTGAAAAACTTACCTGTATTTTCATTATATGATGATATAAGTTTATAGCTCTCATTTGAGGACATCCAGGGATTATGCTGTGTTTAAAGATAAAAATATGAAAATCCTAGGGTGCCTGGGTGGCTCAGTGGGTTAAGCCTCTGCCTTCGGCTCAGGTCATGAACTCAGGGTCCTGGGATCGAGCCCTGCATCGGGCTCTCTGCTCAGCGGGGAGCCTGCTTCCCCCTCTCTCTCCGCCTGCCTCTCTGCTTCCTTGTGATCTCCCTCTCTCTGTCAAATAAATAAAAAAATAAAATCTTAAAAAAAAAACACCGAAAATCCTGAGAAAGGTACATATGAAAAACAATCAGCCACAAATGAAAAAGGAAAAATAAGATTCCTTTGGTCATACTGCCTTTAAATGAAATCGATTAGTTTAGATATTTGGAGAATTTAGCTTCTACATTATGTTTATTATTTTATATTTATTTTAAAAAAAGATTTATTTATTTTAGAGAGAAAGCACATACGTGCAAATGAGTGAGCAGTGGTGGGAGGAGCAAAGGGAGAAGGAGAGAGAATCTTAAGCAGACTCCCTGCTGAGGGTAGAGTGGGGGGGGGGCGCTCTATCCCAGGACCCTGAGATCATGACCTGAGCTGAACTCAAGAGTCAGCTGCTTGACTGACTAAGCCACCCTGGCACTCCTATGTTTATTATTTTAAAGTATAGTATAAAGCAAATAATTTTTAAAAAAATTTAAGGTCATCTTTCTAGAGCTCTCAAGGATTTGGAATAATGCCAAATGTACAAATAGAGCTTCCTACCACTCCCCCACCAAAGTTGTTTTTTTTAAATCAGAGAAGCAAAAATGCTTGGGTAGAATGTAAAATTAAAAATAGCTAGAAAGAGACAAGACCCACAGACCACACGAGTTAGGCTGTGATTTCTTGAGTTTCTATTTCATAATTTGGGGGAATGACTTAGAGGAATCATCCTCATCATCCTCTTTCATGATATGATTAGGGAAGAGGATAATGTAGATTAGCACAAACAGAAAGTAAAAGAGGAGAGCTCTCCAAAAAGTAAAATAGAAAAAACTTCTGGAAAAAAAAAAACAATAACCAAAAAAACCCCCAAAAATAAAACCCCAAAACCCCAACCCCCCTACCACAAAAACCCCCAAAACTTCTTTCTGTAAGGAAGTACACCTTTACCTGTTGTGTCTAGCCACTCAAGGCAGAGGCATAGAACTATGCCCTGTGGGATATATATGGAACTTAATGATTTTCTTCTCTATCTTTTCAAGCAGGAATCAGCAAACTATGGCCATTGAGTTAAGTTTGGTACTGCTTATTTTAGACTTGGATTATAGCAGCTTGTACAGGCTTATAAGCAAAGAATTGGTTTATGTTTTTAAATGATGGGGGGGATCAAAAGAGTATTTTTGTAATACACAAAAAGTAGAAAATTTAGATATCATTGTCCAGAAAAGTAGTTTTGAACAGAATGTATTGTCTGTGGCACCTTTTATTCTGTAACAGCAGAGGACAGTAGTTGTGAGAGATCTTACGGCCCGCAAAGTCTAAAATATTCACTCTTTGCAGAAAATATTTGCCCATTCCTGTGTTAGAAAATATACTTTCTATGTAGTATAGTAGTAGGTATATCGTACTGCATCAGAATTGTGTACCTCATAATAGTATATAATCTATTTTCAAAAAAGCTGATTCTGCTCTTCTTTTTGGGTTCAGAAATGATTTATTCTGACACCTTGCAATTAACTCCATCTGCAGTCATATCACAGCATAGTAATTGATTCCTATAATCTATATTGTGAAGTGAAGATTAAAATATGAGCAGGCTTTGTTTAAGAAAAGCTTATTGCATTAATTTGAAGTAGCCACTAAAAATATTAAATGTATAAACTCTGGCCACAAAGTAGAAGTAAAAAAAGTTAAGGTAAGCTGATGACAGTTTTTACATGTGCATAATAAGGGCAGAGTTATAGTTCTTTTTGCAGTATGTAAAAGAAGCTAGCTTAAACCACGTTGAACTTAAAAGGAAATTTATTGCAAAGAAACTGAGGTATCCAAAATCAGGAATATAGCCAGGCTGCAGAAGGAAACCCAAACTTGTGGGAACACTATGTATCATTTTCCTTTATTCAGTCTTTTTATATCTACTGCTTTATTTTCTTCTTTGCACAATGGCTTTCTTTGTTTTTCCAGGCACGTGGCAACTGGTGACCTGTCTGTAATTTCTAGGTACTTCTATTTATTTTTTAATTGCAGCCACAGCTCAGAATTAACCCAGGTTTTTGTCCCTTTACAGATTTCTGGGAGAAAGAATCTGGTCCAGGTAATCTTGGATCAGGTAATTTTTCTAACTTAGCTCTGACTAGGTCATGTGGTATAAATATGGCTTCTGCACCACTTGTGGGAAAGGGGGAAATTCCCAGGAAAAAGAGATAATAGTGAGCTGAGTAGAATCACCCAAGGTTTTATGAGTATCATTGAGAGTAAAAACATGACTCACTCTAGGAGGTATGTCAAATAGGGAGGTGGTGTCAGATTTTGGATGTGTAGGAGATTATATTTCACTGTTTTGATTCTTTGTTTGGAGAACTAGGTAAAATTTTGAAAGTTTATGAAGTTTTACAGTGACTGAAATTTCCTAGTGAAAAACCTGTATTTTTCATTTAAGACCATGGTTCCTAAGTTTGCGTCATCACTGATTCTTGAGCCTTGGGAACATATAAGAATCAGTAATGAAAATTTTTTTCTTTCATTTTCCTTCCTTTTTTCCTTCCTTCGCTTTCTCTCTCTCTCTCCCTCTTGGCTTCTCCCCCATCTCTTTAAAAAAAAAATGTACAGACAGTTCACTGCCCCAGAAATTCTGATTTCAGTGGTCTAGGGTGGATCCTTGATAACACTGTATTTTAAAATGCCTCGTCTGAGTCTAATGTGCTGCCATTGTTCAGAATCCACTGCATTTTATCACTGGATGCTTGTTATAAGTGTAGAGTCTCAAAACCTACCCAGGCCTACTGAAAGAGGATCTGCATTTTAATAATATCCCCAAGCAGCTTATATGTAGAGTAAAATTGGAGAAGCACTGTCTAGAATTAGTGAATATCTAGCAATGGACCCAAGGGCTCCCTTGGACTGTAGTTCTCAAAGTGTGATCCCAGGACCATCTGCAATCACCTGGGAGTTTGTTAAAAATGTACATTCTGAACACCAACCTAGACTTTCTGAATAGGACACTGGGGAGGTTGGGGACAACAATTTCTGGTTTAATGAGCTCTCCAGATGATTCTTATGCAGGGAGCATTGCACTAGGAGATTAAGGTAGGTATTGGGATTTGGAACCACTGGATTAAGAGAATTCTTTCTACAGGCCTTTTTTTTTTTTTTTTTAAAGATTTTATTTATTTATTTGACAGAGGGAGAGATCACAAATAGGCAGAGAGGCAGGCAGAGAGAGAGGGGGGAGCAGGCTCCCTGCTGAGCAGAGAGCCCAATGTGGTACTAGATCCTAGGATTCTGGGATCATGACCCGAGCCAAACGCAGAGGCCCAACCCACTGAGTCACCCAGGTGCCCCTCTACAGGCCTTTTATTAAAATACTTCCTGAAGTGAAGTAGCATTGATGTTGCAACTTAACTTTCAAATGATTTAACAAGCTAAAAAAGGGGGGAAAACCCTCTCTGTGTGTATAGGTGCTTGTAGAGAAAAGGAAAGCTTATATGGCAAAAGGTTATTTTCTGCCATTGCATTTATAAAAATGGTATAATCTAGGAGTACCTGGGTGGTTCAGTTGCTTAAGCATCTGACTTGTTGATTTCGGTTGGGGTCATGAATCTTGGGGTCATGGGATCCAGCCCTGTGTTGAGCTCTGTGCTTAGTGGGTAGTCTGCTTGGGATTCTCTCCTTCCCTCTGCCTCTCCCTTAGCTCATGCTCTCAATCTCTTTCTCTCTTTAAAAAAAAAAAAAGGTACAATCTAGGTTCAAGTAGAGTAACTAGTTTAAGGTAAATAGCCAGCTGGCAGGTAGCAAAATGAGAACTTGAGTGTCCATGCCCTCTGTACATCACCAGAACTGGAGTTTGATGTTGTTTTTCATGTTAGCTTGCCTGAGTTCACCATCCCAGGCATCTAGGAATGTGGCTGTGTTGCATTCTATAGGCCCAGGAGTGAGCTTGAACTTTAGTCATTGACTTCTATTGTCATGACTAACTGCCCCCCATCCCTCTCCCACTCTCCAGTGTCATAGTTCCCTCCTCAGCCCCTATTATCATCATTCTTACTATTAGACTTGGAATCTGTGCATGTTCATATATTTTATTTTGGCTTCTAATAGAACCAAGTGTTCTGTGGTTTGAGTTGGGCATATGCAGAAATATGGTTGATTTGTGTAGCCCAGACTTACTGTTTCAGTTTTCAGGCCAGTTATTAACTAGATAGAATTGCAGATTTGCCCTGTTGGTAGTCTGAGATTTAGAAATAGTTTCAAAACAGTGGGAACTAGTAAGTATTTTACTTTTTAAAATACTGTACCTCATCTACAAAATGTTTCTGTTGATTAAAGATTGCTATTAAATTGTCTTTCCTACTGTAACATTTCTTAAAAGTTCTGATCCATATTAGAATTGGATGAATTCTTTAGGTTGTTGACTTTCTCTTTTTTTTCTTTGTAGCAATAATTTATTCCTACCTGATGATTAAAGAAAAATCCTCTGTAAGAATTGTTTTACTTTATTGTTGACCTTGTGGAGGTCTGCCTTTAATTGAACTCATGATGGCATTTTTATATAATGTGTAAAAGAGCATCAGGAGACAGAGCCAACGTGGTCTTACTTGCTTTTATACAAATTAAATTGCCCTTGTGGCCCAGCATAAAATCAAAGCACTAAGAGCAGTTATTTATTTTGACAACAGAATTAATTGAGCCTAAAACAGTTGAAATTCCAGTTGTAGCAAACTATTCTTTCTGGGTCTCACTCTGGCTTTGGGACTGTCAAAAAAAGTAACTTGTCTTATGATTAAATAGCAGAATGATGGGCAGTGGACTGCATTTGAGGGAGATGCTGAATAAACTTTCTACTTGTGAAACATTTCAGAAGTGACATGCTACAGGGGGGGGTCAGAATGTGCATTGCTATCCAGCTGAGCTGTCAGCTGGCACAGAGCCAGGCACGCAAAGCTTTGCCATGTGAAGCAGCAAGTGGAGCATATTTGATAAAATCTTTTTCATGCATGAGTTAATTTTTTAAAGGTATTTTTAGTTATATTATACCAGAAACCTTCATATTTGTCTTTAATAGAAAAACTTGTGTGCTGAAGGTACTCATTTTAAAACTTTTGTATGTATTTTACAGTTCGAAAGGATGTGGCATCTTATATTTCACAAGTGTTTGTCATTTTGAATAGTTTATTTTTATTGGGCATTTCCCTATTCCAAATGGATTTTAAGAGGATGTTTAGAAAAGATAAAGGAAAAGCAGTCGACATATATCTGGTATAGGCAAAAGGTTATGTGAGGAAAAAAACATAGAATTTTGTTTGAGGAAATTTTGGTAGCGTTAAGGGATGCCTTTGCTATTTTCATATATATGAAAACATCCAAAAATCATAAAAGAATGTATATCATATTTGCTAAAATGATATAAAAGTCTTTCTAGATGTTCTGTTTTAAAATATTTGTAAATAATGCAGTTTGTTTGGCATTCGTGTTTTGTTTTGTTTTTCCTCTTTAGAATAAGCCCATGGCTTGAGTATTCAAGATTTTGTAAATAATTACTGGTCATAGATTATGCGATGTGTAGTTGTAGGAGCTCCCAGATTATTTGATAGGTGGTCACAGTCTCTTAAGGTTTATTAGTAAGTGATAAAGCTAATAATAAATAATAAACTGTTGGTAATTTAGGAAGAGATTTTTCATTCTTTATAATTTTTACATCACCTAGTTGCTAGTTATTAGATGGACATACTGCAGTTCTTTGCCTTTATTGATCTTTCAGTTTCATCTCTTTGTAAACTGTTAACTTAAGCCTCTAATGGATTTTAACAACAAGCTCATTTAATGAATCTTAGCTTCCAGATTTGCAGAGTGGACTTGAAGTCTTTAAATTTTTAATTAGGCCATGTTCTGGTTCCAAGGTTTTTTGGATGAAAGTAGTGAATGTATTGTTTCTTTTTTTAGTCACATGCTATATATCATAAGAATACTGTAGTAAGAAAGGTATTGCTAATTAATTGATTAGAACCTTGTTTATCAACTCTCTTTTATGAGTTTTTTTAAATAAAGTTATTTTGCTTATCCCTAAATGTTAATGTATTCTGTTTGAATAGAAACCAGAACTGAAGAAGTAGATCTGAGATTTGGTCAAGAAAAAGGACATTTTAGCCAGTATTTTTAGGTGTTCTACTGGTAGAGAAATTTTTCTTGTTAATCAGTGGCTTTATTTTTCAATGGAATCATCATTGAGAACTCTGATTATGAACTTAACATCTCAGAAGAACCAATAACGAAATCTTACATTTTCCACTTTTCAAGCTCTGTTTTTAAATTTTTTGAAATAATATATTGAACCTATTACTGCCAATAAGTTATTTCAGAATAATACTGGACTTGCATAAATTTAAGTATTAAAAAAACAGTTTAACAGAATGATAGTTTAACAGTTTAACAGAAGATAATTTTTTAGTCTGATACTTAGCTTTGGGGTGTTTCAGTAGAATAGTGATTCATGCTTTTTGCTAACTTTCTTACTACCTGAATAATTCAGTATTACATGTAAATGAAATATACCATCCCATGGGACTTAAGGCTTATCTCAGCAGATCTGTTATTTTAGGGCTCTTTTGTTTTTTAGCTGATTTCTATTTTATCATCTTCTTCCCCTCTGTTGTCTATCCCTCATACCAGTGCTAAATTAATTTTCTTGTAAGCCACTTTGTAGGGTCATGTATGGATCACCTCACATGAAAACTCTTCCCATTACCTGCAGACTACAAGTACACATTCCTTGATGGACTTTATAGTTAGAGCCTCACCATTTAGCTGCTGTGTAATTGGTGCACTTATTTGTTCAGCAGATATTTGTTAAAGACCTATATTTGCCACTTCACAGCACAGTAGTCTACTAGACAAACAAATTCCCAAGCTTTAGATTCTAGTAGTATTTACTATGTTGTTCCCCCTGTCATTCCCATGAATACAACCAAGGATTCAGCAGCTGCCTTTTATTATGCTTGTTTTCTCTCAAGTATCCTGCAAGCTCCTTGAAAGCAGGAACTACAGATTAGGTTTGTGTCTTCAGTTCCACGGTATCTTATGTAAAAGTTTTTCACTAAGTTATGGTCATAATAATAGGCTCATTTCCATTTTTGTCATTTTTAGGATTATTTGAATTTTAAAATTATTATTTATATTATAATTAACACTATCAGATAACACTAGAGCTCATGTCAGGTCAGTTAAAAAGCTGTGATGGGATCTGATCTGAATGTTTTCTATCAGCTTGCTTTTTTTTTTTTTTTTAAACTTGCAATTGTTCATCTGTTTTTTGTTTGTTTGTTTAGGCCTTATTGAATTTGAAGAATGTGACCCTGCTAGTGCAGTTGAAGGTAAGTTGGCTACTTGTAATAGTGTTAACTATCTAATATCTTCTGTTATTGAATAAATAAAGAGTGGCTATTATCCATTGGTGTTAGCCTGTCGGTGGTGTGAGTGATAACAGAAAATCTGAATGTGGTTTGAAGACCTATAGATACTGTTCTTCACTTAATAAGCAGTAGGTTTGCCCAAAGGAATAGTGAGTGTGTTAGCATATATATCTTAAAAGATGAAATATAGCATGTATTTATTTTCTTTTTTTTTTTAAAGATTTATTTATTTATTTGACAGAGAGAGATTACAAGTAGGCAGAGAGGCAGGCAGAGAGAGAGAGGAGGAAGCAGGCTCCCTGCTGAGCAGAGAGCCCGATGGGGGACTCGATCCCAGGACCCTGAGATCAGGACCTGAGCCGAAGGCAGCGACTTAACCCACTGAGCCACCCAGGTGCCCACATGTATTTATTTTCAAATATCATTGAGATTGTTTTCTTTATTGATATCCATTTTAAACATTTTCATGTCATAAATATGAAAATGATTACTGCACAATAACGTGTAAGACTTACTCTAAAGTGAGAAACATTTCAGTAATTAATGAGGTTATATATTAATGTTATTATTACTATTATTTAAAATGAGTGATGATGTGACTTGGAGAAGGGGTTCACAACCCTTCCTGTTTGTTTGCTTGCTTTGTTTGTTTAAAGATCTTATACACACAATGTAGGGCTTGAGTTTACAACCCCAAGATCAAGAGTCCCACACTCCTCTGATCCAACCAGGAAGGCTTCCTGTTTAAATAGATGATTTTCATAGTATGAAACCTAAGAGATGCCTGCTATTTTTGTCAAATTTATGTATGTCACTTTGTGAGCTCCTGGAAGTAGTTTGAAAACAATCTTCTATTTTTTTCCTTCCAACATTTATTTAAGAATTTGGAGAAAAGGTTTGCTGTTGTGTATAAGGTTCTCATTGGAGAAATCAGAGGCTCTGGTCCCTAGACTTTTTTTCTTTAAGAGAGGGGCTGAGGCAGGGAGGGTTAGAGGGGGAGAAAGAGAGAGAGAGAGAATTTTTTTTTTTCCTTTCAAGATTTTATTTAAATTCAAGTTCTCATATAGTGTAATATTAGTTTCAGGAGTAGAATTTAGTGATTTCATCAGTTGCATATAACACCCAGTGTGCATTACATCAAGTGCCTTCCTTAATGTCTATCCCCCGGTTACCCTATCCCACCACTCCCTCTCCTCCAGTGCCTGGGTGGCTCAGTCAGTTAAGCATCTGTCTTGAGCTCAGGTCATGATCCTGGGGTCCTGGGATTGAACCCCACTTGGGGATCCCTGCTCAGTGGGGAGTGTGCTTCCCCCTCTCCCCCTGCTTATGTTCTCTTTTTCTCTCTCATTCTCTCAAATAAATAAAATCTTTAAAAAAGAGTCTCTTATGGTTTGCTTCCCTTTCTGTCTTTATCTTATTTTTCCTTCCTTTCCCCTATGTTCATCTGTTTTGTTTCTTAAATTCCACGTAAGAGTGAAATCATACGGTATTCATCTTTCTCTGACTGACTGAATTCACTTAGAACGATACACTCTGTTTCTGGGAGAGAGAGAAACTTTTTTTTTTTTTTTTTTAAGATTTTATTTATCTGACAGACATCACAAGTAGGCAGAGAGGCAGGAAGAGAGAGAGGAGGACACAGGCTCCCCGCTGAGCAGAGAGCCTGATGTGGGGCTCGATCCTAGGTCCCTGGGATCATGACCTAAGCTGAAGGCAGAGACTTTAACCCACGGAGCCACTCAGGCACCCCGAGTGAGAGAATCTTAAGCAGGCTCCACAGCCCATGTGGAGCCCAGTGCTGGGCAAGATCTCATAACCCTAAGATCATGACCTGAGCTGAAATCAAGAGTGGGACACTTAACCAACTGAGCCACCCACACGCCCTGGTGTCTAGACTTCTTACAGTTCCTAACTTCTTATAGTTCCTGTAAACAGTTATTTAAGTTCTCTGTACTTCAGCTTTCTTGGTTGTAAAATGTGGGTAGTTGGGGCACCTGGGTGGCACCTCAGATCATGATCTGAGGGTTGTGAGATGAAACTCTGCCTCAGGCTCCGTGCTCAGCTTGAGATTCCCTTCTCCCTCCCCTGGCTTGTACTCGGTCTCTCAAATAAGCAACTAATCTTAAAAAAAAAAAAAAAAAAAAGTGTAGATAGTAAATATTACTCTGTAAGAATAAAAATGTATTTTTTAATTTTAAAATATAACATGCTATACAAATGTATGATTTAGGGAATTAATTTTGCGTGAAATTTTAGATGTTCTAAAACATCTGAATTATAATCCTCACTATAGTATTTAGTAGCTGTATAACATTGAGTTAAAAAGACAAAAAACTACCCTGGGTTTCCTCATCTGTACGGTAAGGAGTTATCTTAGGTATGCTCTGCCTGTCAGAGTAAACAGCTAAGCTTTAAATGCTGAATTCCATCAACAATCAATAGCACGACTAATCTCTAAAAAATAAATTTGTCATGCAAGAAGAGGAGGAAGAATTAGGCAAAACAAAGATGATCTTTGTTTCTCATTTATGGTAGAATCAACTTACAGCAGTGTTTATATTAAAGATTATATATGGGCAAAAGAATGCCATATGTTTTCTGTTAATGGATCTGTTTCCGGGAGAGAGAGAAACTTTTTTTTTTTTTAAACAACACATTTAGGGCACCTGGGTGGCTCAGTGGGGTAAGCCGCTGCCTTTGGCTCAGGTCATGTTGATCAAGTGAATGTTTTATAACCTTTTGGTGCATAGCAGGCCATATTAAGTTAAGAAAAGACTAAACAGATTGTGACTCTGATTTAAATGTTAGGGTTGAGCACTTGATACTTTTATTTCTTTATCCAAATTTAGCATTGACGGAAGCAAATCATGTGTCAAGATATAAAAGATATTCATAAATTTAATATATTTATCAGCAACAATTATGTTTCTGTAACAGTATATATTTATTTTAAGGTGTAAAACCAAGGAAAAGAAAGACTTTTGGTTTACCAGGGATAATTAAAAAGGAAAAGGATGCAGAGTCTGTGTAAGTATATTACATATTGTCAAAATCCTCTGTTATTAAGAATAAGTCTGTTGTTTTGAATTTGAGAAGAAAAAAATTCCATCAGAAATAACTCAAAGTATGTATGTCTAAGGTTTAAAAAATACACTTTTCTAAATAAATGTACTACCTCCTCTGGCTTTAGATAAAAGTATTCTCTTATTTTAAAATTTTAAGATGAAAGCTCTAGTGTCTTGATACTGAAACTTTAAAGGTACCCTTTTTATAAAACATACATGCATATTTAAAAAATAGAAGTGCAGAGGAAACTAAAAATTCTTCTATATCTTAATGCCAAAGAAAAAAAGCCATGGTCAACAATTTAATGAAAATCCTTTCTAGACAACTCTAAACATATAGGCATATGTGTACACATAAATAGAAAACAGGGGAGAGCAAAGGCACTAACATGTTTTAAACATTTATACTAGGTCATCAATTTTAGATGGGGGATGGACTATAAATATGATTTATGTATTTTTTAAATTAAGTTAATATACACAGAATATATAGTTTGCATACAGTAAATTCAACTAGTATTGAGTAAGTGAAGTTTTCTACCTTGGCTGTGAGTTAGAACTACGTGGAAAATTAAAATAGATGTATTTATGCCAGGCCCCACCTCAGACCAATTAAACCAGATTCTCAGGCGTGAGGCCAAGCATAATTTTTGTTTGGTTTGGTTTTAAGCAATCTGTGTGATTGCTAACATATACCTGGGGTTGAGAATCTCTAAGAACTATGATTTGCAAGAGACAAACTGGAATCTATCTTACTGTAATTACTCAACCTTATATATATTGACAAGATGCTAATCAAATCTTAAATGATTTGTTGACCATGTGACACTGGGTGAAAATTTGTCTAAAATCCCTACTTCTCTAGCATAATTAGCAGAGCTGTCATAGGCACTCATATTTTCAGTATAAGAGAACAGTTTGTGCTTTGGGTGTTCTTACCTTCTGCCTAGTTAGATTCTTTTTGAATTTCTCAGTGTGTCTAAGTCTGTTTCTTCCTTTCTCCCAAGTTTTACTTGGTTAACAAGTTAAGACCAATTGCAGAGTAATTTTTATTTGTAGTTACCATCTCATCTACAAATGTCTTTTCAGAATTTATGAAGGGGGTATTTTGTTAAAGAGATGGAATCTAATCTTTTTATAACATTTGAAATACTTATGGAAATCTAAACAGTTGATTTGTAAGTGAAATTATAAATGTAGCCAGTTTGTCTGTGGGTGTATTATAAAAAATAAAGGCCTGAATATCAAATATTTTTTATAATGTATGGTTTTCACAGCTGTCCATTCAGGCAGCATGGAATATTTTTGCATATTCTATGTTTTTAAAATAGTTTTCATGATCAGTAATTTCCCAGTACCATGATTTGGCCACTCGGATATTGGAATGGTTTTTACAAACACTGAGAAGACCAGAGCCAAAAACCAGTACTTAAACAACTGTACCATGATTGCTTTCTTTCAACACTTGGAGGCAGGAAAACTGTTAGAAACCGCTTTGTTTGAAATGCCAGAGGCTCTTGACATGCTTCTTCCAGTAGCCTGAAGGCTTTGAAATGCCAGCAGTTGTGGAAGACGGTTCCTGCTCAGAGCTTGCTGAGGGCTTGCTCTTCCTGGGGCTTCAACTAGCAGGTCTCTTTGCAGCCCACTGTGAAAGCAAACAGATGAGTGCTTTGACACAAAGACTGGTGAGCTCTGGCTGAAAGCCAGAGAATAAACCGTTTGAAACTTTGACACTTTTATATTTAAAGTATATCTTTTTAAAAAAAAGAAGGAAGTAGAATTGCTCCAGTATCTTAAATTATTTGATTCTGTAGAGGGATTGAATTTTTTCTTATGGTGCCTTTTCTGGAACATATCCTTAAGAGTATGCATAGGAATGTACCAATAAAAAGGAAGCTCTTTTTCAAAACTTGGAATTTTGAGTGACATTTAAGTGGCTATAAAGATACAAGAGACTTACGTTTACCCTCTTTGGTGCTTTCATTTGGATTAAGAGCAGTGTAGTCATCTTTTTTTTTTTTTTTTCTTCATTATTTCAGTCTGTTCCATCCTGTCTTTCTTTAACAAAATTCTTCAATTTGTAGATTTTTTTCTTGTTTGTGCTTTAGTCTTTGGGTAGAGATGACCTGTTTATCCTCTATATTAATTTAGTACATTTTATTACTGTTCATTGGACTCTCAAGGTATACCTAATATGTGTGTTTTCAGTCTCTTATTAAAGTGGTGGATTCTGATACTATATATGCATTAACTGTCTCAGGCCACTGAATATGTAACTAATCCAAATGCCTTTTAAATGTTCATTCTAATTTTTGTTAGTGAATTTGTTAAACAATATGTATATAGAAATCCTTCTAAACTTATTCCTAATGGCCTCAATGTCTTTATGGATTTAGGTCTTTATTTGGTTGATAAAGTTGGTCTACTTTATGTTTTAATTTTACATTCAAAGCACTTCTTTTCTAGCTTATATCCAAATTAATATTTATCAGTTAAAAGATAAAATACCAGTTTTATATTTTAGACTTAGATATTTTAAGTGGAATTCTGACTTCTTCTTTAATATATTTGGAGAAGAATGGTTTGGCTTCTCTCTATATATGCTAGCTATGGATATTACTTCAAATAAAACTGAAGTTTTTAACAAGAATATATTGTAAAGAGTTATTTAAAAGCCAGTAGCAATCCTTGTAGGACTGGCAGCTTCCTTTATATGATTCATGTGTATATTTATGAAAAAGAAGTGCTTTTGAAGTCCAAGTTTTTAAAATACTTGTAAGCTGTGTAAGTTTTATTTGCCATGTATTGTGGATATTGGATTGCCTTCTTTTGAACTTTAAAATCATTTGGTATATTTTAATCCTCATGATTTGATTTTTCTAAATATATTTGTAAAGTTTAAATAAAAGCTATGTTTAAATAACAAGGTAAACACATTCAATATACTAGAATTATAGATAATTCTAATAGTTGATTGTTTCTAATATTTTGTTTATTTTAATAGGGAATGCCCTGATGCAGATTCACTTGTAAGTTGATTTTACTTTGATATAAACCATCTATATTAGCTATTTTCATTAGGAAATAACCAGTATATTTCGGTTGGGTTGTTAACAAGTCTTTCCAAGAAAAATACTATACATTTACTATTAAAATTATTTTACAGGTGCATTTTTGGCTGTATATTACTAGATGCTTTCCTATTAAATAGAAAGTAGTTCTACCTACCTTTGTAAAGTACATTTTACTTTTAAAATTTGAGTGGTACTATACCATGTTGCCTTTTCTTGGGAAATATGCCAGATCTCAGATCTGTATACTTTATTTTAAAATGTGATGCTCTTAGTAATGTTCCTCATCATTAAAATGTTATTTTTATCTATTCAGTAATTGAATTTTAATAGATTACCAGTTTTAAAAAATACAACAATCATGGTCAGTATTTTTCTGTGCTTTTTGCTTGTAGAACTTTTGCTTATATTTTTTATTTAAATATATTTCTTTGTATGTAATTGAGGAAGACATTAAATGGAGCTCCAAATAAGTTACAGTGTGAGAGTAGATTTACAAAATAGTCTAATATATAGACAGACACATTTTTCAAATTGTTCATTAGACTGGTTATGTTGCTAAGTGTAGTAGAGTCAAGCTGTCTGTCTCCTTTGCTTGTTCTTGCTTATATAATTACTGTTTCTTTTGGCCCCACGTCATTTTGATCTTTTACAGCATAATGGTGTATCAGGATAAAGATATTTTGTGAAATAGTGTGTTTTATGTAACTTAAATAGGCCACGATATGAAGGTGGCTTTTAGAAGCTGAAAAAGACAAGAAAACATATTCTTTCCTGAAGTTTCTATGGGAAAAATAAATAAATAAATAAATAAAAATCTGGCCTACTGACACCTTGGTAGTTGATGAGACTATTTTGGGCTTCTGACAATTAGGACTGTAAGATAATAAACTTCTTTTGTTTTAAATGAAAAAAAAAAGAAGAAATTTATGGTTTGTTAATAAATGTAAAGTGAAAGTAGAGAATTAGATTTCTAGTGAGCTCTAGGGTTAAAATTAGCCACTGTTTTAGAATTACATTTAATTTACCAATTGTCTCTTTGGATACACTTGGCTTACTAATTAATGAAAAAGTTAACAAATGTGTTTGACATTTCCTTCAGTATTCATCATGCATTTCATTTTGGAATTATTTATGTGTAGCATTTATTTGATGATTGCAGTATTGAATTAAATAGTACTTCTTGTTTTATATATACTCCCTTAAATATAACATTTGTAATCCTCTTAGCTCATTGATACTATTCTATAATGATCAATATTAACCAAGTTTGGGGACGCCTGGGTGGCTCAGTTGGTTAAACAGCTGCCTTCGGCTCAGGTCATGATCCTAGCCTCCTGGGATCGTGTCTCACATCAGGCTCCTTGCTTGGCAGGGAGCCTGTTTCTTCCTCTGCCTCTGCCTGCCACTCTGTCTGCCTGTGCTTGCTCTCGCTCCTCTCTCTCTGACAAATAAATAAATAAAATCTTTAAAAAAAAATACTAACCAAATTTGAGCTTCTAGTCAGAACAATTAGAAAAGGAATTAGAAAAGAACTTTTAAAGAGGATGCATAAGGCTAATGCCATATAAGAAATTATTTTTTTTTTTTAAGATTTTATTTATTTATCAGAGAGAGAGAGAGAGCGAGAGAGAGCGAGCACAGGCAGACAGAATGGCAGGCAGAGGCAGAGGGAGAAGCAGGCTCCCTGACGAGTAAGGAGCCCGATGCGGGACTCGATCCCAGGACGCTGGGATCATGACCTGAGCTGAAGGCAGCTGCTTAACCAACTGAGCCACCCAGGCGTCCCGTCATATAAGAAATTATTGATAAATTTGTGTAGAAAGAAAACATCTAAAATTACAAAAAATAGAAGAATTTGATTCAGTGAAGATAAATTGGCAGAATATATTTGCAAGACATGTAATAAGGGGCTACTTTACTTTGTAGAGTTATACAAATCATTATCAAAGGTGAGCAATGTTCCAGTAGAAAAAGAACATTATAAAAATGGGCTATTTTTCGGAGTACCTGGGTGGCTCAGTGGGTTAAAGCCTCTGCCTTCGGCTTAGGTCATGATCCCAGGGTCCTGGGATCAAGCCCCACATTGGGCTCTCTGCTTAGCGGGGAGCCTGCTTCCTGCTCCCCTGCCTCTGCCTGCCTCTCTGCCTACTTGTGATCTCTGTCTGTCAAATAAATGGATGGAATCTTTAAAGAAAAAGAAAAGGTAAAAAAAATAGGCTATTTTTCATAAAAAGAAATAGAAGTGGTAAATAACCATAAGAAATGTTGTTCAGAATAGTAGTCTCATTCTGATGCAAATTAGAATGAAATTCCTATATTTACCTATCATATTGGCAAAGGTTTTGGTATATTGGTAGGAATGTAAATTGATATAATCTGTCTTCTAGGTAGTTTGGCAGTGTCTTCTCAAATAAGAAATGCATGTTCTTTTTTGACTCTCCAGTCCTACTGCTTGAGGTTTACCATTACAGCTATATTCACAAACTATATGTATGTGATTGACCAAGGTAAATGCACACAGTAGTCATTCCCCCCCCCAACCCCTGAGGTTTCGCTTTCCATGGTTGGTGTTAACTCATGGTCAGAAGCAGATGATCCTCCTTCTGATATATCATCAGAAGGTCATTAGTAGCCTAACGCTACATCACAATGCCTACTACATGGTTCACCTCATGTCATCTCATCATATAGGTATTTTATTATATCACATCATCACAAGAAGGGTGAGTACGGTAAAATAAGATATTTTGAGAGACCATATCCAGATAACTTTTTTTTTTTGAAAGATTTTATTTATTTATTAGAGAGCTGGGGGGGGGAACAGAGGGAGAGGGAGGAGTCTAGATGATGTAGGGCTCTGTTCCAGCACTCTGGAATCATGACCTGAGGCAAACCCAGGTGCTTAACTGACTGAGCCACCCAGGCACCCCCTCACATAACTGTTATTATAGTATATATATATATTTTAAAGATTTTACTTATTTATTTGACAGAGATCACAAGTAGGCCTAGAGGTAGGCAGAGAGAGAGGAGGAAGCAGGCTCCCCGCTGAGCAGAGAGCCCAATGTGGGGCTCGATCCCAGGAACCTGGGATCATTACCTGAGCCGAAAGCAGAGGCCTTCACCCACTGAGCCACCCAGGCGCCCCAACCACTTACCTATTATAGGACATTTAGTTATTTCTAGTTTTTGGCTATTAGGAAAAAGCTGCTTTGAAGATATATAGGTTTTTGTATGGATACAGTATCCTTCTTTGACCCTGGTAATTTTCTTTTTGAAGTCTGTTTTATTTAACAGAAGGACAGTCATTCTCTCTCTCCCCAACCTTTTAAAAATGTTTACATGGTATATTTTTAAAATTATTTTCCTTTCAACGTATTTATGTTGTTATATATGAAGTGAGTTTCTTATATGCTATATAGATAGCATCTAGTTGGGTCATGTTTTTAATCTCGTCTTTCAATCTGTCTTTTGTTACATTTGGACAATTTCTACTTAACGTAATTATTGACCTATCAGGGCCAAGTATGTCATATTATTTTTTGTTTCCTGGTTTTGTTTTGTTTTGCTTTTCATTTTGTTTTCTTTTTCCGGTTTTCCCTGTGGGTTATTTGAACCTTTTTAAGAACGCCATTATGATCTATTTATAGTCTTTTAGCATATAATTTTGTGTGACTTTCTAAATGGTTCCTCTAGTTCACTCTCTAGTACCTTCAGGTAGTTTTTTTTTGACCAGAGTTTACAGTTATAATATTCAAGACAAGAGGTTGATCCATAAGCAGCTTATTCAGCCCTATAGAAAATGGCTCAGTATTATTTGAAATTATTGCATTGTACTAAATAATACACTGTAAACAAATTTAAAAGTAGTATCAGCAAATCCTTAGAATTTCTAGGGGCTTAAATATCTGGTATGTTCTAGGGTAATGGGAATAAAAATCAGGTATTTTATAAAAACCTTAATTCTGGGACGCCAGGGTGGCTGCTGCCATCATCTCAGGTCATGATTCCAGGGTCCTGGGATCCAGTCCTGCATCAGACTCTTTGCTCGGCGGGGAACCTGCTTCTTTCTCTACCTCTGCCTGCCACTCTGCCTGCTTGTGCGCTTGCTCTCTCTCTGACAAATAAGTTAATAAAATCTTTAAAAAAAACCCAAAAAACCTCTATCAAAAATTTTTTAAAAGGAACCTTAATTCTGATGTTTAATGAATTCACATTTGGTAAAGTTTATTTTTTTAAATATTTTTAAATATTATTTGCATATAAGCAGGCAATATATAGAACTCAAAGTACTCCAGTTCTAGGGATGTAAATATATACTTGTCATCTTTTTAGTATATGGAATCTGCTCTTTACTATTAGATTTTCATTTCTAGATTTTAATCCAGCCTGTTAGCTAAACTCACTGCTGGCTACAGTAGATTTTTTATTCAGATTGGAAGCTGTAACCATGTAAATTCTGTTTTAGTTCTCCATGATTTTATGCTGTGCCTGTGAGATTATCCTTCATGTTCCTTTTGCTGAGCTTTAGCAGGTGAATGGAGGAAGAACAGCAAACTTTACCAGTAGAAGAATATTGGCTTTCCAACTCCACTGATCACTTGGCATTTCTTGGTGATCTTTTTTTTTTTTTTTAACTTTTTGTAATTGTTTTATTCTTGTATTTTTTTGTAAGTTAGGTTATTTCCGGGACTCAGTCGGTTAAGCATCTGCCTTCAGCTCAGGTTATAATCTCAGGGCCCTGGGATTCAGCCCCACATCGGCCTCCCCACTGAGCGGGGCTGGGCGAGGTCTGCTTGTCCCTCTCCCTCTGCCTGTCCTCCACTTGCGCTGTCTCTCTTTCAAATAAATAAAATCTTAAAAAAAAGAAGTTATTTCCAAATAAAAACGCTTGTATACCCTTAGCTTTTTATTACCTTTGCTGTAACAGTTTCATTCTCCTTACATGCATGTGTTTATGTAGGCGTGTATAAGATTTTTTCTGATCAATTTCAGGGTAAGTTCTGTACATTATGGCCCTTTAAGCCAACTACTTAAATGTGTATTTCCTAAAAATAGGAATATTCTCTTAACATAGCATCCTTTATCCATTCTACTTCATCATTAATTCTTGGAGGTACAATACAACTTCATTGTATTCTGATTTCTCCTTCCAGTGGCTTTTTCCTCCCATAAAGATAAGCAGATATCTGTGTTTTTAAATTCTCCCATCTTTCTTACTTCTAGGCTTTTTTTTAGTTAGCAGTATTTCCTAGAAGTCATTTCATATGAGTTCAGTAATTGAATAGTACTCTGTTTTCTCTGTGTACTATAGTTTATTCAAATATGCTTGGACATTTAGGTGCTTTCCAGAAATTTTGAATTATAGATAATCTTTGGTGAATAAACTTGTTGCATATGTATGTTTAAATTGTTGGGGGTGTATCTTCAAGGTAAATTTCTAGAAATTGAATTTCTGGGTGGAAGAGAAACACCTATCTGTTTTTGTTAGATAATGGTAAATTTCTCTCTGTAGGGATTGTTCTATTTTGTACTTATATCAGCAGAGTATAAGAGTACATTTTCCCACAGCTTTGCCAACAGAGTGTATTTTTGAGCTTCTGAATTTTTGCCTGTCTCCTGGGTGACAGACCATACTTTAGTGTAGTTTTAATTTTCCTAGTCATCTTTGTTTTTTTTTGTTGTTGTTCTGTATTTTTTTAATAAATATTTGTTTATTTAACCTGCCAATCCTCTGATTTCATCATCTCTTATTTCCAGGCACATACAGTCTTGTGCTTTTATTTCTTCACTTTGAAGAATTGGGTGAAAATTTGGTTACAGAACTGCCAGTGTTCCTGCCCGAGCACCCGTTTTCTTCCTTTTAGTGTTTCTGCCCTTTCATTTTGTAGTACTTTTCTCTTTCAGACAAGTGAAGTACAGAGTGTGAGCTGAAGCTAACTTAACCAAAAAGATAAACTTTCCCACTGTCACTAATTTTATGAACCTGTTGTTGATAAATGATGTAGCTGCTGTAAAAGGTAAAGCTGTTTTGCTAATCTTTTATATTTCTGTAGTTGGAGCCATCATTACAGTAAGTCTTTTTCTTCTTTTTCCCATAGAACATTCCTGATGTAGATGAAGAAGGCTATAGTATAAAACCAGAAGCAAATCAGAATGATATCCTTTCATCATCTGGATATTCCTATGGATTGTGTCTATAAGTAGACAGTTATAACACAATATTCTGTTGTTTAATAAAGACTTCAGTTTTTAACTATAATAAAATGTGACTCCATATTTTTCATTTGATGTGTTTTTACTAATGAAAGTTAGTAGTTCTATTTTTCTTAAAGTCCATCTGACCTCTTAAAAGTTTATATTCCTTTTTATAAACATGTGAAAAACTGGTTATGCATTAAGATAGTTTAAAAACTAAATTCTTTAACTGATATTCACATACCAAAGAGAACCATTTCTACTCATCTAGTGATTCTGATTCTGAAGATGAAGAACCAAAGAAGTATCGGATACAGATCAAACCCATGCATCCAAATAACTCGCATCACACAATGGCTTCCTTGGATGAATTAAAAGTGTCCATAGGAAATATCACTCTCTCCCCAGCAATATCTGTAAGTAAGAAAATGAGCAAGTTCGTACTTTGTACATAGAAGCCTTTATTTATTTATTTTTTAACTCATCTGCTTGCATCTGGTTAATTTTAGCAATAGTTAAGCATGTTGGATAAGGAAATACTTTACAGTTTTTCTTCCTTTTTATTGAGGTATATAGTTCTTAGTTTTTATATTGGCAAATAAACTTGAGTTTGGCTTAGTTTTGCTTCCCTTTGAAAGTTTTACAAGGAAACAAAAATGTAGAAAATCTATTTCTGCCATTTTATAAACAGTTTGTATGTTTCAGAAATTTGAACTGGCAGTATTAATCTTTTCCTCATTTAATTTTAAAGATTTTCATGCATATTTTATGAACCTTATGTGAAAATGGGTATTCCATTAAGAAGGATTTAAAGATTAAATTATATGTCTGCTGCTTTTGTAACTGCATTAGTTGTTTTCCCATATGTTTTATATAAAAAAAGGCAAATATAAGAATTCTTAGTGATTGTGGTTAATTCCTCGATTCTGATATGCCATACTTAAAAGCTTATGAGGGAGAAAAAAAATAATCACAGTGACTAATATTTCCATTGATGTCATACTCTAAGGAGTGTGAAACTATGGGGAAAAAAGCATGTCCTAAAATGACAATTTAGTCTATCTGTACATGTTCATCATAACTGATATTAGACCTGTTTTCCTTGATAATGGAGAATAAAAGTTCTCCCCATTTTATATTGTTATTTAATATGTATTTTAGATAGCCTGTATGTATTTGGGGAAAAAGTATTTTTCTCTCAGTCATGTACTTTTAGCATTTAATTTTTTTTCTACCAAAAAGTTCTGAAGTGAGGTTTTATTCTATCATTGCTATTTTAACATGAAGATTAGTGCCCAGATTATTATATATAATTATTACAATATAGATCTAATCATATTAATTATATATGTAAATGAAAAGAAGTTATGAGACCACTAAATTTTTTTTATTGTGTAAGAGCATTAACTAATTTAAAAAATAAATGTAAATAAAGAAAACCCGATTCTAGGGGAATATATACCAAAACATTAAGCACCTAGCTCTGGGTAGTGAAATCATTAATGGTTTTAAATTTTGTCCTTTGTACTTTTCTCTCTCTCCTATTTTTTAAAAGATGGTGAACATACTCTTTTGTACTGAGAAAATAAATAATGAGAAAATTTTAATCATTAATACTGGGTTTGAAAAGAGGATAGTTTAAGTGTATTTTCTTGGCCAGTTTGCTTATCTAGCTCGTGTCCCCTAACAATGTTCTGCAGGTGTTTTAAGATGTATAGATTTTAGGTATGATTCAGAAGAATCACAAATAGACAAAGAATAGACAAATTATGAAACTAAGAAAATAAGATATGTTAAATTCTAAAATGGACACTGTGTCTTTCTTTTTCTTTCTATGTTCAACTAGAGACACAGCCCAGTAAGTACAAGATTTTTTATTTTTACCTACTGACTTAAAAAGAAAACCTTTTGATGTTTGAATGTTGATTTTTTAAAGTATTTGTTTTAAATTTTTTAAATTAGTAGATTATAGTATCTTGCTGTAGATACCAGCATTTTGATATTTTAAAACATTTTATTGAATGTTAAAGGTACATTATTATCTTTTACTATAAAACACTGAAAGTTTTTTTTAATGTGATTTTTGAGTAGATATACTAAAAACAACTTAAAATTAGGTCCCCATTAATATTTTATGAAGTCAGGGTGC
The DNA here is from genome assembly GCF_022355385.1 of Mustela nigripes. Lineage (NCBI taxonomy): Eukaryota > Metazoa > Chordata > Mammalia > Carnivora > Mustelidae > Mustela > Mustela nigripes. The sequence goes on from NC_081568.1 coordinate 98,439,830, forward strand.
CTGACTGGCTCAGTCTGTTAGAGCACGCAACTCTTGATCTCAGCATCCTGAGTTCAAACACTGTGTTGGGCATGAAACCTACTTTTTAAAAAATAAAAAAAAAATTTTTTTTAACAAGTATTTCATTACCATATTCTTTGTTTAATGACGCTTAGTGTTTGAATTTCTGTTTTAGGTGCAGATGAATCGGAATTCTTCTAGTGAGTTTAACATTTAAATTGGTTATTTTGTGTCTATGAAAATGCATCAGGCAAGGGCATCTGGGTGGCTCAGTTGGTTAAGCGTCTGCCTTTGGCTCAGGGATTCCAGGGTCCTGTGATTGAGCCCCAGGTTGGGCTCCCTGCTCACTGGGAAGCCTGTGTATCCCTCTCCCTCTCCCTCTGCTGCTCCCCATTCTTGTGCACGTGAGCATGCGCTCTCTGTTAAATAAATAAAATTAAAAAAAAAAAATTACCAGGCAGTTTGCTAAGCTTATTGTAGCCTTACATATGTATGTAGTTAGAGAAATAAATAGTTTGTTCTCATCACAGCTGTTAACAACAGACTAGAAGGATACTAACTTTAAACAGAAGACAAAGTAGGTATATTATTTCTTTTAACATTTAGACATGCCTTCAAGTTTAATACTTGGCTACAACATTTTTCAGAAATCAACAAAGCCAAAGAGTAGCTTCTTTTTAACAAAGTTTAAAACTGTTTTAACTGGCATAACTCTGCCTCATGAGCCAGAAGGCATTATGAGATGAGCAAGTTTTAGCTTTATGTATTTGTATTACATTGGTTTTTTTTTTGTTTTTTTTTTTTTTTAGTATAGTAACTTAATTATACTAAAAAATTGGGTGGATGCTGACATCTTCTGCAGCATCATGCATTAAACATAGCAAAGAGGGGCGCCTGGGTGGCTCAGGTCATGATCTCAGGGTCCTGGGATCGAGCCCCGCATCGGGCTCTCTGCTCAGCAGGGAGCCTGCTTCCCTCTCTCTTTCTCTGCCTGCCTCTCCATCTACTTGTGATTTCTGTCTGTCAAATAAATAAATAAAATCTTTAAAAAAAAAAATAAACATAGCAAAGGTGGGAAAAAGTAAAATTGAGGCAGCCTACTCAAAAGTTATGCAATTTTGTAAACACAAGCCTGAATAAAGATCATAATACCAATCCTATTAAAAATTCTAGCACAGTTAGGGGCACCTGTGTGGCTCATTGGGCTAAGCATCTGCCTTTGGCTCAGGTTATGATCTCAGGATCCTGGGATCAAGCCTCAGGTTGGGCTCCCTGCACGGTGGGAACCTGCTTTTCTCTGTTCCTCTGCCCATCCCCCCCCATGCTCTCTTTCAAACTCTCTTTCAAATCAAATTAAAAAAAAAATTCTAGACAAGACCTATTAAATGCATAATAAGTACCAAATGAAAAGTAAGATTTTAATTTTATTTTTTATTTTTTTTTAAAAGATTTTATTTATTTATTTGAGAGAGAGAGACAGTGAGAGAGAGCATGAGCGAGGAGAAGGTCAGAGGGAGAAGCAGACTCCCCATGGAGCTGGGAGCCCGATGCGGGACTCGATCCCGGGACTCCGGGATCATGACCTGAGCCAAAGGCAGTCGTCCAACCAACTGAGCCACCCAGGCGTCCCAAGATTTTAATTTTAAAAAAGAAATGATAAGTAGCTTGATATAGGGATACCAGGAAAATCAGGATGAAGGTGGGCTGCTTTTATGCAGTTACTTACATAAGGGCGGATTGCAGAAACATTGAGGTGAACAGTGCAATAGGTACTTTGGGCCAGACAGAGGGCCAAAGTGACCTCAGTGGGACCGTGTGGTATGAAGGGGCATCCTGTACAGTGTGGTATTCCTCATAGTTTGCTGCACTTATCCATGTTGGTGTGTTTTCATTCAACAGCTATTGGTTGGTGATCTAAGACATTAAGGTGCAGGGAAATTTGCATACAAACCGACCTGACTTTTACACATTACTGATTCTCTTTACTCTGTGTACAGTTGCTAATGAAATGATTCACATTACCAATGCAAAAAGGAAGCAAAACAGCCTATCTTATAAAGACTGTTGCTCTAGGTTCCTATAAATTTTTTTCAAGATACAGTATCCTTTAAGAATAACTATTTTTGGTCAATATAATAATAATATTCTTAGAACCTGAAAAATGCTTTTATTATTCATCAGTTCTTGAGCAATACTTATGTATTTCAATATATGTTCTAACTTTCATCATTCTAGCTTGTCTTTCTCTGGTCTGAACAGCAGTTTAATTCTCATGACTATGATAGTTTCATTGATTTAAGTAATTTCTTACCAAAGATGTTAGAAGAAATGAGGACACATCAGAAATTCAGCTATTATTTTGATATTCTCAGGTGATATTCTTAGCATGTTAGAAAGCTTGTTAAAGTCTTATTTTTCCTTTTCTCCATAATTTAAGAAACTGCTATCAAGTCCACAATTTTTAAATTGTTCATAGTAAAGAGTTATGTGTTTCTCTTAACACTTAAATCTCAGATTATGAATTTTTTCATATTTTGGTTTTTTTAATTAGGTGAAGAGTTAACAAAATCAAAGCCATGTGCTGCTTCCAATGAGTAAGTTTCACAGTTAAATTTTATTTTTAAATAGACTATTTTTAGAGCAGTTTTAGGTTCATAGCAAAATTTAGGGCAAGCTGCAGAGGTTTTGCATATATATTCACTGCCCCCATATATGCCCAGCCTCCTTCACTATCAGAATCCCCATGAGAGTAACATTTGTTAGAATTGATGAACCTGCACTGACGCATCATTGTCACCCAAAGTCTGTGGTTTACATTTTCATTCTTGTTCTTGTATATCCTATATGAGTTTTGACAAATGGGTAAGGACATGTGTCTCTACCATTATGGTGTCATACAGAGTACAACTGCACTAAAAACCCTGTGTTCTCTACCTGCTCATCCTTACCCTTTTACTGTGTTTAGAATTAAATATCATTCTTTTGTCCTTTTTTCCTAGAGAGTTTTATTATCTTTGCAGTTTCATTTGGCGTGTTGGTAATCATCCTCTTTTCTAAGCTTTCAGACACTCTGTGGAGTTTCTAGTTGTTTTGAATTCTCATTTGATACTATTTATAATTTTTTTTAAAAAATCCTTATACAGTTGTATTTGGCCTTGGTGACTTTGCTACTTCTAAATAAAGCTGGGATCCCAAGTTCATACATGTCTGCATTTCAACTAGTTATTCTCATGGGGATTTTCTCACTTTCTTCTATCCGTTTTGGCTGTGGTCATGTAAAATAGACTGTCCTTTTCATGAACTTCAAAACAAGGAAATGTCTCAGTTAACTTAAAAAGGCTAGCTAGCTCTTTTTAAAAAGAAAAAAAAATGTTTTAAGCCAGTGTTTCATGGGTCCTCTGTCATTTCAGTATCTGTCAATAAGAACACATTCTTTTAATTTCTTTTCTGCTTAAGTAAAAGTGTAGGCTTCATTAAATGGATAGTTTAAAATTATTTGATACTTTGAAAGCTAGGCACTAATGGAACACATTGGTGGTATTCATTTATCATTTTTAAAGATAAGTTCAGTGTTTTAAAAATTTTGTTTTTAGTAACTTACACAATCATGATTTTAGGTTTTATATATAAGATGCCGTGTGCTTTCATGTAGGTGCGTGTTGAGATACTAGATACATGCTTATAGGTAATTGTACCATTTTCTCTGAAATGAGCCTGCTTTCTAAGATTTAAAAACACTATTAAATAATGTAGTTTGAGACATTAAAATATTATTTTAATGGGATTAATCTTTTTACCACTTTATATATATAAATGTTACTTGTCAGTCATAGCTCAGTAAAGCTGGAAGTAATTTAAGAGGTGGTGGCAAAGTTCAGGTACTTCAGGATTTTAGAGGTTAGACATTTTAAAAGCTTATGACTAAAATGAAAGAAACATTCATATAAAAGTTTTTATTAAAATAAAGAGCTAAAAGTTGAATCCTGAGAGAAATTAGTCCATTAGATTTCAGGGGGTCATTGGAGGGAACTCTTTGGTTACATAGCATGTTGAGATTTTTGAAACTTGAAAGTTGAGCTCTTGATGATTTTGTCCACAGTCTTGATGACCTCTCATAAAAAGATGTACATGATCCAAACGTTTCACTAGACTGCCTCAATGGCCCAGGCTGTGGATTGTCTAGGGAGAAGTCCTGCCCTTCTGTGACCTACTATAGTAATCAGACCTTTGAAGATTATATCAAGCTGTTGGGCTTACTTCTGTACTTGACAGTTTCAGAGATGAAGGAATAGAGTAAAAGATTCTTTTAAAAGTACTTAACTCTGATAAAAATTTCTGCCTGATTTTCTGTGTATGATTTGTGCTAGGTTTCAATGAGCAGACCTGACACTACTGTAGAATTAAGTACCTTTGTGTCCTTGGGCAGTTCATTTATGCTCCAGGGGACTGCTTTTCTTTCTTTGTAAAGCTGAAATGATTTCTATTCTTATAGCCCCAAAACCAGAGTATAACAAGGTGTGATTGGTGCAGATTAATCTTCTCTGCTGCCTCCTACCAATTTTACATGTTACTGGAGGTTCTGCTTATAGTAGTTTAAAAAAGTTTTAATTTAAACCAGTATTTGTTAAGTTTCTTCACACAATCCATTGACAGAATAGCTAACTTTTAAATGCTATGCATTTAGCTGTACAATTCTGTGAGATAAAAATAAATGACTAGGGGTGCCTGGGTGGCTCAGAGGGTTAGGCCTCTGCCTTCGGCTCAGGTCATGATCTCAGGGTCTTGGGATTGAGCCCAACATTAGGCTCTCTGCTCAGCGGGGAGCCTTGCTTCCTCCTCTCTCTCTGCCTGCCGCTCTGCCTACTTGTGATCTCTGTCTGTCAAATAAATAAATAAAATCTTTAAAAAAAAAATGACTAAATTTTATACTAATAAAATATTCCTTTGTTAAAATCTTTATTTTTAAAATGTTATGGCAGGAAAGGGACCAGCGATTTACTTGCTTGGGATCCCCTGTTTGGACCGTCTCTTGATTCATCGTCTTCAGCTTCATTAACTTCGTCATCATCATCAGGTAATGTATATGCGTGTGTGTGTATATATATATATATATATATATATATATATATATAGATCTATCTATCTATATATATTTAAACTGAGGGATTCATTAGTTACTTTTCTCCTGGTTGACTTACTCATCACTTTTGTGTTATACTTAATGGTCAAAAATATTCTTATCTTCTCATATTGCCAGATAAAGTGATTTGATGCTGGTTAACTTAGCTGAAAGATCCTATGGCTTAAACAGAATTTTATGGAACACCATTTTTTTTTTCATTTTTGTATTGCCATGAATCATTCCCTTTTCAATGCCCAAATAATTCTCACTGTTCTTAGATAATTCCACTGTATAAATGTGCATTAATGTAATCCGTCTTTTCTTATCAAATATTTGAGTTGCATCCAGTTTTCTAGTATTACGAACATCCATGGATAGAATTTCGTGAACGTGTCATAGTACCCTTATAATTTATCAGTACAACATTTGAGTCTCTAGATAAACCCATTGATATTTATTGCCAAACTGCTTTCCAGAAAGGTTTTAGCACTTCCCAAGCAATGTGTCAAAGAAACTTGAATGCTTTTTAGATGTTGTTTTGGCAGGAATATGTTCATTTTCTCTTTTCTTCAAAATATAAAATCCCACACTAGCCAACAATCCAAGTAGGCATCAAAATGCTTGTTAATAAAACCTCTGCTTGTTCAAAGCAAGAGAATAAAATCTACTTTAAGCTGGTCTTCAGCCTTCTCTGGGATTTTAGGAATGCTGTTCAGTATTTGGGGTTAGGTGAGTGAGGGAATTGTCGGGGAGAGAATGTGAATTGATTGAGTTCCTGCCACATTGCTCTGCTAGGAGTTACACATATTCTATTTAATTTCTCCTCATCAACTACTTCATGAAGTCCATTTTATTGTCCCTGTTTTATAGATTAAAAAAAAAAGTAAAGTTCAGAGATGATCAGGAACTTCTCTGAGATCATTTTATATGAAATGAAGAAGCATTGATTCAAACCTGGGTCTTACTAATTTTCAAGTCTTCATTCTTTTCATTGCACTCTGACATATTAACTAAACTATAAGCCATACCAAAACATTTTACTATTCTGTTTATAAACCAATTTTTAAAAGAAATTGTAAAATGGATTGTTAGGCAACCTTAATTCTAGTTTGGAATTTTGAAGGAAATGGTCTATATTTAATATTTGAATAGACTGTATAAGGAAAAGTTGAAAGTTGAGTTGTAAGTATACAGGAAAAACCGAAGTTGTCATTATAGTCTCTTTTTTGTTTAGTGAAAATGTCAGAATGATGTTTTGTATTTAGAATGAAGAGCCTTCTAAGTAGTGTTTTTCAGTTTTGTTAATGTATTTTTTATGAATTGTTTTTTCAAAATATTGAATAAAAATTTTCACATTGGTATCACAATGGCTTTAGTTATACAGAGATTCCTTCCTAACTGCCCTTAGTTTCTTACTCCTTTTCAGCACAGTCTCTTCCTTTTCAAAAAACATACTGCTTTTCCTCTTGGTAACTGTCTCAAGGACGTTTTACCCCTATCACTTTTAACTTCAGGTTAAAAATGATTCCTTTTTGTTCAGTGGCCATTTGATGTGTGGTAACTAGGAAATAAAAAGTAACAAAATGTTTTAAGTTCACTTTTGTAAGCATTTTTAAACCTTCCTATACAGTCTGAAAAATGATGAAATCATTTTACCTTCCAGAGAATGTCAGTCATGTTGAAAAGAGATGATGGTAAAAATTTCAAAAGATTTGACAGGGTGTAAAGGTGTTAGTACTGTGTTACTCAGCAGAGTGCCTGACTGGCTAGTGATAAAGTAAGGCAGAGTAAGTCAGTGTTGGCATTAATATAAAAAACTAGGGTAATATTTTCCAAAAGATAATTTTAAGGGATTTTTGCAGATCACAAGTGGTCAGTTAATTCATGAACAGAACAAATGGTCTACAGTAAGACTTGTCATAGGAGGGTTTTATTTATATATCAGTGTTTATACTTTTACCAACTGTTAGAGTTAGCTTTTGTTCCTCTGAGAAAACAGGAATAATTATGGCTTATATATACATTTTGGACCTTCAATTTTACCCGTATGTTTTTTAAGTTTCTTAATGCTCATACTTATTTTCCTTGGTAATAGAAAGTTTAGACTTGTGATTTTTTTGGAAATTGTATTACTACATTTTTCTAATTTTGAGTGATTAAAATAACATTAACCTGAAACAAGAAAACTCTCTGGCTACATAGATTCAGTTTTGTTTGATTTTCTTGTTGCTTCTGGTGTTCAACTGCTTTCCCTTCCTTCAACTTAAGGAACTTGAAAGAGCGCAACAGAAACTCTGTGTCTCACATGGATTTGTTTGAGTGTATAGTAATTGAGTCTTTACTTGAAACCAGCATGTATTTGGAATTTGAAAAAGCAAATTGTAATTATTTGAAAGAGCTGAACCTTAACAGTTCTACCAGGCTAAGTTTGTTTGGAGTCCGTCTGAGTCCCTTTCTCTCTGACAAAATCTTAAAAAAAAAGAAAAAAGATGATTTAAATTTGCTTCCGTTCTTCACTCTTGTTTTATGCTAATACATTTGTGACTTTTGATGATGTACATTTGAATTTCATTAATTAGGAATACTCAGGTTAATGTCTGATTTATAAAGTGGCAGAACTTGCAGATGGCATTGAAAATCTGAACATTTAATTTATGTAGAATTTAGGAGCAGTGAACATTATTATTTAGGAGTTCTATAAGCTGTTTTCTTACCAAAAATTAACTGTAGTGATTTGGGGGTATTTTTTTTATAAGTAGGATATTTTTAATACTTTTAATTATCACCAGATACTTTGCAATGTAATTCAACTTGTAATGTGACTTTTAATTAAGGTAAGTGTTTTATTTAGACTTCAAGTTACTACTTTGAAAGTGTTATTTCAAGTAAGACTTGGTCTTACATTACTGTCTGTCAGTAGATATACTGCCAATAAACTATAGACCTTAGATTTCAGTTGGTTTATTCTCTCTAGATTCATCAGATTTTATTTTTTAATGTGTGTAAAGAATTAAAACAGGAATAAGTTGCTGTGACACATGAACTGATCAGTTAATGTGTGTGTGTGTAAGTGTGTGTATGTGTGTGTGTGTGTGTGTGTGTTTTCCAGGAATATTGTTAGCTCAAGAAAAGCTTATTTGCTAGATTCCCAGTATTTCAACAAATATCTATAATTATAGAAGTATTTAAAAACTCCTGAAAATGAGCTTTGACTCCTCTAAGAGTTCCTCTATGATAGAATGTCTTTATGTAAGGATTGCTATATACTAATGATTTTCTTCAAATTCTCTTTTTCCCCTTACCAGCCCGGCCCACAACTCCTCTTTCTGTAGGCACCATTGTCCCACCTCCAAGGCCTGCTTCCAGACCAAAGCTTACTTCAGGCAAACTCAGTGGGATTAATGAAATAGTATGTACTCAGGTGGTTTTTTGTTTTTTTTGTTTTTTTAAATTATAACTGTTTGATGTAAGATGCAAATATTTTTTCTATATGCCCCATTACAGTTAAGCACTTGGAATTATCTACTGGAGTCTTGAGAACTATAGAAAAGTTTCTCCAGCCAACATTTCCTTTACTCCTTCATATTATCTCAGTGATCATATGCATGGAGTAAGACATTGTTCAGGAGGAAATGAGATTCCTGAGAAAGCATATAATAAAAATACCATTCAGTATCCATTCTTTCGCATTTAAGAAGCAATACTCATAGAATTCTTCTTTAAGTCAAATGCTAAGGAAGAAATGGTGGCTGTTCTTGGGACTTAGAAGTATATTGGCAGCTTTGTTTTATACATAAAGAAACTAGTGTTTGTTCAGGTCACTTAATTGACTTGTCAAAGTACATGTTGCTTCTAGAAAAAAGCATCAGCCTACAAAAGTTGTCAGATAATTAAAGGAGATCTACAAGTAATATTCAGAGTGAGCTGCTCCCAAACCAGTCTTCTTGCCTCTCATCTCTTCTGCTTTACTTAATGTTTTACACTGATTGCCAGTATTACATTTCTAAAAGTCAAGCTTAACCTTCCTTTTCCCCAGATAGACATTTCCAGTGGTTCTCCATAATCCATATCGTTGAATGTTTTAGCTGAATGTACAAACCTTTTTATCGAGTGGCCTCAACAACTTACGTTCTTACCTAACTGCCCAGCTTTCTCCTCTTTGCAACCTGTGCTCCAGCCCTTTGAAACTTTCCAGTGTTCCCCCAAACACATCATGTTCTTTTATGCACCCATGTCTTATTTTGCTCCCTTTACTGAAATGTCCTTCAGTTGTCTATGTAGGAAACTGGTCTCTCTCTCTTTTTTTTTTTAAGATCTAGCTAAATATCATCTAGCTAAAGCCCTTTCCCCCCAAGTAGATGTAATCATTCTCTTCCTTATACCCATATACTTTGCTCAAATTTCTTTTAGTGTACAAACTATGTTATATATTCTTTCCTTGTATATTCCCTTCACCAGACTATACCTTAGCCAATCTCATACTTTGCATAATGCTTGTCACATAGTGAGATACTGTTTCATGAATAAATGAAAAGACTGGAGCACCAAGTGTTGAAAGGGTGACATCTTCCTCCTCTTATCTTAACGAACAGACTTCAGGGAATGAACTCAAAGACTCTAGGTACAGGCTGCCAAGGAGATGATTATTTGAGCAATATAAAAATGACTAGCTCTTATTAGCATGGGATTTTTTTCCTGATTGTAAGAGGTCATGTAAAATTTGGGAATTAGAGAAAAAACAGAAAATTAAATTCCCTTCCATATTTCATGACCCAAAGATACCCAGTTAAACTTTTTATATATACCTTTCATTAATTTTTGAATGCTTAAGTATTTATTCATTCACAGTAAAACATAGTTGTTAAAAATGCAAGCTTATTAGTGACTAATTACTTGAGCAGCATTAGCCAAATTATATATTTGGAGTCTGTTTCCTTATGGGTGAATAGGTATAAAGAAAATAGGTGGTGTGAAACTTAAATGAGTTACTCTATGTAAAACACAACTTTATGGAGTGCGAATAATTGCTCAAAGTTACTGTGAATGATAAATCAAAGGTCATACCTTACTTGTTTTTTTACTCTTCACTTGAAAATATTTGGGGGATACCTTTCTATTTCATGAATTATTCCATAGATTTCAAACTTCTTTCAAGAAGTTTGAGATTCTTCTTTCAAGATTCTTCTTTCAAGAATCCTTTGTCAAATGATCTTTTGAGTTGCAAATCTATTAAGTAAATAAAAATGGGACTTTCATACTCAAATCTTTCACCATCCTCTGAGGGCTTCAAGGAGCACCTTTTGAAACAGCTGCAGAGCATAAATGCTCTATCTTGTAATACCACTGTCAGCATTAAACTTTCAAAGGTTTTTAGAGATGTGATTATTTGACATTTAGTTTATATGTAAATTTTCATTATTCAGTGTTGTCTTAATGATTTCATTATAAACAATGTCTTAATGAATATCCTTTTATTTACTTCTTTGCAGACATGATTAACTTAGTAAAAAAAAATCAAGGTAAAATTCATGGACTAAAGACACATTTTTAAGACTCTTGATGATTTTTATTGCTGTCTTGACCACCAGGAAGGTTATGCTGATTTGAATTCTCTTCAGCTGTACATCAGAGTGCTCTTTTCCTTGCATTCTTGTATGTGCACTTTTCTGGAGGAGACTAAATGTTCACAGGGTCTATAATCACACCCTTTCACATTCCTATAGTGAATGCCTCATTGCTCTAGAGCAGTTGTTTTCAAAGTTTGTTCTCCAGACTAGCAGCAGCATTACCATCACTGAGGATCTTGGTAAAAATGTAGTTTCTTTGGCTCTACCCCAGACACATCAGAAATTTTGTCAAGTGGCCGTCCAAGTGATTCTGATGCATGTTTGCGTTTAAGAACTGCTGTTCTTAAGTAATGCTATTCAATAGAAATACCATGCAGTAATACATATAAAGTTTCATAGTAGCCACATTAAAAAAGGAAAAACAGTGAAATTAACTTTTTATTTACTCATCACATTTAACAAAAAAAATCAATTTATAATGTAATCAGTATAAAGAGTGAGAATATCTTTTCTGTTTGTGTGTGCTAAGTCTTCAAAATCTGTGTATTTTATACTTAAAGCTCACCCCACATTTGGATTAGCCACATTTCAAGTGCTAGTGGCTACTGTACTGGACAGTGCCATAAACCACTTGAAAAAGTGGGTGTGTTTTTGTCTTTTCCTAAAAAATTACAAAGTACACATTCTAAATTGTAAATTATAAAAATGTAGTGACGTAACATTGGTCATGAGGCCATGTTGCTACAGGAGAAATTTCCCCCACAGTAGTTGATCAAGTCTTTTTTCTAAGCTTGCAGGTTTTAAATTAGCTTTGAATTATTATGTGTTTGGCCTTGTGCCATGCACTACTTCCATCTGTATACATAGGGAGCTGCAGTTTCAACCTTACTATATTTTTTCAGTCTATTATTCATCATTATCAGGTCCTCAGAAAGCCATTCTCTGGAACCAATAGTTGAAAATAGTTATTTGCGGGAGTAGGGGTTTACTTAGTATAGAACAGTTTGGATGGTATCTAATTTTTATTTAAGTGTGTATCTGTAAGTGTATATTCATAGAATCAAGAGTTCACCAATTTCAATGTGTGAATGCTTATAAAGGGTTTTGTTTTTGCCATTTGTTTTTCACGTCCTTCAGTCAATTGAGGACAGGAACAGTATCTGTTCATTGCTTTGTACGTAGTTCATAACCCATGACCTGACACGTAGTAGGCACTAGAGAAGTACTGTTTTCACTTAATACTTTTACAAGCAGGAAAAGGTTATTTTTAACACACTAAGCCACCCAGGTGCCCGAGGAAAAGGTTATTTTTAAATAAGGAAAATATGCCTTATTTTAAAAAATGAAATCCCTGAGGAAGTGTTGCTCATCTATTTTTGGAACACTTAGGAATGTGAAATGGAAAAACCCATTTCTCCAGGTAAAAGAAATGAACTGAAGTTCTATTTTTTGTATTTGTTTTTATGTTTAGAAGAGTGGGAAGGCAGTAGAATTAAGATTTTCTCAAACCTCTTTTATGGGGTAAACTGTCTCAATAAAGAAACATTACAAGGAATTATAAAGGGAAAATGGGCATATATGTAAAAACCAAAAGCAAAGGGCAAACAAGATTTAGGGTTTGCAGAAAATAAAGGATTAGTGAAAGTTCAGGTTATACTAAGCCCTCCTGAAACTAAATCAGAGGAAGCTAGCAAAGACAACTATAAAAGGCGCAAAATGCCAATCTTATTTTTATCAATTTAAAATTTTTTTTTCTTTCTTCTAAGTCTCATCCATTCATTGCTGACAAGGGTACAAAGAAATACTCTCTTACATTTATAGGCATTAAAGTGAATAATCCTTTTGGGAAGCAGTTTGGCAGTATGTATGAAAAGCCTTCATACTGTTTAAACTGTTAAACAGAAGTTTAACTTCTGAGAATCTGTCTTAAACATACTTTTGAAATGGAGAAAATATTCTATGTATAAAGGTTCTCTCAACAGCATTATTTTAAAATAGACTTCTCTGCCTTTAATCTCCTCTTGAAAATGATTTGACCTATGGCATTTGTTTTTAGTTATAAGAAACAATAAATTTGGTTGAGTATATTAAACTTAATTTTACCTGATACCTATAAATCTTTTCTTATAAGGAAGAACTGTTTTAGGATTTTGGTAAATAACTTTTTGTTTTTAAGCCCAGGCCATTCAGCCCACCTATAACTTCCAATACCAGCCCACCTCCTGCAGCTCCTTTAGCCCGGGCAGAGAGTTCTTCCTCTATCTCATCTTCAGCTTCATTAAGTGCTGCCAACACTCCAACAGTAGGTAAGTGATTATCAGAGATTACTTGTGATAGTCAGCACTCCCAGAATGGTCAGGCTGAATTTTGTTTTTTAATGAGCTGATGAATCATTAACATTACAAATTTTGATTTTTTGGAAACACAGCTGGCATTATCAGACTAACCACATTTTCCTTTTCTGTTACGCGGTTTCTATTATTTGAGTAGGAGGCCTTTTTTTTTTTTTTTTTTTTTAAAGCACTAAGAGTATTATAAACTACTGACCAATACAAATAGTTGAAGGCAAAATATAATGCAGTCCTTTCTCATATGAAGTGATACTGGCATTCCTCAGTTTTAATTTTAATAGTGATTCAACTTAAGAAAGGAGTTTTGTGTTTGCAGTTATTTCTACAAGAATTTAAATCATGAAGATCTAAAAGTAGTGGATGTTAAGAGTACAGGCGTATAAACCTAGATCCCACCAAATAAATCTAGTATTATATTACATCTAGATTTTGCTCAAGACATTTTTCTGTCTTCACTTCTAGCTGTTTTTATCTACAAATTCTTATTGTTTTCTTGACCACTGTTAATAAAGCAAAAAGCCACTTAAAGCTGCTGTTATTGGAGTGACAGCTTCCTATCAAAATTAGAATAGTCCCTACTGCTGCTTGTAAGTAGTAATGAGTCTATCTTTGATATTGCCAATCACTGATGCACGCAACTCAGCACAATTCAGTCGTTCTCAAAGGGTGATCCTTATACTTGCACCATCTGTCTGCATCACCTGGAAACTTTACTAGAGACAGAGACCTTTTCAATCCCAGACTGGTGTGGGGCTAGCAGTTTTTGAATGGGCCTTCCAGGTGATTGTGATGCATGCTAAGTTTGAGAATAGCCCTATTTTAAGCAGATTTAATTATATCTAATTTGATATGTTAAAACTCAGAAAGGAGAGAAGTGCATTTTCTAAGTGTGGCCATTGTAAAAATGACATAATATAGGCTAATGGAAGATTAAAAGTTACTTGGATTTTTACATGTCCAAACATGATATTACCATCCCATTTTATATACCTTTATGAGCATATAATTTTTCCTCTCTTTTACCTTCAAGTAGAGTACATCTAGTAAGTTTTTCTTTTTGCTGTATTGAGCACTTTCCTCATTTATTTTCTTTGTATATATGTTTTTATTAATTTGGGTTTTTGCAGACTGTTTTAGTCATAAAAAAAACATAGATGGGTCCTTTAAAAGTTAGGTGGTCTGGGTAACCAAAATTTGGTTTAGTTCTCCATTTTCTCTAGGTTATTTAGAAGGATTTCAATTTGTGATGGAAATTATTTTGATTGAGTAGGTACATATTTGTTTTTAGTTTGGCCCCGTGCCAGCAATAGGAAAACCACAGGTAGGTGATAGCTATTACACTGACAGGTGGGATGTAATGTGGATTTTGTACAAACAAGGCACTTTAAATCTACCATAAAAGTAGCCTTTTTTTTTTTATTACAATGCTTATTCAGCTCTGTTTAAGGTTTTGATTCTTCTTGAAAATATTTTCTTTTCCTGCAATATTTTGTATTTAAATGTGATAGAAGATGATAATTTGATTGGGACACTCTCTGAAATTGAAAAGCACTGTGAGACTTCACAAGGTATTGTATCAGAAGCAACATATGTGTTGACTAATGTTCCTAAAGTGTATCTAAAATACTTTGTTACCTCATTTTTCCTTTTTCAGCAATGTATGCTGTCTCAGAAGTCAAGAATAACTCTAAGGTTTAACTTTCTCTATTTTGTACTAATTATGTCCAGTTTCTGTACAAGATCTATTGATATCAGCTCCCCACTTTTAAAAACCTATAGTGTTTTTGTATTGCCCTCCATCTGCTTGCTTTTCTTTCCTCCTCAACATTAAGAACCATCCATAAATCTTACTGCTAAAGGTGTCAGAACTATAGAAAAAGTGATGAGAAAAGAATCCAAAAAACTATGTCAGTTTAAAAAATGGTAATACCTCAACTATCGGAGCAAAGGCTGTCCTAGGAAAGCCATTCATATTGTGAGGTGAGGTATAAGGTAGCCAATAATTGGGAGTGTTTTTTAATCCTGAACTGAAAGGAATTCCACAAAACTATCCATTGATTGTTATAGGAAGATCCTTCTTACTTCCATTTTATAAGCTCTCTGCATTTTCAAATATAAAACAATGACTCCAAAATTAGAACCCATGATATCCTTCTAAAGAATACAAGGAATTTATTTCTAAGAAATGATTTATTCTGAATAGTACTTTATAAATTAGACTTCATTGCTTTGTGAAGGACTTGGTTACATATGTCCCATGGCAAACATTTTTTTTGAACTATGCATGTGCAGTATAAAGGAAAAGAATTTGAAGTACTAAAGGGGATATGCCAAGATGTTAAGTGTATTTTGAGGTTTTTTTCCCCTACTATTCAGTGCTTTTTTTCCTACTTGCCAGTATTTCAGTAATGGACTTATAATTTACAGGGACTGTTTCAAGAATTCTCAATTTATATGACCAAATTGGATAATTGAAAATAATAACATGTAGGTCTCTTTTGATTTTCTTTGTCAAAGTAGGAACAACATTAATGTTACCCATGACTGTGTAAATCTCCATTTGTTGTAGGAGATTTACACAGTCATGGGTAACATGGGTACTTTTCCCATTGGCCCCATTGGTTTAAGGGAGAAGATTAAATTCACAGTTGAGAATATAGTTTTGTTTAGTAAAAAAGAATATAATAGCTTTCACCTTCCTCTAAAAAATACAATTTTCTGAATTTCTGGTGACCCTCTAGTTTAGAACAATATATATATATTTTAAAAAGTTTATTGTTTGCATAGTTGTATTCAGTTAATAGAATTAATCTTAATCTTAATCTTCTTTTTTCCCTCAGCATTTTCTTATGCACATATCTGGAATTTCTGCCTCTTGATCAGCCCCTTATCTTTCATTTAATAATCTCTCACCTGATCCAGAATTGAATCCCTGACAACATACATTTTTCTCTTCATTCCAGGATCCACTCTGTGTTCAGAGTTATCTTAGTAAATGAAAAATATAGCCATGTTTCTCTTAAACATTTTTAGTGGTTTTTAGTGCCATAAAGATAAAATTAAAGTTCCTCCATGATGTGATCTGGGCCTTAATCATTTCTCTAGACACATTTCCATTTCTTCTCTTTCTAGTCATCCCTCATTGACCAAGTATGCTCATGCTTTGTAAAACGACTTTTGGTTCCAAAAGGCGGCATTTTTTTTCATGCCACCTTGGCTTAGTGCTGGACACATGTTAGAGTTAGTAAATAGTAGCTGTTGTGATTAATTTTTATATTACTCAGTTTTTAATTTTCATATGAAATTAAGTTTTTCTTTTTTTTCTTTAACAGTCGGGGGGTGGGGCATGTACTTTTCCCATTGGCCTAGAAGCAGTTCTTATTTTTCATCCCTGAGCTATTTTTTTTTTTAAACTATGAAGAACTTTCTAAGGCGTAATTCTTCAGAATATTAAATACCACCAAATCTTCTTAGCTGTTAAAGCTAACAAAAGATCTGTTTGTAGAATGTCAGTGTCACTTGTGAGGCAGAGAGTTAGTACTGATTTTTGTCAGAACTAGTATTTTAGGTGTTTCAGAAGTAACACAGATTTATAGACCAAAAGCATACATCCAAATTTCTGAGACATCTGTTGACCTAGATTGTTCATTCTTTTTTTTTTCAATTTATTTATTTTCAGAAAAACAGTATTCATTATTTTTTCACCACACCCAGTGCTCCATGCAATCTGTGCCCTCTATAATACCCATTCTTAAGGGAAAAACCGAATAAACTGTATTATTGGCTTTTTCTTTTTAAAGAAATTTCATCATTTATTGTATATTAAATAAAATACTCCACTTGCAAATCAGTAGCAGTAGTGGTAAAGTGTGAATGGGAAGAGTACATTTGTCCAGAAAGGCAATCAACTACTTTGAGGAATTTTCCTATTATAAAATAAACCTGAAACTTTACTTAGGTTAAAGAAAAAAAAACAAACCTGAACACACGTATAGATTAAATTTGTTTACTTGAAAATAATGTTTATATGAGTTGACTTTAAAGGTATATAAACTAAGTAAGTAAACTTTATATCAGGAATGTTATAAAAAAGTAACATCATTAATCCCATTTGTCAAGGTAAGGAAATAAAATGTAAGCATTAGACAAAGAAGAAGTAAAAGAATTATGATGAGTAGTATATCATTTAGAAATAGCTGATGTATGGAAGTAGCTAAAATACAAAAACCCAGTTTAATGCCCTGCTGTATGTGATTGGTAGAACCGGAAACAATTTAGTATCTGAAGGGTTGTGAAGAAATGTTTTACTAATTTTAGTTGTTCAGGGGAAGGGATTTTCCTTCTGATACTTCTTAACAAAATGTTCAGTGTCATTTCATTTAAAAGAAGTCAGTGTGACATGTTTTCCGGGGTTTTTTTTTTTTTTTTTTTTTTTTGGTCCTCTGTATTGTTTCAATGTGTTCTGTGCTCTATTTCTTAACCTCCAGATTTACACATGGGCCATCAGTGGAACCAGTAATAGAGTCATTTGTGACAAGCTAACATTATGAATTTACCTGTCTTGTTATTTTATAAATGTCTTTCTATAGGATTTAACAAATGAATTGTATGTATTCTAGGTGTGTCACGAGGTCCCAGCCCTGTCAGCCTTGGAAATCAAGACACCTTACCTGTGGCAGTTGCCCTTACAGAATCTGTTAATGCCTATTTTAAAGGAGCAGATCCCACCAAGTTAGTTTTAAAAAGTGTGTGTATGTGTGTGTGTGTGTGCGCGTGCGCATGCATTTAGTAGGGAGAGGGCCTGGTGGTATATTTTCAGAGTTACATTTTGATTCTGTAATAGAGTTTTCTGTTACTTATTTACCTGCCTTTTTTGCTATCAAATATAGTCATTTAGCAAATGTCTTTCTTAAAAAACAAACAAAAAAATCACTATAATCAGCAGTAGTAATGGCTCCCCCCCCCCCCCAGTTTATTTATATTCTTCCCCAGGGTTTATGACCATTATGACCCATCTGTTGTTTGACATAACTGTAGAGCAGGATGATGGCAGATGACTAGAAGGGGATAGAACTCTGAATCTTGGCTTAATGTGTATCTTTGGTAAAATGTTACGTTTGCCAGAGAGACCTAGAATATATGTCTCATTTTTTTTTTTTAAAGATTTTATTTATTTATTTGACAGAGAGAGAGATTACAAGCAGGCAGAGAGAGACGGGGAAGCAGGCTCCCTGCCAAGCAGAGAGCCTGATGCGGGCTTGATCCCAGGACCCTGGGACCACGACTCGAGCAGAAGGCAGAGGCTTAACCCACTGAGCCACCCAAGTGCCCCTATATGTCTCATTTTAAAGACTATTGTCAAGGAGTCAGTTTAACCCCCTTCTTTTAAGAAAAGATTTTGGTGAATGATCACCCCTACTTTTTGTGTATAAACATACTCATTCAACATATATTCATTCATCAAATATTTGAGTGCTTACTATGTGTAAGCACTCATGTGAGAAGCAGCTTGTTAGTTTTCTCTTATGGTAATACAAACCTTTTAGAGTAGAACTTTGTTTTCTTTAGTGAAGTATCCTCCACACTTGAGTACTTGATGGATAATTATATGTTGAACAACAACATGTAAGGGAATGGTATTGATATGTGCTATGAAGAAAAATAAACTAGGGTAGGAAGAGACAAGAGTTACAGTAGAGGGCTACTTTTTTTTTTTTTTTTAAGATAACCTTTTTGATGCTAAATTTAAGGAGATGTTTCAAAGACATTGTGGAGCAAACCATGCAGATAGGTGAGGGAAGAGCATTCCAGTGAGTGTAAAAGGCTGAGATAGAAGCATGTTTGGCATATTTGATGAACAGCAAAGAGATTATCATGTCACTAAGTTGGAGTTAGCAAGGGAGTAGTCAAAGATAAGTCCTTAGAGGGACCAGATCAGGTTGGGAATTATAGACCATGGTGAAGAGTTTGGAGTTTATTTTGAGCAAGGTCAGAAGCCAGTGAAGGCTTTTGATAGAGAAGTGATGAGGTTGCCTAGCTTTTTGAAGGAGCACTCTGGCTGCCATATAAGGAATATACTAGAAGGAGCCAGAGTTCAAACAGAGAAGATTAACTGCAGCAGTCCAAGTGAGAGATGATGGTGGTGTATATAAGGTTATTAGCTGAGGAGATCATGAATGATAGTACGATATTGAATTCCTTTTGAAAACAAGGGCTGTCGAGATTTGCTAAAGGAGGAGATTGGTAGGTTTGAAGTACTTAGTAAGACAACTAAATATGTGATTCTGGAGTTCAGGGAATAGGTCTTAAGTCATTAATTTGTATGTAATCCTGAAAGCCACAGGCCTCAGGGAATAGAGAAGAGATCTCATGAGAACTCTCACTCCCTTCAGTGCTTTGAAAACAGGAAGATGACAATGATTTGGTAAAGGAATTTGATACAGCATGCAGCAGGAGAGGTGAGAGAACCAGTAGAGCAGTGTCCCAGAAATGAATTGAATAAAACCCTTTCATGAAGGATGGTGTGCAGCTGTAACTGATGCTGATGATACGTCAGGAAAAATGGATTTTGACATTCTGGAGATCGTTGGTGACATTTACCAATGATTTTAGTTGAGTGTTGGAGATGAAAGCATGCTTGGAGGAAGTTTAGGAGAAGGAGATGATGCAAATATGGCTATATTTGGAAAGAGCAAGTATAGAAAATTTTCAAGATGTTTTGTTCCAAGTGGAAGGAGAGAGGTGAAGTGGTAACAGTGGAGAAATGATAGAATCAAAGACAGTTTTTATTCATTTTAGTTTGTTTTTTAGAGATACATTTTAGTATGTCTGTACACTAATTGGAAAGATCATTATTTTTGGAAAAATTTGAACTTTCAGGAAAAGGTACAATTCTATGAGTAAAGTCCTTTGATATGTGGAAGGAGATGAGCTGTATGCAGAAGCAGTGAAATTGGCCTTAAATGCATTGACTGGTCATCTGTTGAAACAAGAGGGAAGATATGAATACAGAGTCTAATAGGAGTTCAGTTTTGAGGCTGTAAGTTCTTTCCTGACTTTATTTCCTCAGTATAATTTGAAGTCAATGACTGTGACTTTGGGGGAAGGAATACTGCATGTTGGAGGAGAAAGAAGATATGAGAAGAGGTAGCATTGCCTAATGATGGACCAGGAAATCCCAAGAGACAAGGAAATGAGGATTTGAAGGAATGGGTGAAAATACCATAGGAACTGTGGATTGTGAAAGCCTTGAGGAGGTTGGAGACTGGGAGATGTGGTACTAGACAGAATGAGCCAGGAAAAGAGGAAGTGGCCATTAGAGGAGTGGGGACACTGAAACTGAGATGGTGGAGGGGCTTTGGTGTGTCTGAGGTAGGCTGGAAGATAGGATCATTGGAGGTAAGGGGCTGAGAACTAGGTGAACAAAATATTAGGAGGATTATCTGTGTGGATGTTAAAATGGCTACAAATTATGATAATAGTGGTGCAGACACAGACTTGACAGTGGGTCAAGAGCTAAAATTTTCAGAGAAATGAAAGAAAATATTGAAGGTAACTTGAAAGGGATGGAATACCAAGTAGTATAGTTTGATGGTGTGGGTTACAAAGGGGGCTAGAGATTTTTAGGAAGGAAGTAGGAACAGAGAGTTGGAAGGGACAGTGAGAAGCAAGGAAGACCTCTCCCACTGCCACTGTCAGGCCCTGGACTCTGGGGTTTTCAGGGAAGAAGAGCTGCAAGTGGAGATGGTGTGAGGGAAGGAGTGTCTTTATAGGACAGCCAGGGGAATGTTTCCACAAGTGGAGGAATATGAGCTTTATGCTTGCATTTGTGTCTGGAGTTTAAGTCTAAGCAAAGACGATGATATGTGCATTTGCCATTTCACACAAAATCTTTTTTTAAATAATTAAATTGAAAAAATAATCCATAATTCATCATTCATAATTATGACAGCTTTTTTTATGTGTCCTTCTTAAACCAAGCATGTTTTAAATGGTTATTAAAACACCTTATAGGGGCACCTGGGTGGCTCAGTGGGTTAAGCCTCTGCCTTCGGCTTGGGTCATGATCTCAGGATCCTGGGATCGAGTCCCGCATCAGGCTCCCTGCTCAGTGGGGAGCCTGCTTACCCCTCTCCCTCTGCTGCTCCCCCCACTTGTGATCTCTCTCCTTCTCTCACTCTCTGTCAAATAAATAAATTCTTTAAAAAAAAAATAACACCTATATACACCAATTGAAATTTTCCAACTCCCTAATTTCAGGTGTATTGTGAAGATCACTGGTGACATGACAATATCATTCCCAAGTGGAATTATTAAAGTCTTCACTAGCAATCCATCTCCAGCTGTGCTGTGCTTCAGGGTGAAAAATATCAGCAGGCTAGAGCAAATTCTTCCAAATGCACAACTTGTGTTCAGGTTTGTGTACTTTTGTTTTGAGGGTGAAATTTCTGTAAAACTTTTCCTTCTTTATTGAAACAATAATAATTGAGTTGCGTGACAACACAGCCTGCTGTTGCTTTTGTGTTTTGGGTGGTGGTGGTGGTGGTAGTTGTTAAATCCTTCTCTCCTGTCCATTATTATCTCAGTGTTCAGGCACTGCTGCGTTCTATTCTTTATCCCCCTAACTTTAGTTTTCCATCATCCCCCCTTTTGGGTTATTCCTACTAGTCTTCCCCGGGTCACCAAATGACAATACAGAAGCAAAGGATAAAGCCAAGTCGGATAAAATAACAAAAATATTTCTTATGCATACAGTGATCCATCACAGTGTGATTCTAACACAAAAGATTTTTGGATGAACATGCAAGCTGTTACTGTCTACCTCAAGAAGCTATCAGAGCAAAATCCAGCTGCTTCTTACTATAATGTAGACGTATTAAAGTATCAGGTGAGTGTCTTATCCTTACAAAAGTCCTAAATTAAAATAATAGAATTTCACAGATTAAATGAGTAATAGGTCATTGCCAAATGAGATTTATTCTAGAAATTCAAGAATATTTCCTTAACTTTTTTTTTTTAAAGCTTGCATCTTTTTTTTTTTTTTAAGATTTTTTAAAAATTTATTTGACAGACGGAGATCATTACCAGGCAGAGAGGCAGGCGGAGAGAGAGGGGGGAGGGAAGCAGGTTCCCTGCTGAGCAGAGAGGCCAATGCAGGGCTCTATTCCAGGACCCTGAGACCATGACCTGAGCTGAAGGCAGAGAATTAACCCTCTGAGCCACCCAGGTTCCCCCTAAAAGGACTTTTTTTAAGCTGAAAAGAAAGGGGACTAATTAATAAGAAAACAAATGAAAGTATAAATCTCACTGGTAAAGGTAAGCATATGTGGTAAGATGTAGTGGATAAACTACTTTTAAAGGTAGCATGAAGATTAAAAGCCAGAAGTAGTAAAAATAAGTATACAATAATTAGTTGAGGAATCACTAGGTAAAGATAAAATGTAACATTCAGAAACATCAAATGTCGGTGGAGGGGAACTAAAAATAAGGTAGTGCGGTAGATTATCTTCAAACTTCAGTGGTTCTGAAAATAGTTATAAATATAGGTTGTTACCTGTAAGCCCTCTGGTAACTACAAAGCAAAAACCTACAGTAGATACACAAAATATGAGAAAGGAATTTAAGCATGCTATTAAATAAAGTCCTCAAACCACAGAGGAAGAGCACAAAAGAAGAAACAGAGACAAACTACAGAAGCAGCCAGGAAACAGTTGACAACATGCCCATAAGTACACACCTATCAGTAATCTGTAAATAATCTTAAATTCTTCAATCAGAAGACAGAATAGCTGAATGAATTAAAAAAATAATAGAACCATCTGTATGCTGCCTTTAAGAGACTTACTTCATTTTTAAGGCCAAAGTTAAAGGATTTAAAGAGAAGTTCCTTGCAAATAGAAACCAAAAGAAAGGTGGGGTAGGTTAGTAGACAAAATGGATCTAAAATAAGAGGAATTAAGAGACAAAGAAGGACATTACATAGTGATAAAGGTGTCAGTCCACCAATATGATGTAGTATTTGCAAATATTTATGTACCCAACATTGAAGCACCTGAATATATAAGCATATATTAGGAGACCTAAAGGTAGAAATTGATAGCAGTATGATAAGGGAATTTAATACCCTGCTTACAACATCTAAACAATATATCAATAAGGAAACCTTGTTCTTAAATGATATGTTAGAGGGGATGAACTTAAAAGCTATATGCAGAGCTTTCCATCCAAAAGCCAGAATATACATTTTTCTCAAGTGCACAGGGAACATTCTCCAGGACAGATCATAGGTTAGGCCACAAAACAAGTCTTAATAAATTTAAAAAGATTGAAATCTTATCAAGGATCTTTTTTGACCACAATATGATATGTAACTAGAAATATGTTACAGGAAGAAAACTGGAAAATTCACAAATATGTGGAGTTTAAACAGTATGCTGTAGGGGCACCTGGGTGGCTCTGTTGGTTAAGCATCTGCCTTTGGCTCAGGTCATGATCCCAGGGTCCTTGAATTGAGCTCTGCATCAGACTCCCTGTTCAGTGGGGAGCCTGATTATCCCTCTTCCTCTGCTTCTTCCCCTGCTCATATGTGCTTTCTCAAATACATAATAAAATCTTTCCAAAAATTAAGGAAAAATAATATGCTACAGAACAACCATTGGGTCAATGAATAAATCAAAAGAGAAATTAAAAATTCTCTCAAGACAAACAAAATTGGAAATAAAACACAGAAATTTATTGAATGCATCCAAAGTAGTTCTAAGAAGGAAGTTCATATCAACAAATGCTTACCAGGGAAACAAAAGTTTCAAATACACTAACTTCACACATCAGAGAACTAGAAAATGAAGCCCAAAGTTAGTGGAGTGACTGAAGCAACAAAGAGCAGAAATGAAATACAGATGAAAAAGACAATAGAAGAGCTAGCTCTTTCTTTTTTTAAAAAAGATTTTAATTTTATTTATTTATCTGACAGAGATCACAAGTAGGCAGAGAGAGAGAGAGTGGGGGTGGGGGGGAAGCAGGCTCCCTGCTGAGCAGAGAGCCTGATGTGGGACTAGATCCCAGGACCCTGAGATCATGACCTGAGCTGAAGGCAGAGGCTTAACCCACTGAGCCACTCAGGCGCTCCTAATCTTGTTCTTTTAAAAGATAAACTTGATAAACTTGTAGTTAGACTCACCAAGAAAAAAAGGAGAGATGGCTCAAAGAAGATCAGAAATAAAAGAGGAGACCTTATAGCTGATAACCACAGAAATACGAAGAGTCATGAGAGACCATTGTGAACAATTTTGTGCCAAAAAATTGCACAACAGATAGAAGCAACAGATTAATTTTTAGAAACATACAGCCTTGTAAGACTGAATCCTGATGAAGCAGAAAAATCTCAGTAGACCAGTTATAGTAAAAAGACTGTATCAGTAATCAAAAAGCTGCCAGCAACAAAAGTCTAGGACTATACTGCCTCATTGGTGAATTCTGTCAAACATTCAAAGAAGAATAGTGATCCTTATCAAACTGTCACCCTCCATCCCCGGAAAAAAAGCAGTAATTCCATCTTATCAGGCCAACACTGATACCAAAGCCAGACAAAGATACCACAAGAAAAGAAAACTATAGGCCAATATTGCTGCTGAACCTAGATGGCGAAATTGACAGCTAACTTGTCAGCAAACCAAATTCAGCAGTACCTTAAAAGGATCATACACCACACTCAAGTGGGATTTATTCTGGAGATAACCAAAGTGATGATTCAACTTTGACAAATCAACCAACATATTGAAATATAAGATTATCATCATCTCAGTAGATGCAAGAAAACCATTTTGACAAAATACAACATCCACTTATGATTAAAAACTCCAAACAAACTGAATATAGAGGAAATGTATCTCAACAGAATAAAGTCCATATGTGACAAACCCACAGTTAACATACGCAGTGGGGAAAAGCTATCAGCTAAGATCAGGATGATGAGAAGGATGCCTGCTCTCAACAGTTTAAGTCAATATGGTATTTTTTTAAAAAAGATTTTATTTATTTGGCAGACAGAGATCACAAGTAGGCAGAGAGAGAGAGGAGGAAGCAGGCTTCCCGCAGAGCAGAGAGCCCGATGCGGGGCTCGATCCCAGGACCCTGAGATCATGATCTGAGCCGAAGGCAGAGGCTTTAAACCACTGAGCCACCCAGGTGCCCCTTCAATATAGTATTTTAAGTCCCAGCCAGAGCAGTTAGGCAAGAAAAAGATGTAAAAATGCTTCCAAATTGGAAAAGAAGTAGTAAAATTGTCAGTACAGATAATGCAATATGTAGAAAACCCTCACCAAAGAAACTGAGAACTAATAAATTAAGTAGAGTTGCAGGCTACAAAATCCATATACAGAAATCTTTTCTATTTTTGTGCAGCAGTAGTGAACTATCAGGACAACAAAAGTATGAAAGCAATCCCATTCACAGTTGCTTCAAAAGAATAAAATGCCAAGTAATAAATTTAACCAAGGAGGTGAAAGAAAAATGATTAAAGAAATTGAAGGTGACACAAATGGAAAGCTATTCCATGCTCATGGATTGGAAGAATTAATATTGTTAAAATATGCATAATACCCAAAGTTATATAGAATTTCAGTGTAGTCCCTGAAGTTCCAGTACCATTTTTCACAGAAATAGAACAGTACAAAAATTTATGAACCACAAAAACTCCAAACAGCTAAAGAAATCTTGAGAAAGAAAAAGCTGAAGGTATCACACTTCATGATTTAAAATGGTTATTACAAAGTTCTGGTAGTCCAGACTATATGGCATGGCCATAAAAACAGACACATAGATCAATGGAACCGATTGGAGTCTAGAAATAGGTTAGCGCATACATACTCAGTTAATTTGCAGCAAAGGAGCTAAGAATATGGGGAAAGGATAGCAATAAATATGTTGGGAAAATTCTTTACAGGGTAAAGAACAAAGCTGGGCCCTATTTTACACCTTACTCAAAAATAACTCAAAATGGCCATGTATTTGAATGTACGACCTGCAACCATGAAACTCCTGGAAGAATAAAAAAAAGTGGCTAAGTTCCCTGACAGTGGCTTCGGCAATGATTTTTTGGATCAGACCAAAAGCAAAGGCAACAAGAACAAAATTAAACAAGTGGGGCTACCTCAAATTAGAAAGCTTCTGCACAGCAAAGGAAATGACCAGAAAAAGAAAAGGCAGCTTATTTATAATGGGAGAAAGTCTTTGCAGGGTTACTATTCAAAAGAATTCATACAACTCAATAGCCAGTATAAAATAGGTAGAGAGTATGAATAGACATTTTTTCCAAAGAAAACCTACAGATGGTCAGTAGGTACATGAAAAGATGCTCAGCACCACTAGTCAGGGAAATCCAACTCAAAACCACAATGAAATAACAACTTCCCACGTGTTAGAATAGCTGTTATTAAAAAGACAAGAATTTGTAAGTTGTGGAGAGGATATGGAGAAAAAGGAATCTTTATGTACTGTTGGTGGAGTTGTAAATTAGTGCAGCCACTATGGAAACAGTATGGAGGTTTCTCAAAAAAGGAAAGAAATTCAAAAAGAACTACCATGTGTTGTAGCAATTGGATTTCTAGCTAGCTGTCTAGCTAGAAAACAAAGAAAACAAAAACACTAATCAAAACTTTATTTTCACTTCGATGTTTACTGTAGCATTATATTTTTCCTGATAGCTCACTACTGCTGTACAAATTAATGCCTGTAATGTAGACATTATTAACAATAGCCTAGACTTGGAAACAACCCAAGTGTCCCTCGAAAGCTGAAAACATAAATAAGATATAGTATATATGTAATGGAATATTACTTGGCCATAATAAAGAATGAAATCTTGCCATTGGTAACATCATGGATGGACCTTGACTGCATTATGCTAAGTGAATTAAGTCAGACAAAGACAAATACCATATAATCCCACTTACATATAGACCTTAAAAAACAAAATGCCAAGCTCAGAGATCAACGAACAGATTGTTGGTTGCCAAGTAGAGGGTTTCAGAGGGTAGGCAGAAGGGATGAAGTGATTCAAAAGTACAAACCTGCAGTTACAAATAAGTCATGGGGATGAAAGATACAATGTCCTGACTAAAGTTAGTTAAACTGTGTTGCATATTTCAAAGTTACTAAGAGGGTAGATCTTAATCCTCCTCGTGAGAAAAAATAATTGTGAGTATTTTGCAGTGTATAGAGATACTGAATCTTTAAGTTGTCCACCTGAAATTCATGTCAGTATATCACAATAAAAATTCTTTTAAAAATCTGTTAACACTATCCTTTCCTGTAGCCACAGTGAACACGACAATAAAAACTAATTGGGGGACGCCTGGGTGGCTCAGTTGGTTAAGCAGTTGCCTTCGGCTCAGGTCATGATCCCAGCGTCCTGGGATCGAGTCCCACATTGGGCTCCTTGCTCCGCAGGGAGCCTGCTTCTCCCTCTGACTCTGCCTTCCACTCTGTCTGCCTGTGCTTGCTCTCACTCTCTCTCTCTCTTACAAATAAATAAATAAAATCTTTAAAAAAAAAAAAAACTAATTGGGAAAAAAACTAACATAATCCCTACTGAGTTGAATATAATTATAAAGGAGTACTTTATTTAGATGAAGAGTCAAGTCGTTAACAGCTTAGATGTTTCTAAAATAACTTACAAATTTAATGTAATCCTGCTCAGAAACCCAGTAGAAGAGTGTATGTATAGGGTGTTTGGAAACCTGGCAGTCATTTTCAGGTCCTCTGGAAGAATAAAGCCTGGAATAATCATTAAAATGTCTTAAATGATAATGTGGAGTAATAAGTTTTGAGTTTTAATGAGTAAACTTTTTTAAGGTGTTAGTATTTATAGTAGTTTGGAAATGGCAGAATAGAGGGCCAGATCAAAGGAACAGTATGTCTAGAAATGAATCCAGGAATAAATGGGAAACTATTTGACAAATTAGCATTTCAAGGCAATGTGGAAATGATGTTTTTTGTTTTGTTTTGTTTTGTTTTTCCAGTAAATGGTACTGGGGCATCTGGCTGGAGATTTGGGAAAAAATTCACTCAATCCCTAACTCCATACCTTTAAACAAAATAAAATCTGCATGTACCAATAATAATAACAGATGAAACCATAAAGTTACTAAAATAAATCATGGGTGAATATAAATCTATGGGTATATATGCAGGTGTGTGTATATAATTCCATGTATTTTACATATTTTGATCTTGAAATGTTAAGACCTAAGAGTAATACAAAACCCAGAGGCCGTGGAATGAGAGTGAGATCTTTGACAACAAATAAATTAGTGTATATAAACTCCTTTTGTTAAAACAAGTTCTTAAACAGAATCTGTATTTATTTTTATATATATTTTTATATTTTTTATTAATATATAATGTATTATTAGCCCCAGGGGGACAGGTCTGTGAATCACCAAGTTTACACACTTACAGCACTCACCATAGCACATATCTTCCCCAATGTCCATAACCCAACCACCCTCTCCCTACCCTCCCCACCCCACAACCCTCAGTTTGTTTTGTGAGATTAAGAGTCTCTTATTGTTTGTCTCCCTCCTAATCCCATCTTGTTTCATTTATTCTTTCCCACCCCCCAAACCGCCCACATTGCATCTCAACTTCCTCATATCAGGGAGATTATATGATAATTGTCTTTCTCTGATTGACTTATTTTGATAAGCATAATACCCTCTAGTTCCATCCACGTCATCACAAATGGCAAGATTTCATTTCTTTTGATGGCTGCATAGTCGGAATGCTTATTTAATCTGATGGAAAAGTATTTATAAGAAAGACCAAAGACTTACTGTAAACTGTATAAATTAGTAAAGGTGATTAACTCAATAGATAGGTAACTTACAGAAGATGCTCCATGTCAATAGTAATCAAAGCAATTAATATTTTTAAAATAGTTTTCTTTTTAAAGATTTTATTTATTTATTTGAGAGAACAAGCGCACAAGCAGGTGGAACAGCAGGCAGTGGGAGAGGGAGAAGCAGGCTCCCCACCGAGCAGAGAGCCAGATGTGGGGCTCAATTCTAAGACTCTGGGAACATGAGCCAAAGGCAGCCACTTAACCGATGGAGCCACCCAGGTGCCCCCAGAGCAATGAATAGTAAGACAACAGTGAGATACTGGTGTTTAGCCCATTAATTGACAAAAATGGGCAAGATGCTCTATAAAAAGAGGTGGGACCACTTGTTAGAAGGTGTATAAGTTAATCAAACTGATTAACCGATTATATTGCTGAATAGTTGAATTTTTAAAGAATTATTTAGAGAGAGAGCATGAGCAGGCGGGGCAGAGGGAGAGAAAGAGAAATCTCAAGCCCAACATGGGACTCCATCTCAAGATCCTGAGATCACAACCTGAGCTGAAACTTAGAGTCTGATGCGTAAACAGCTGTGCCACTCAGGTGCCCTGAATAGTTAGTTGAACCTTTAATTCAGCAATTCCACCTCAAAAAATCAGTTCTTCACAAATGGGCAAAAAGCGAAGTTACAAAAATATTCAGTGCATTTTATGGAAGCCAGTTACGTACACATCTACGGAAGAGATTGATTAGTTGATCGATTAGTTACTACAGCCTTTAAAAAGAATGAGATTCATGTATTCATGCCTACCAAATGTGTTTAAGGATATGTACCACAGTGTTAACAATGGGGAGTAAGAATGTTAAGGGATAGGTTTTCTATTTCATATACTTCTATACTATCTGAATTTTTTTAAAGATTGTATTTACTAGAATGAGCACAAGCAGGGCGGGGGAAGGGGTGGAGAGGGAGAAGCAGGCCTCCCTGCTGAGCACGGAGCCCTATGCAGCAGTTGATGCTAGGACCCTGAGATCACGACCTGAATCAAAGACAGACGCCTGACCAACTGAGCCACCCAGGCACCACCCCTTGCCCCCATACTACCTGAATTTTTAATAGAATAGTTATATTAAAATGGCTTGTGTTTCTAAGAAATACATAACTTTAAAAAGTGCTGCCACTTAAGTGGGCTTAAAGTTTATCCCAAGTATTCATTATTATTAATTCTGTAACTATTATTCAGTGCCTGTTCACCAGGAATAGCAAGGAAGATAGTATATGTAATAAGTAGATAAAAATATATGTTATTGAGAAAAGGCAAAGTGTGTGGAATAAGGAAGAATGAAAATGTAATAGTGTACATTTAGACAGGGTGATCAGGGTAGGTCTCAATAGAAAGGAGTTATTTTGAGCAAGGAGTTAAAGAATGGAAAAGAATTATACCATTTACTGTGGGTCATGTGATTTGGATAAGGAAGATGTGGTCCATATACACGATGGAGTATTATGCCTCCATCAGAAAGGATGAATACCCAACTTTTGTAGCAACATGGACGGGACTCGAAGAGATTATGCTGAGTGAAATAAGTCAAGCAGAGAGAGTCAATTATCATATGGTTTCACTTATTTGTGGAGCATAACAAATATCATGTGATTAAAATTAAACACTTGGAGTTGGAAGTATTCTGATTCTCGATTTGGAGTATTGCATGATTTATCTTCAATTTAAATTCTTTTAATTTATAAGGAATCTTAAAATTCGATGTTAGATATATGGAGATAATCAAAAGTTACATACATAGATGACAGGATACTTTATGTGGAAAACCCAGAAGACTCCACTCCAAAACTGCTAGAACTCCTACAGGAGTTCAGTAAAGTGTCAGGATATAAAATTGATGCACAGAAATCAGTTGCACTTCTGTACACCAATAACAAGACAGAAGAAAGAGAAATTAAGGAGTCGATCCCATTTACAGTTGCATCCAAAACCATAAGATACCTAGAAATCTTAGCCTAACCAAAGAGACAAAGGATCTGTACTCAGAAAACTATACAGTACTCATGAAAGAAATTAGGGGGGAAAAAAGGGAGTCCCTTCCCCTTCCCCAGGAATGTGTATTTAGCACAAGCATAATGGGTATTTTGATGTAGATAGTCCTAGATCTATCTACACTTGGATAGTAGCTCTTAATCCTTGGAGATGAGCCTGATTTATTCTGCCTAGCAATATTTCCATCATTATTTTTGATTCCAAGACCTCTTGTGTCATACATGTCATAAGCATGGCTTGTTTACTTTTTGGGTAAAAAGCTTTATTTTTTTCTTTTCAAAGGTATCATCAAATGGTATTCAGTCTACTCCTCTAAATCTTGCAACATACTGGAAATGCAGTGCTGGCACCACAGATCTTAGAGTGGATTATAAGTACAACCCAGAAGCTATGGTGGCACCAAGTGTGCTTTCCAACATACAGGTGGTGGTACCTGTGGATGGAGGAGTCACAAACATGCAGTCCCTTCCCCCTGCGATATGGTAAATTTTAGATTTCTGAATTCCTGATAAATTTCTGCTGCAAGTCCCAGCTTCTAGAACCTAAGTTCTCAAAGTTGTCTTGGAAGTTTGAAAAGTTTTAGTGCATTTTACCATGGAAACCATGGTGTGTATGAAAGATTCTGTTCATCCTATTAGTCAAATCACTGTAACCTCAATCCAAAAGTGCGCTTGCTGTCCCACCCGGACTTGAATGATTCAGTACAACTTTACCCTTAGGCAAACTACTTAACCTCAGATAATTATTTTGCAGGGTTAAATACAGCATCTAGCATATCTGTAAGAACAACTGTCTTACTAGTTTAGTAACTCTCATCTCTTAACTTCCTCTTAACCCCCACCTTTTTTTTTTAAAAAGATTTTATTTATTTGAGAGAGAGACAGTGAGAGAGGGCATGAGAAGGGAGGTCAGAGGGAGAAGCAGACTTACCCGGGAGGCGGGAGCCGGGAACCCAATGTGGGACTTGGTCCCAGGACTCCAGGATCAGGGAGTTGTTCAACTGAGCCACCCAGGCACCCTCTTGTTCCCTTTTTTAATATGAGTAGAGGCTCTGACATTCTATTTGCTTCACTCTTTAATAAAATTTTCTTCTTCTTTAGTAATGAAGGTACTGAATCACTTATCCAGTTTTACTTTCTCTGACCAGAAGAATTTTGTAATTCAGTAAATTTCCACTAAGAGATAGCATTATATCATAAACACATCTTCACCAGGTAATACTAAAAGTAAATTTAGCCCTCTAGTTATTCTGGTGAAATATTTATTTGTGTATTTATTTTTAAAAAGATTTTATTTACTTATTTGACAGAGAGAGATCACAAGTAGGCAGAGAGGTAGGCGGGGGGGTGGGGTGGGGGTGGGGGGGGAGCATGCTCCCTGCTGAGCAGAGAGCTCAGTGTCAAGCTCGATCCCAGGACCCTGAGATCATGACCTGAGCCAAAGGCAGAGGCTTTAACCCACTGAGCCACCCAGGCGCCCCCTGGTGAAATATTTAAAATACATTTATTTATTGATTGCCCATCCATTGTAAGGCACTGTGCTGGACAACTAATCTGAAGATACTTGTTCTTATAGGAATGCAGAACAAATGAAAGCCTTTTGGAAACTGTCTGGTATTTCAGAGAAATCAGAAAATGGAGGTAAGTGTGTGTATGCTTTTTTTGTTTATAATGTAGTACCCCTGAAAATGGATTTTTTAGGTGTTTTTATGGAAAGCTTTCCCTTGGATTTTCTTGCCTTCAGTTCTAGAATTGACCACTAGGTGGAAGTTAATGCCTTAAATTTTAAGAGTGGACTAGTTGAAATTCGGAACACATCTCCCCCCTGCGCCCTGTCCCCCCAAGATAGAATATGCTTATCTCTGTAAGAAAAAGCATTTGTTTTGCCATAACCTTTATAAAAACTGTCTAAGTGCATGTGCTCACAGGATAACTTTCAATTTACTTCATTAGGTGTTTTCAAGCAGAACCTATCCTATTAATAGAACCTATTCTATTCCCAATCTATTCTGCTGGGTAACCTGTTAACTAACTGAAATTCTTTCAACACCCTTGAGGTCATTCTGTTATGGGGGTCCTTCTGGCTTCCCAGAAATCATGCAAAAGGTTCCAGACTTTAAAAACCCCCTTTGTTTGCCTTTCCACCTTCTTAAGACAATGTTTCCTCGTCCTCGTCGTATCACCTTAGTCAAACCAACCATCAACAGCTTTTACTTCTCTGCTTATTATTTTAAGGAGAAACAAGTTAATTGCTTACTCCTACCAAGTCTCCGTCTGTTTGTGTTCAGAATGCAAAGGAAAAATCTGCTATCTGGTCATCCTAGTGTCTCCCCTAAGTCAATTTAGAATATAATTTCCAGGACTGTCAAGTCTTTAATTATTCTGATTTTGTCTTAAAGTTAAGAAAATTCTCCTGCTCTCCTTTGAATGCCTAATTAACCTTCAATAACTTTTCCTATTAAGTAGAGTTTGTTTGTTTTTTAAGCTTTCCCAGTTTTGCTTACGGGTTTTTTCTTTGAACATTTTAAGCATAAAACATATAGTTTTATGTAGCCATATAGTTATAGTGGCTATTTATTTATGCATACCATGCTGAATCAGACCTCAGCTAGAGAAATATGTGTTTGCTGAAATAACCAAGATGACCTACAGTTACTTTGTTGCTGTTTGGTACTTGAAGTTTGCCTATTTTCAGATGCCAGTGGTGCTGACTTTTACACAAACAGTATGGCTTCTGGGGAGACAAATTTGAAATTCCTAGTTAAAACTAGAAGTAAACCAGAAATCCTATTTAAATTGAGGGCTTACAACCAATTAGTAGGGAAAAGAGGACATATATTTTTCCCCTATTTAATGAAACTCTACTATTTTAAGTACTAACAAGGGAAATTGTTCCTTCAAAAATAAGATACAGATTTTCTAACCAGGTATTTTAATAGTTTGCCTCTGCTCTTCAGGTATCAGTGTATGTAAAGAAATGGAAAAATCTTTTAAATGTGGTTCTGATTTGGTTAGTCAGCCTTTAAAAAGAAATATCCAAATTAGAATACTGTAAAATAGGAATATATTTCTATTCTGGCTCTATGCCCAGAAGAGGGACAGGAAATAATTCTCAAGTTTAAGGACTGCCAAGGTGGCTGCTCTTGGCCTGTAGTAGAACTTTGACAGAATTGAATTGCCTCTCAAGAGAATTGTAAAAGTTTAAGGGAGGTTTGGACAGCATTTAAGAATTAGGCAGCAGTTTACCCCCAGCTGATCTGTGCCATCATGCCCAGCCCTGTGGGCTGGATTGGGGTTATGGTATCTTCCTTCAGATTTCCATGGTGTTCAGCTTCTGTGCAGGGAATCCTAGAATGTTGCTCCTGCTACCTACCAATTCCATCTATTTTCCTTGACCAGAAACCTGAGCACACTCCTAGACTCCCCCTCTTTTCCCCCTTTTTTGACTCCCAACTCTGAAATATGTTTCAAATGCATTTACTTTTTTCCTTTCCCTTAGCCAAGTTGAGATCCCCTGTTTAATCAACTGTCACAGAGTCCTACACTGTCTTATTGGCTTTTAGATAGTTTCCCTACCTTGTATCTTGTACTTCTCTCCCCTTGTGAGATACTAATCTGAAATGTTTTTGTCTTACCTTTAGTGGCTCCCTAGGATTATTTCTTATGGTGAATTATAAAGATACTTCGAGCTTGTTCCTTCTATCACTCTAGTCTTACCTTCTGCCACTCTTCCATCCTGTTCTCCAGCTCTTCTGTGATGTATGCAGGTCCCTTAAAGGCACTGTGCTCTCTCATGTCTCCCATCTCTGTACCTGTAGTTACCTCTGCCTGCAATTCACATTGTCATCTTCACCATCATTTTATGTGCTTCTATGCCCATAGCTCTTGAGAGCTCTTGTACCGCATCTGTCACAGTCTTCATAATTATTTGGTTTACAATTTATGGCATATGATTAGACTAGGGTATGTTGAATAAATGGTTATACTGAAAAGAAAACATCTCAGAACTACCTAGTTGACCGTTGACCAATGTAGGGGTGAGGAGTGCCTAACCCCCTGCACTCCACCCGTCATGGCAGCACTGTATAGTTAAAAATCCACATATAACTTTGACTCCCCCCGAAACTATTAGTAATAGTCTACTGTTGACCAGAAGCTCTACTGATAACAGTTGAATACATACTGTTCTGTGTATTATATACCATATTGTCAAAACAAAGTAAGCTAAATCACAGAGAATATTAAGAAAATTGGAAGAGAAAATCCATTTACAGTACTGTACCGATGGGGGAAAAGTCCATCTTTAAGTGGACCCACATAGTTCAAACCCATGTTTAAAGGTCAGCTGTATTTGGCATGATAGACCAGTTAAATTTTAAGAAGCACAGTAGAAAATAATGGCATTGGTACAGCTTTCCCAAACTTATCTGTCCTTCCTTCTTTACCTCTCCCACGCCCATATAATGGTAGTTGGCTGTCATTTCTGACTTTATTCCTTCTCATACTCCTTCTAGGGTTCCCTCTGAACTGCCCTCATGGACTTCCTTTTTCTCTTTTTACTGACTTCAGCATGTGTCTGTAGCACATGTGCTTACTATTAAGTTAGAGAGAAGTAGGGATTAAATTAATTCAGACTCATTGAATAAAGTCTGCTTTGGAAACAGGACAATGGTTCGTTTACTGTATACATTTTATGAATTTGGCATAGGACATAGTTCATCATCTTCATTTGTTTTTTCTCTGTCAATTTTATGTTGCCCTATTTAAGTTATTTTATTCTTTGCCTTATAGGTTCTGGGTCCCTCAGAGCAAAATTTGATCTTTCAGAAGGACCTAGTAAACCCACCACACTTGCAGTGCAATTCCTCAGCGAGGGAAATACCCTCTCAGGAGTAGATATTGAGCTTGTAGGCACTGGCTATAGGCTTTCCTTAGTAAAGAAGCGGTTTGCCACTGGTAAGTTGGGAGATTTTAAGTTTTTAATGTACCCGGGAAACATTTATATTTGAACAGTACTTTTCTAAGCAACTGTTTAATAAACTGTCAAGCAGTTTATAATCTGAAGTCATGGAAACTTTGTTCTTTGACCTTTGTACAAAGTGCTAGGTAGAGACACACCTGGAAGAGAGTAATCATGGTCCGGACAGACACCTGTGATGTGTTTCTAATGTATTGTCAACAGCAGGTGGGGACTGAGTTTATGTATCTGTACCCACAGTGAAAATGTCCTCCTTTGAGTTCACGTGAAGGTGTAATTTCAGGGGTCTGCTCTGTGTTTTTCAGGACGATACCTGGCAGATTGTTGATGGACCTGGGACACTGGTTGGCTCTAAAGAAGTACAGGCTTGCCATCCTGTGTTGTCTGTTCTTTCCAACACTGTGTTAGCTTGAATTAGGTCTTTGAACATACACATATTTGAGAACTGATTACAAACATTAAGTTGCACTTTTGAAGTGGGTCATCAAAAGCAATAGCACTGAAATGATTTTCAGCACTGAAATGATTTTCAACACTCTTAATGATCAACTGCCATTTTCCAGAAGCACATTTGTTGAGATTCTCAGTAAGTTTTCCTAGGCTGAAATTTTACATTATCTTCAGTGTCTATGTTCAGTGGTAGTGTATTATCAGGCCTAAAATTTCAGGAGAGCAAGCACAAAATAATTCAGCTTTCCATAAATTTTTAGAGTCAAAGATAGCTTTGAAATTTCCTGAGTTTGATATTGAATGGAGAAACACAGAATGTGACTTTTAAGTTTTGGATAATGTTAATTTAGAATGCTGAAATTGAGTTATGTGCCATAAAGTAATCAGACCAGAGTCTAAGGCGTATGCAAAAAATGTATAATTTGATTCTCATATAAACATTAATAAAGTGTAAGTGGTGTTTTGTATACTTTTAATTCTCAAGTGCAATGTTTTTTAAATAAGCTTGCAAAAGACAGCAGAGAAATTTACTTCTGCAGTTAGTTAACTTTATAGAATTTGTGATTGTTTTTAAGAATTAATGCTGTAGATTTAATTTATTTTTATATGGATTACATAATGTGTGCCTTTTAAAACAATAACAAAAGCCAGAAATGTGCCTATCCAGTTTGTGTTCATTAATGGCCTCAGTTTTTTTCCCCTGGCAGTCTGGATCTTCTCTCTTCTGTCTTAGGGTGGTCAAGCATTTTTACAACATAATTGCCGTTTGTGTAAATACCTTTGGCCTTAGTTGGGAAGGAAATTCAGAGTAACTAAAGGATAATTTGTACTTTAACACTGTGGCTCACTTTTTCAGTGATACACTATAGCCACTCGAAAGAGAAATATACCCAAACATATACCTGCATATGTTTGCAGGGGGAAAACGTTACCTTCAGTTATTCCACCTGAGTATGTAAATCATAAAGGAAATATTGAAAAACTGATTAATGGTTAATTGGTAACTGCTGTTTTATTTATCAGCTTGGCACTTCCCTTCATTCTTTTTATCATTGGAAAATTACATACGTTACTGAACGTGTTGTGAGCATGAATTTTTTAATTTGTGAGGAACACATTTAAGAAACATTAGTTTTGGCATTGGAGAAGTACTGCCAATGTTTTCATTTCAACAGTTGGGAAAATTACCCATTTATATGTTTTTATTATGTAACTGCCACCTGCTAGAAATATGGAGATTATTTGAAGTGATGGATTGGGTTAAGCATTTCTTGAACTACTAATATTAAATAGTAAAAAACCTAACTTTATAGCAAATCCTGATTAATTGAAGGACTTAAAATATTTTGGACAGTTTCATGATTTACAAATGAAAGTTTTATTTATAAGGATAAATGCCAGTGTCCTGCATTTTATGTAGAAGTGATAAATTGTGTTATATATGATAATTTATATAAAACCACTAATTATTCTGTTAAGCTTTACAGAACATAAAACCCTTACTAAGACACTTATGTAATGTCTTGCTCTACTAAATAACAGCAGAAAATCTACTTACTAGCAATACATGTAACACAGTATGTGCTTTTTAAATATATTCAATGTTAGCCCAATTCTAAATTCAGATTTCACTAAAGCAGCACATTAAGACAATTTGCTGAAATGTTCATCTTTACTACACAGTGAGTGAAATGAGAATTGCTAACTCTTATATTGTGTTCTTTTAAATGCCAATTATAGCCCCTTACTGAAATCTTAAATGTAACTGCTTTGTAATCGGGCTCTTCTAATGAGCAGTTAATACTTTATTATTGGACTTCAGACACCATTACAGTCACCATGTTTGTTTTTAAATCAAGTATTACCTGACATTGTACAAATTAGTAAAATGGTTAAACTTCTGCACTTTCTTAATTACCACAGCCTTCATACCAAGTGTTGATACCTACATTTGTATTAGGCACAGGTTACAATTTTGAAGCCATATGAGTTTATATTGATTTTTGTTTTTCATTTAAATCCACTAATGGTGTAAAAAAGACCAGTAGATTTTCAATGGGAAATGTATTTAGCAAGCTGGTTCTTGCTTATGTATAGTGATAAACTTTGTAGCTGCCTCTTTAACCAAGAATTTGTAAACACAGAACTCTAACAAATGTGAGTTTTTAAGAAATGTTATTTACTACTCTGAGTTGTAATTAGAACAATGCAAATCTATCTTAAACAATTTTGTAAATATTTTTGATTTTTTTCATAAAATGTAAATTTTACATAAAAGTGGTACCCTTAATAAACATGTAATATATAATTTATCTGTTGGTTTATCTGTCTTTGTACCCCTACTCATAGGACTAGGCAAGCTAGGCAATTGGTTTGGAGCAATTGGTTTTGAACTTAGTATCACCATTTAGACAGGCATACATATTGCTGTGTTAATTTTAATTAGCTATATCAGAAAACTTTATTTGCAGTATAACCCCAAAATAAAGAAATTGTTTAATGAAAGAGTTTTAAATATATTTAAATATATTTTCTAATGTAGTTTCTAAGTATATTTAAATTGATGTTAAGCTTTAGCAAAGATTTTCCTCCTGACCAGCTGCTTAAAAAACAATCTTGATGCAGTTTTAAAACCATACTTTTCATCTGTTGCTGGTATTAGTCAGAACAAGTGATTTCTTGGCCTTTTCGTTATGGTTGCAGTGTGGCTGCCATAGATCCAGAGTATATATTTACATTGGAAGCTGGGGGAAGAGGGCAGTGCCTGGTGTACCTGTCCTTTCAGTAGAGTAAAAGCTCTTCCAAAGCTTCCACCATGTCCTCTTGTCTAGTATTGTTTAAGAGAGGCAGAGTATGCAAGTAGCCTTTATAATGAAAATGGGCAAAGGAGAAGAGGCTGGACCAATAGGTCAGTCACAGGATTCCTGACAAATACAGGAGTATTTCCTTATAGCTTACTGCCAGTTGAACCTTTGCATTATCCCAGTCAACTTCAAACTCAGAAATGGGAAGGGCAAACTTGAAGATCTTCTGTTTTTATCTTTAGGAAGAATCTATCAGTATAACCTTTGTATAGAGTAACTTGGAACCAGAGCACACCAATATCTGTGGTGAACGTAGATGCCAAAATCCTCAAGTATTAACAAACCACATTCAACAATCCACTAAAACAATCATTCATGACAATCAAGCAGGATTTATTCTGGGGATGCAAGGATGGTTTAACATACACAAAGTCAATATGGTACACTGTATTAAGAAAGAAAATTAATGATCTTGTAATTACAGTTCAAAAGATGCAGAGAAAGCATCTGACAAAATTCAATATCCATTCATGATTAAAAACTCTCAACTAAGTGGGCAGAGAGGAAATATACTTCAATATAATAAAGGCCATATATAGCAAACCCATTGTTCAGTGGGTGAAATGCTGAAAGTTTTCCTCAAAGATTTTGGACAAGATAAGGATACCCACTCTGAGCAGAGTGCTTCAAGTCCTACTGATAGCAATTAGAAAGAAAAATGAAAGGCATCCAAGTTGGTAAGGAAGAAGTAAAACTTAGCAGTTGCATATGAAGGATCCGAATATAGGAAGCCCTAAATACTCTACCAAAAAACTGCCAGAACTAAAAAATTCAAGAAGTTTGTGGGATACAAAAACCAGTTGCATTTCTTTTTCTTTTTTTAAAGATTTTTTTTTAATTTATCTGACAGAGATCACAAGTAGGCAGAGAGGCAAGCAGAGAGAGAGGAGGAAGCAAGCTCCCTGCAGAGCAGAGAGCCCGATGTGGGGCTCGATCCCAGGACCCTGGGATCATGACCCGAGCCAAAGGCAGAGGCTCAACCCAGGTGCCCCTGCATTTCTATACACTAATAGCAAAGTAGTAGAGAAATTAAGAATACTAAATCCCTGTTTACAATTACATCAAATGGTATAAAACCTAGGAATAAATGTAACCACTGAGGTAAAAGACCTATACTCTAAAAATTTTAAGACACTGATAAAACCAATAAAAGCACAAATGGAAAGATACACTATGCTCATGAATTGGACAAATATTGTTTAAAATGTCCTTTCAACCCAAAGCAATCTACAGAGTCAATGCAATCACTATCAAAATAACCACTAGTATTTTTCCACATAATAGAACAAAAAAAACTCGTTTTTTGTTTGTTTTTTTTTTTTAAGATTTTTAAAAGTAATCTCTATACCCAATGTGGGGCTCAAACTCACAGCCCTGAGATCAAGAGTCACATGCTCCACTGACTGAGCCAGCCAGGTGCCCCATTAAAATCTCAAACTCTTAGGGAACTAAAAAAGACCATCAATAGCTCAAGCAATCTTGAGAAAGGAGAACAAAGCTGGAGGCATCAACATCCCAGTTTGCAAGTACACTGCAAAGCTGTAGTAATCAAAACGGTGTGGTATTGGCACAACAACAAAAAGATTGATGAAATAGAAATGAAGAACCCAAAAATCCATGGTTATGTGATCAATTCTTCTACAACAAAGGAGGCAAAACACAGTGGGGTAAAGACAGCATCTTTAATAAATGGTGTTGGGAAAACTGGACAGCTACATGCAAAAGAATGAAACCACTTTCTTATACTGTACAGGAAGAACTCAAAATAGATTAAAGATCTGAATTCATAAAACTCCTTAAAGAAAGCACAGGCAATAATCTTTTGGACATCAAACTTAGCCATTTTTTGGATAGATTTCTCCAGGTGAGAGAAACAAAAGTAAAAAAATAAACAGTAGGTTTATTTTCATTGTTAATTAATTGTTTATCAAAACAAAATGTTTTTGTCCAGCAAAGGAAACCACCAACAAAACAAAAAGGTCACTGAGAGAAAATATTTACAAATGATAGATCCAGTTAGGACTTAACACCCAAAATATATAAAGAACTTATTCAACACCAAATAGTCTGATTGAAAAGTGGACAGAGAACCTGAATAGACATTTTTCCAAACAAGACCTAGAAGTGGCCAACAGACACATGAAAAGGTGCTCAACATCACTCACTGTCTGGGAAACTCAAGTCAAAACCACAAGGTTTTGGAAACACAAGGAAACTCAAGTCAAAACCACAACCTCTCACCTGTCAGAATGGCTAGAATCAAAACACATGACCAAATGTTGGCAAGAATGTAGAGAAAAGGGAACCCCCATGCACTGTTGGGGGAAATGCAAACTGGTATAGCCAGTGTGGATAGCAGTATGGAGATTCCTCAAAAAAATCCTAAAAATAGATGTACCATTCAGCCCAGTAATTCCACTTCTGGATATTTAGCTGAGGAAAATGAAATATTAATTTCAAAAGATACAGGAAACCCTCAGTTTGTGGCATTATTTACAGTAGCCAAGATATGGAAACAGCTCAAGGGTCCACAGATAGATGAGTGGATCAAAAAGATGTGGTGTGAGGGAGGAGTCAAGATGGCGGAGAAGTAGCAGGCTGAGACTACTTCAGCCAGCAGGAGATCAGCTAGATAGCTTATCTAAAGATTGCAAACACCTGCAAATCCATCGGCAGATTGAAGAGAAGAACAGCAATTCTAGAAACAGAAAAACAACCACTTTCTGAAAGGTAGGACTGGCGGAGATGTGAATCCAAAGCGACGAGAAGATAGACCCCGGGGGGAGGGGCCAGCTCCCAGCAAGCGGCAGAGCAACGGAGCACAAAATCAGGACTTTTAAAAGTCTGTTCCTCTGAGAGACATCGCTCTAGAGGCTAAACCGGGGCGAAGCCCATGCTGGGTCAGCGTGGCCTCAGGTCCCGCAGAGTCACAGAAGGATCGGGGGTGTCTGAGTGTCACAGAGCTTGCGGGTATTGGAATGGGAAAGCCAGCTACAGAGACAGAGCCAACAGTAAGATCACAGCTCGGGGTTACCTTGAACCGGTCGCAGGCTCGGTGAGCTCGGAGCGCAGCCGGAGGTCAGGCAGATGGGAATAATTGGGCGCTGTTCTCTGAGGGCACACTGAGGAGTGGGGCCCTGGGCTCTCGGCTACTCCGGGCTGGAGACCAGGAGGCCGCCATTTGTATTCCCGTCCTCTGGAACTCTACGGAAAGCACTCAGGGAACAAAAGCTCCTGAAAGTAAACCCTAGGGGATTACTCAGCCCAACCCCTGGTAAGGGCGGTGCAATTTCGCCTGAGGCAAAGACACTTGAGAATCACTACACCAGACCCTTCCCCCAGAAGATCAACAAGAAATCCAGCCAAGACCAAGTTCACCTACCAAGGAGTGCAGTTTCAATACCAAGGAGAGCAGCAGAATTCCAGAGGAGGAGAAAGCAAAGCATGGAACTCATGGCTTTCTCCCTGTGATTTTTTAGTTTTGCAGTTAAAGTAATTTTTTTTCTTTTTCATTTTTTTTCTCTTCTTTTGCTAAAATTTTTTTTTAACTTTTACCCTTTTCCTTTTTAAAGTTTTTTAACTAGTTTATCTAATATATATATTTGTTCTTTTTTTTACTTTTCTTTATTCGTTTTCTTTTTTAATTCTTTTTTTTTTCCTTTCTTTTTGAACCTCTTTTTATCCCCTTTCTACCCCCTCACGATTTGAGATCTTTTCTGATTTGGTTAAAGCATATTTTCCTGGGGTTGTTGCCACCCTTTTAGTATTTTACTTGCTCCTTCATATACTCTTATCTGGACAAAATGACAAGGCGGAAAAATTCACCACAAAAAAAAAGAACAAGAGGCAGCACCGAAGGCTAGGGACCTAATCAATACAGACATTGGTAATATGTCAGATCTAGAGTTCAGAATGACAATTCTCAAGGTTCTAGCCGGGCTCGAAAAAGGCATGAAAGATATTAGAGAAACCCCCTCGGGAGATATAAAAGCCCTTTCTGGAGAAATAAAAGAACTAAAATCTAACCAAGTTGAAATCAAAAAAGCTATTAATGAGGTGCAATAAAAAATGGAGGCTCTCACTGCTAGGATAAATGAGGCAGAAGAATTAGTGATATAGAAGACCAAATGACAGAGAATAAAGAAGCTGAGCAAAAGAGGGACAAACAGCTACTAGACCACGAGGGGAGAAATCGAGAGATAAGTGACACCATAAGATGAAACAACATTAGAATAATTGGGATTCCAGAAGAAGAAGAAAGAGAGAGGGGAGCAGAAGGTATACTGGAGAGAATTATTGGGGAGAATTTCCCCAATATGGCAAAGGGAACGAGCATCAAAATTCAGGAGGTTCAGAGAACGCCCCTCAAAATCAATAAGAATAGGCCCACACCCCGCCACCTAATAGTAAAATTTACAAGTCTCAGTGACAAAGAGAAAATCGTGAAAGCAGCCCGGGAAAAGAAGTATGTAACATACAATGGTAAAAATATTAGATTGGCCGCTGACTTATCCACAGAGACCTGGCAGGCCAGAAAGAGCTGGCATGATATTTTCAGAGCACTAAACGAGAAAAACATGCAGCCAAGAATACTATATCTAGCTAGGCTATCATTGAAAATAAAAGGAGAGATTAAAAGCTTCCAGGACAAACAAAAACTGAAAGAATTTGCAAACACCAAATCAGCTCTACAGGAAATATTGAAAG
Source organism: Mustela nigripes (assembly GCF_022355385.1). Classification (NCBI taxonomy): domain Eukaryota; kingdom Metazoa; phylum Chordata; class Mammalia; order Carnivora; family Mustelidae; genus Mustela; species Mustela nigripes. The sequence continues at coordinate 98,483,760 of NC_081568.1, forward strand.
GGGTCCTCTAAGCAAAGAGAGAGCCTACAAGTGGTAGATCAGAAAGGAACAGAGACAATATACAGTAACAGTCACCTTACAGGCAATACAATGGCACTAAATTCATATCTCTCCATAGTTACCCTGAATGTTAATGGACTAAATGCCCCAATCAAAAGACACAGGGTATCAGAATGGATAAAAAAACAAAACCCATCTATATGTTGCCTCCAAGAAACTCATTTTAAGCCTGAAGACCCCTCCAGATTTAAAGTGAGGGGGTGGAAAAGAATTTACCATGCTAATGGACATCAGAAGAAAGCAGGAGTGGCAATCCTTATATCAGATCAATTAGATTATTTAAGCCAAAGACTATAATAAGAGATGAGGAAGGACACTATATCATACTCAAAGGGTCTGTCCAACAAGAAGATCTAACAATTTTAAATATCTATGCCCCCAATGTGGGAGCAGCCAACTATATAAACCAATTAATAACAAAATCAAAGAAACACATCAACCATAATACAATAATAGTAGGGGACTTTAACACTCCCCTCACTGAAATGGACAGATCATCCAAGCAAAAGATCAACAGGAAATAAAGGCCTTAAATGACACACTGGACCAGATGGACATCACAGATATATTCAGAACATTTCATCCCAAAGCAACAGAATACACATTCTTCTCTAGTGCACATGGAACATTCTCCAGAATAGATCACATCCTCGGTCCTAAATCAGGACTCAACCGGTATCAAAAGATTGGGATCATTCCCTGCATATTTTCAGACCACAATGCTCTGAAGCTAGAACCCAACCACAAGAGGAAGTTTGGAAAGAACCCAAATACATGGAGACTAAACAGCATCCTTCTAAAGAATGAATGGGTCAACCGGGAAATTAAAGAAGAATTGAAAAAAATCGTGGAAACAAATGATAAGAAAATACAACAGTTCAAAATCTGTGGGACACAACAAAGGCAGTCCTGAGAGGAAAATATATAGCGGTACAAGCCTTTCTCAAGAAACAAGAAAGGTCTCAGGTACACAACCTAACCCTACACCTAAAGGAGCTGGAGAAAGAACAAGAAAGAAACCCTAAGCCCAGCAGGAGAAGAGAAATCATAAAGATCAGAGCAGAAATCAATGAAATAGAAACAAAAAAAACAATAGAGCAAATCAACGAAACTAGGAGCTGGTTCTTTGAAAGAATTAATAAAATCGATAAAACCCTGGCCAGACTTATTAAAAAGAAAAGAGAAAGGACCCAAATAAATAAAATCATGAATGAAAGAGGAGAGATCACAACTAACACCAAAGAAATACAAACTATTATAAGAACATACTATGAGCAACTCTATGCCAACAAACTTGACAATCTGGAAGAAATGGATGCTTTCCTAGAAACATATAAACTACCACAGCTGAACCAGGAAGAAATAGAAAGCCTGAACAGACCCATAACCAGTAAGGAGATTGAAACAATCATTAAAAATCTCCAAACAAACAAAATCCCAGGGCCAGAGAGCTTCCCGGGGGAATTCTACCAAACATTTAAAGAAGAGCTAATTCCTATTGTCCTGAAACTGTTCCAAAAAATAGAAATGGAAGGAAAACTTCCAAACTCGTTTTATGAGGCCAACATCACCTTAATCCCCAAACCAGACAAGGATCCCATTAAAAAAGAGAGCTACAGACCAATATCCTTGATGAACACAGATGCGAAAATTCTCACCAAAATACTAGCCAATAGGATTCAACAGTACATTAAAAGGATTATTCACCACGACCAAGTGGAATTTATTCCAGGGCTGCAAGGTTGGTTCAACATCCGCAAATCAGTCAATGTGATACAACACATCAATAAAAGAAAGAACAAGAACCATATGATACTCTCAATAGATGCTGAAAAACCATTTGACAAAGTACAGCATCCCTTCCTGATCAAAACTCTTCAGAGTGTAGGGATAGAGGGCACATACCTCAATATCATCAAAGCCATCTATGAAAAACCCACCACAAATATCATTCTCAATGGAAAAACTGAAAGCTTTTCCACTAAGGTCAGGAACACGGCAGGGATGTCCATTATCACCACTGCTATTCAACATAGTACTAGAAGTCCTAGTCTCAGCAATCAGACAACAAAAGGAAATTAAAGGCATCCAAATCGGCAAAAAAGAAGTCAAATTATCACTCTTCGCAGATGATGTGATACTATATGTGGAAAACCCAAAAGACTCCACTCCAAAACTGCTAGAACTTGTACAGGAATTCAGTAAAGTGTCGGGATATAAAATCAATGCACAGAAATCAGTTGCATTTCTCTACATCAACAAGACAGAAGAAAGAGAAATTAAGGAGTCAATCCTATTTACAATTGCACCCAAAACCATAAGATACCTTGGAATAAACCTAACCAAAGAGGCACAGAATCTATACTCAGAAAACTATAAAGTACTCATGAAAGAAATTGAGGAAGACACACACACACAAAAAATGGAAAAATGTTCCATGCTCCTGGATTGGAAGAATAAATATTGTGAAAATGTCTATGCTACCTAAAGCAATCTACACATTTAATGCAATTCCTATCAAAGTACCATCCATCTTTTTCAAAGAAATGGAACAAATAATTCTAAAATTTATATGGAACCAGAAAAGACCTTGAATAGCCAAAGGGATATTGAAAAAGAAAGCCAAAGTTGGTGGCATCACAATTCCAGACTTCAAGCTCTATTACAAAGCTGTTATCATTAAGACAGGATGGTACTGGCACAAAAACAGACCCATAGATCAATGGAACAGAATAGAGAGCCCAGAAATAGACCCTCAACTCTATGGTCAACTAATCTTCGACAAAGCAGGAAAGAATGTCCAATGGAAAAAAGACAGCCTCTTCAATAAATGGTGCTGGGAAAATTGGACAGCCACATGCAGAAAAATGAAATTGGACCATTTCCTTACACCACACACAAAAATAGACTCAAAATGGATGAAGGACCTCAATGTGCGAAAGGAATCCATCAAAATCCTTGAGGAGAACACAGGCAGCATCCTCTTCGACCTCAGCCGCAGCAACATCTTCCTAGGAACATCGCCAAAGGTAAGGGAAGCAAGGGCAAAAATGAATTATTGGGATTTCATCAAGATCAAAAGCTTTTGCACAGCAAAGGAAACAGTTAATAAAATCAAGACAACTGACAGAATGGGAGAAGATATTTGCAAACGACATATCAGATAAAGGACTAGTGTCCAAAATCTATAAAGAACTTAGCAAACTCAACACTCAAAGAACAAATAATCCAATCAAGAAATGGGCAGAGGACATGAACAGACATTTCTGCAAAGAAGACATCCAGATGGCCAACAGACACATGAAAAAGTGCTCCATATCACTCGGCATCAGGGAAATACAAATCAAAACCACAATGAGATATCACCTCACACCAGTCAGAATGGCTACAATCAACAAGTCAGGAAATGACAGGTGCTGGTGAGGATGCAGAGAAAGGGGAACCTTCCTACACTGTTGGTGGGAATGCAAGCTGGTGTAACCACTGTGGAAAACAGCATGGAGGTTCCTCAAAATGTTGAAAATAGAACTGCGCTATGACCCAGCAATTGCACTACTGGGTATTTACCCTAAAGATACAAACGTAGTGATCCAAAGGGGCACGTGCACCCGAATGTTTATAGCAGCAATGTCCACAATAGCCAAACTATGGAAAGAACCTAGATGTCCATCAACAGATGAATGGATCAAGAAGATGGGGTATATATACACAATGGAATACTATGCAGCCATCAAAAGAAATGAAATCTTGCCATTTGCAACAACATGGATGGAACTAGAGCGTATCATGCTTAGCAAAATAAGTCAAGCAGAGAAAGACAACTATCATATGATCTCCCTGATATGAGGAAGTGGTGATGCAACATGGGTGCTTAAGTGGGTAGGAGAAGAATCAATGAAACAAGATGGGATTGGGAGGGAGACAAACCATAAGTGACTCAATCTCACAAAACAAACTGAGGGTTGCTGGGGGGAGGGGGATTGGGAGAAGGAGGGTGGGTTATGGACATTGGAGAGGGTATGTGCTTTGGTGAGTGCTGTGAAGTGTGTAAACCTGGTGATTCACAGACCTGTACCCCTGGGGATAAAAATATATGTTTATAAAAAATAAAAAATTTTTAAAAAAAGATGTGGTGTATATACATACAATGGATTATTACTCAGTTATTAAAATGATTAGATCGTGTTATTTCAAACAACATGGATGGACCCAGAGGGTTTTATGCGAAGTTATTATGCTAGGTGAAGTAAGTCGGAGAGGAAGACAAATAGTGTTTGATTCCACTTGCATTTGGGTTCTAAAGAACAAAAACAGCGAACTAAGAACCAGAGACAGATTCCCAACTACAGAGACCAAACTGGTGATTACCAGAGGGGACATGGGTAGAAGGATGGTTGAAATAGATAAAGGGCATTGAGAGGTAGTAACTTCCACTTATAAAATAAGTAAGCCACAAAAAGTACAGCATAGGAAATGTAGTCAGATTTGTAATAATGCTTTATAATGAGGGCACATAGGGCAGGGAGCATTGAGTAATGTATAAAATTGTCCAAGCACTATGTTATACAGCTGAAACTAGTAGAGTATCAACTATACTTCAATAATAAAATTTTTACAGATGTAAACATTAAACTTAAAACAGGGAAAATATAGGTATACCAAAGAACATATATATAAATTAAATGTTTACACATAAAAGTATATGAGTAAGAAATTTTAATTGGTGCTATAGAGAAAGTATGGTCTATCACTACTACCAGGGAATTTCAAATTAAATACCTTGAAACCAGGGGAATTTCTATGAAAAATTTCTAAAAACAAACTCATCGATGTAGCAAAATAATGAGATTTGTAGGTAGAAGTAAAAAGCCTCATGAGGGGGCATCTGGGTGGCTCAGTGGGTTAAGCCTCTGCCTTCAGCTCAGGTCATGATCCCAGGGTCCTGGGATTGAGCCCTGCATCAGGCTTTCTGCTCGGGCAAAGAGCCTGCTTCCTCCTCTCTCTCTTTCTCTGCCTGCTTCTCTGCCTACTTGTGATTTCTGTCTGTCAAAAAAAAAAAAAAAAATGCCTCATGAGCCTGGTAGCAGCTAGTAGCCAGAAGAGAATTCTAGTTCAACTTTATAAATTTACCTAAAAAATAATAATTCTAACATAAATAAAGTGTTAATCTTAAGAGGTGGAAGATACAAGATACAAGCTTCTTTGGCAAATAAGTATTATCACAGTTGGACTAAAAGCAAACTGCAATTAAGAAAGCATTCAAGTTTTCTTGCTTTGTGAGTCCTTGACTGCAGCTTCCTTCTGAGACTGCAGTATGTGGGTTGTGCATCAAGCCAGGATGATGAGGACAGCTTTCCATGGCTAGGTCTGCCAGTGTTCCAGGGTGCACCTTGCCTGAATCGTGGTTGATATTTTCAGCAATACGTGCCCTCAGCCACCTCTCATCAAAATGACTAGGAGGAGGAACACCCAACAGGAAAAATTCAGAGACTGAGCCCTCTCTATCAGAACTATTGGATATGGACATAAACAGTATGTCATAAAGGGAATTCAGGCTGACAGTTATCCTATGGCTAGGTTGGAGAAAACAATTAGCGACAACAAAGAATCTCTAAGGGCAGAGGTGAGAGCCCCCTGGGCAGAAGTTAAAAATGATGTCAATGAGATCCAATCTCATCTAAATATTCTAACAGCTAGGGTAACCAAGGCAGAAGATAGAATTAGTGATCTAGAGGACAAACTGATAGAGAAAAAGGATCAGGAAGAGGCATGGAAGAAACAGCTTAGATGCCATGAGAACAGAATTAGGGAAATAAATGATGCCATGAACTGTTCCAACGTCAGAATTATTGGGATCCCTGAGTGGGTGAAGAAAGAGAGAATAGTAGAAAATATAGTTGAACAAATTCTGGATGAAAATTTTCCCTATCTGGCAAGAACTGGTGTTCGTGTCCTGGAGGCAGAAAGAACACCCCCAAGACCTCGAGGCACTTGATGGTGAAACTGATGAATCATAGTTTTAGACAAGAGCTTCTGAGGGGGGACGCCTGGGTGGCTCAGTTGGTTAGGCAGCTGCCTTCGGCTCAGGTCATGATCCCATCTCTTCACTTCCAGTGTGCCTAACCAACTGAGCCACCCAAATGGGTCAAAGGAAAACTGGGTAGCAATTCTTATATCAGATATATTGGATTTTAAACTAAAGACTGTAGTCAGAGCTAAAGAAGGACACTACATCATTCTTAAAGGGTCTATCCACCAAGAAGATCTAACAATTATAAATATTTATGCCCCCAATATGGGAGCAGCCAACTACATAAGCCAACTGTTAATCAAAATAAAGAGTCATATTGATATGAATACATTAACAGTAGGGGATCGTAACACCCTACTCTCAGTAACAGACAGATCATCCAAGGAGAAAACCAATAAAGAAACAAGAGCTTTGAATAACACACTGGACCAGATGGACCATATATATATATACAGAACATTCCACCCTAAAACAATAGAATACTCATTCTTCTCGAGCGCACATGGAACTTTCTCCAGAATAGACCACATACTGAGTCACAAATCAGGGCTCAACTGATACCAAAAGATTGAGATTATTCCCTGCATATTCTCACACCACAATGCTTTGAAACTGGAACTCAAACATATGAAAAAGTTTGGAAGGAACTCAAACACTTGGAAGCTAAAGAATGCTTTAACAATTCTGCTTAAGAATGTTTGGATCAGGGGCACCTGGGTGGCTCAGTGGGTTAAGCCTCTGCCTTCAGCTCAAGTCATGATTTCAGGGTCCTGGGATCAAGCCCCACATTGGGCTCTCTGCTCATCAGGGAGCCTGCTTTTCGCCCCCACCCCCCACCTACTTGTGATCTCTCTCTGTCAAATAAATAAAATCTTTAAAAAAAAAAAAAAAAGGAATGTTTGAATCAACCAGAAAATCAAAGAAGAACTTAAACAATTCATAGAAACCAAGGAGAATGAAGACACATTGGTCCCAAACCTATGGGATATGGCAAAGGAGGTCCTAAGGGGGAAATACATAGCCATCCAATTCTCACTCAAAAAAACTGAAAAATCCAGAATACACCAGTCCTCTTTATACCTCAAAGAACTATAAAATCAACAAAAAAATTAAGCCAACCCCATGCATAAGAAGGGAAATAATCAAGATTAAAGCAAAGATCAATGAGGTAGAAACTAGAGATACAATAGAACACATCAAAGAAAACAGAAGTTGGGTTTTTTTGAAAGAATCAATAAGATCGATAAACCACTGGCCAAACTAATCCAAAAGAAAAGAGAGAGGACCCAAATTAATAAAATTATGAATGAAAGGGGAGAGATCATGACTAACACCAAAAAAATAGAAACAATCAGAAATTATTATCAACAGTCTTATGCCAGTAAGTTAAGCAACCTAGAAGAAATGGATGCACTCATGGAAACCTATAAACTTCCAAAATTGAATCAGGAAGAAATTGACAACCTGAATAGACCAATATTTAGTAATGAGATTGAAGCAGTGATCAAAAACCTCCCAAAAAACAAGAGCCCAGGACCTGAGAGATTCTCTGCAGAATTCTGCCAAACATTCAAAGAAGAAATAATACCTACTCTCCTGAAGCTGTTTAAAAAAAATAGAAACAGAAGGAAAACTTCTAGATTCTTTCTATGAAGCCAGCATTACTCTGATCCCCAAACCAGGCAAAGACCCCATCAAAAAGGAGAATTTTAGACCAGTATCCCTGGTGAATATAGATACCAAGAATCTCAACAAGATCCTAGCTAATAGGATTCAACAGTACATTAAAAAGATTATCTACCATGCCCAGGTGGGATTTATCCCTAGGATGAAAGGGTGGTTCAATATTTGCATATCAATCAATATGACAGAACAAATCAATAAGAGTGAAGAACCACATGGTCTTCTCAATTGATGCAGAAAAAGCATTTGACAAAATCCAGCATCTGTTCCTGATTAGAACGCTTCAAAGTATAGGGATAGAGGGAACATTCCTCAACTTCATAAAATCTATGAAAAACCCACAGCAAATATCATTCTCAATAGGGAAAAGCTGACAGCCTTCCCTCTGAGATCAGGAACATGACAAGGATGTCCCCTCTCACCACTGTTGTTCAGCATAGTACTAGGAGTCCTAGCAACAACAATCAGACAACAAAAAGAAATAAAATGTATTCAAATTGGCAAAGAAGAAGTCAAACTCTCTCTCTTCACAGATGACATGATACTTTATATGGAAAACCCGAAAGACTCCACCCCAAACTACTAGAACTCATACAGCAATTCAGGAATGTGGCAGGATACAAAATCAATGCACAGAAATCAGTTGCTTTCTTACACACTAACAATGAAAATATATAAAGGGAAATTAGAGAATCCATTCCTTTTACTATAGCACCAAGAATCATGAAATACCTGGGAATAAATCTAACCAAAGAGGTGAAGGACCTGTACTTGAGGAACTACAGAACACTCATGAAAGAAATTGAAAAAGATGCAAAAAGGTGGAAGAAATTGAAAAAGATGCAAAAATGAAAAAGATGCAAAAGGATGGAAGACCATTCCATCCTCATGGATAGGAAGAATAAACATTGTTAAAATGTCTATATTGGCTAGAGCAATCTATGCTTTCAGAGCCATCCCCATCAAAATTCCACTGGCATTTTTCAAAGAGCTGGAACAAACAATCCTAAAATTTGTATGGAACCAGAATAGACCCTGAACTGCTAAGGAAATGTTGAAAAAGAAAAACTAAGCTGGGGGCATCACATTGCCTGATTTCAAGCTTTACTACAAAGCTGTGATCACCAAGACAGCATGGTACTGGCATAAAAACAGACACATAGATTATTGAAACAGAGTAGAGAGCCCAGACATGGACCCGCAACTATATGGCCAAATAATCTTTGACAAAGCAGGAAAAAATAAACAGTGGAAAAAAAGTCTCTTCAATAAATGGTGCTGGGAAAATTGGACAGCTATGTATAAAAGAATGAAATCCAACCATTCTCTTACAGCATACATAAAGATAAACTCGAAATGGATAAAAGACCTCAATGTGAACCAGGAATCTTTCAAAATCCTGGAGGAGAACATAGGCAGTAACCTCTTCAACATCAGCCACAGCAATCTCTTTCAAGACACATCTCCAAAGGCAAAGGAAACAAAAGTGAAAATGAACTTTTGGGACTTCATCAAGATCCAAAGCTTCTGGACAGCAAAGAAAACAGTCAACAAAACAAAGAGGCAACCCACGAATGGGGGGAGATATTCACAAATGGCACTACAGACAAAGGGCTGATCTCCAAGATCTATAAAAAACTTCTCAAACTCAACACCCCAAAAAACAGATAATCACATCAAAAAATGGGCAGATGACATGAACAGACACTTCTCCAAAGAAGACGTATAAATGGCTAACAGACAGATGAAAATGTATTCATCATCATTAGCCATCAGGAAGATTCAAATCAAAACCACATCGAGATACCACCTTACACCAGTTAGAATGGCCAAAATTAAGAAGACATTAAACAACAAGTATTGGAAAGGATGTGGAGAAAGGGGAACCCGCTCATACTGTTGGTGGGAATGCAAGTTGGTGCAGCCACTTTGGAAAACAGTGTGGAGATTCCTTAAGAAATTAAAAATAGAGCTACCCAAGACCCTGCAATTGCACTACTGGGTATTACCCCAAAGATAAAGATGTAATGAAAAGAAGGGCCATCTGTACCCCAGTGTTCATAGCAGCAATGACCACAGTTGCCAAACTGTGGAAAGAGCCAAGATGCATTTCAGTAGACAAATGTATAAAGAAGAGGTGGTCCATATATACCATGGAGTATTATGTCTCCATCAGAAAGGATGAATACCCAACTTTTTTATCAACATGGATGGGACTGGAGGAGACTATGCTGAGTGAAATAAGTCAAGCAGAGAGTCAATTATCATATGGTTTCACTTACTTGTGAAGCATAAGGAATAACATGGAGGACATGGGGAGATGGAGAGGAGAAGGGAATTGGGGGAAATCAGAGGGGGAGACAAACCATGAAAGACTGTGGACTCTGAGAAACAAACTGAGGGTTTTGGAGGGGAGGGGTGGGGTTGGGTGAGCCTGTTGGTGCACATTATGGAGGGCACCTATTGTATGGAGCACTGGTGTGGTGTATAAACAATGAATATTGGAACATTGAAAAAAAATTTTTAAAAAAGCATTCAAGCTCAATAATATACTTAATTCCAATAATAAAATGAGCTCCTTAGTTCTGATCAATTCCACAAAGCGATATTGCTTATGAGTAACAAGGGTTACTTCTCCTTACATACACTTATCTGATCACTGACGGTTAACAATTTAGAAAAAGTTAATCATTTATTAAATCAATTGTTAACTGGGCACACGTGTGCACTTAGGGGAATGTGGAATGGTAATAGGAACTGAGCAATCACAAACCCCACTCGTTTACCACAAACATCACCTCTGGTATTTTTTAGTATTTTTTGATACTATTGGGGTGGATATAATGGTGGTGGGATCCTGACTGCAAAGGAGGCAGAATAATTTCTTCTCTCAAAAAGGACTTGTATGATTGGCCACAGGAGGGTTTCACTGTCTTTTACTTTTTGTCAGAGAAATTGACCTTCCTGTGAAGACTAGGGAATGACAATGAGAAAACACTACAAAGTATAACAAAGTAGCCCCCCAGACCCCAAACTTCAACAGAACCTTAAATAAACTAAAAACATAAGTTGGCATGACCTTGGTGAATAAAGCAAGTGACTAAAATTGAGACAAACTAGTCAAAATCTTGTATCATCTACTGATCCCAAAACTTCATCAACAGAGCATGTTACGCTAGGCCTGACAGCACCATCCCATTTCAGAGTTCACATTGACAAGAGTGTTTCCAACTTCAATGTTGGGTCAGACATCCCAAGGAGATTGTGGCTTTTGTTCAAATGGTCGTGTACCATTTGTTCAGTGGGAGAAGCCCCATATGGTCAGAGTTCAGACCCGAGTAATCCAGGTTAGTTTCTGTCTCCTATTTCTCCCAGTATGGAAAGACTGGAGAAATAAGCCCTACTTTATCAAAGCACTTTAGAACAGAGGATATGATCTTGATCTAATTGATTTCTACCACCCTGCTGAAGAACAGAGTTTGTAAGGGTGGCAGAGCCAGTAACTGCATAAAACCTAACCTTTTATAGCCACAGGTTCAACTCCTATCCTTAACAATGTGTATCATTAACCTTCTTAAACCCCCTTCTGTGTACCATATGGTGTGTACCATAGAATTCCTTACATTAACGGAATGAAAAGTACGAGGCTATGTACAACTCCATAGGGGACCAGCCATCATTAAACCTCAGGCCTTGCTCCACCTATAATTGAGACTATTTTGTAAACAAAAGTTTACTGTGTATTTGTAGGCATTAATAGAACTCTCTTTTTGGGGCACCTGGGTGGCTCAGTGGGTTAAGCCTCTGCCTTCGTCTCAGGTCATGATCCCAGGGTCCTGGGATTGAGCCCCACATCGGGCTCTCTGCTCTGCAGGGAGCCTGCTTCCTCCTCTCTCTCTGCCTGCCTCTTTGCCTACTTGTGATCTCTGTCAGATAAATAAAGAAAAAATCTTTAAAAAAAAAAATAGAACTCTCTTTTCACAATAGCTTCTTGGCCTTTCAGGGATTCCACGACTTCACTTTGACTATCCCGATGCATACACACCATGAAACACCGTCTCTTCAGTAGGTTCATTCATTAATAGCAGTGCAGGAAAAGTTGTTCTAATTTGAGTAGCGTTTGCATGTCAACAAGATGGATCAACAACTACCAATCTAGAATGATTGCATGGTTGCCCTCCACCATATTATACCTTTGAAAAACCTACTTCTGTAAATCTCAAATTAAGAACTGAACCTTCTCACACTGGTTTCAAGCCAACCTCATCATCACTAGGTCTTTCTCAGTAATTGAGATATTAGTGTAAACTACCTCACTTGGTCAAAGTGAAATTGTAGATTCAAACCCCTTACATCTTCCTGGCATATCCAATCCAAGTAGACTTCCAAGAAGCAACATCTGTTTGAGAAGCACTTCCACATTTTCATGACCACACACTAAAAATTGTTTCCCTAATTAGCTCTTTAATCCTTTATATCATTTCATTATTATTAACATGTTAATTAGATTAAAAAACTAACTCATGTAAGTAAAATAGTTTATTCACTCTGCTATTATTCTAATTTCAATTGTTCTATCATCATCACAAATTCTAAAATTGATAATTTTTCCTAACTATAAAAACTATAGGTCACCAATGAGAGTGAAGCTATGAATTCCGAGATGACAAAGATCTAAGTGTTGATTACTAGTTTATTCTTGCAAGAGAGTAAAAGTCAGGAGAACTGCAGCCACCATGAGGGAGTCACCAATCAGTCCTACCTTTAGAAATAACCCAGATCCTCATTTCATCTGAAGATGTCTTACGGTCATGAGCCATTCCCTCCTTAGGGCTAAAGACTAATGCCACTCCTGGGGGCCTGAATCAGACAACCCTAGTGTCTACATGACCAAATATATACAATGGACAAGGTTTGGAAATTTGTGGTTCAAATCATGGCTTCCTGCTTAATCTCCTTGAATTAGTTTCACTAAACTATTAGCTCAAAAAACTATCTGCGTTTATATTATAAAATCATTAAGAAGTTAAATAGCATTAAACCTTCCAAGCTCAAGACAGTTTCACCTTTTCCTGAATTGTATGCCACCATGAGATGAATCAACATGATTACTATGCTTCAGTAATTACAGTCCTATTCACTATACTTTGATTAAAAATGTCAGTATATTTTTATCCTTTAACTCAGATCTCAAAAAAAAAACACCAACATTAAAACATTGTACTGCTTGAGGGACGCCTGGGTGGCTCAGTTGGTTAAGCAGCTGCCTTCGGCTCAGGTCATGATCCCAGAGTCCTGGGATCGAGTCCCACATTGGGCTCCTTGCTCCGCGGGGAGCCTGCTTCTCCCTCTTACTCTGCCTTCCACTCTGTCTGCCTGTGCTCGCTCTCCCTCTGAAAAATAAATAAATAAAATCTTAAAAAAAAATAAATAAAAATAAAACATTGTACTGCTTGAGAAACAAAATGAACAAGGACTTATTGACCTCTTTCATGACCTCAACATATCATTACATACTATTATTCTAATTATTTTATCTCCAAGGATTTTATTGCCCATACTTAACCAGCTAGTTAACTGCTGAATTTCTACCCAACAATGAATTCAATTTATATCAAAACAAATCACAGGCATTCAAAATTACAAATGACAAGCTCGATGCCCAATACATTACCTGTTGACTTAGTGCCAACAAGTCTACTAGTCCCTCTACCACATTCCTTTATACCTGCTACACAGCTCTCTGTCTAGAGACATTCCCCTATAAGCAGGGTCAGTGATAACTGGTTTCCTCCACAAAACAAAAACGCTGTAGCTCATTTCCTGCCTGAAGGGCCACCCATCCCACCTACTCCTCCATTAGTAGTTAGCAAAACCATTGGCCTTTATTCACCCTGTAGCCTTAGCCATAGAACCAGAGCCAACATGACTGCTGGCTCCCTACAGATTCATTTAAATGGAGGTCCATCTTCAGCCCTAATGAATATGAACTCTACTATGGCTTTTACAGTTACTATTTTGATCTTGCTATTGAATTCCCAAAGGCTAGAATTCCCACTGTCATGTTTACATTACGAGTAAGTCCTTCTTTACAGGATCATTCATGATGACCACCAAACTCAGGCACATCCTCTAGTAAGTCCCAGGCCCTGACCACTCAGCAGAGCCCTGCACTTCCAGGAACCCGCCTTTAGAAGGGACTGGGGCTCTCTTTCCCCAGAGGCAGGTCTACTTTGATGCTTCCTGCCTCCAACCCTCTTTCAAAGATCTTCACCCCGTTCCCAGTCCCCCCTTTCCCAGGACTGCACTTTCCCCTCTCCCTTGGGAATGGACCAGCTCAGCTCATAGAGGTTTGCTCTCCCCAGGCGAGGTCTCCCCCTCTTACCACCTTATTTATGTGTGCCTCCTCTGTCCACCTGTCCACGTCTCCCAGCTCATCCCAAAATCCACCTTCTTCGAAGTCCGAGAAACTCTCGGGACTATTTCTATTTTGCTGTGGCTTTATCATGGGCCCGCCGTGTGGCCCCGTGCCAGCACCAGCTTCTTGGGGCCTCGGGGTCCTTGTGTGTAGTGAGAAAGGTAGGTCAGGTGGAATCTGTGCTGTCAGATGGTGTTCTGAACAAGTCCACCTGAGATTCGTTTTACCAGCTGGGCTTCTCTGGCACTCGTGAGCTTAAAAAAGTGTTTTAGGTTGAAAACACACTTTCCACTCCTGAGCTCCAGGACCCCTCCTGCCGGCTTCCTGTAAATCTGAGGCAGAGTTGGGTTTAGGATTTTTCCAGAGCCCCTCTGTTCCTTTCTTCTCATGATCAGCATGGGCCCTCTGTTCCTTCCCTCACACAGGTTCCGAGTGTCAGGGGCACTACTGAGGGCCCAGCAGGAAGTGTCTGGCCTAACTTTCAGTCTCCTGACCAGTGTCCCGAGCTCGGCAGAGGCCTGCCGCCCCTTGCACACCAACAAATGTTCTTCTCTTCTGTTGCTCCTGAGTGAGAGCAGACAGGGAAAATGAATATTCTCACCCCATTCACAGGAGAGGGAACTGAGGCACAGAAAGATTAAAGTGCCTGGCCCCAGCTCAGAGCCAGGAAAGGACGCAGTACACTGCTGCCTGTCCGTGTTCCTCTTATTGACTCCAAAGGGAACCCTCACCAATATTGCTCATGTCCCCCAGCTGGTATCCCCGGTAAGGGCTTTCACCTGGGAAGAGAATACGTCTCCCAAATTGAAAATGCCAGAAAGATCTAAGCAGGTTAAGTTGCTTCTGAGGAGAGCAGACCCCGCTGAGGTAAACATCTCCCAGCTGGGGTAGAGAGAGAATGTCTGAAATGAAACCCATCTGCTCATATGAAAGAGCTGGTTCCTTCTGCAGGCCAGGGCCGAGAGGAGAGACACAGGCCTCTCCTGATATCGTCAAGGGTGCTGACCGCTTGCTGAGCGTGACTTAAAACATCCTAAGCCCCATTTCCTCCTCAACTCAGAAACACCCCAGAGCAGGTTCTATGACTCTGGGAAATGTCCTTATGGAATCAGACATCAAGAGGACTCCAGTGACCTTCTACATAAGTCCCTTCCACATAAGGGAGTCCACTGCCATCCTCAGTGACTCCTTCCATGGGCCTTTGTTGGCCTGCCCTCTGCGAGATCAAGCCGGATCGCTCACATGTGGACTTAGCCACTTCCCCATCAAGGTCTGTAGGTGGAGCCAGCATTCCACCTGGCACAGCACTGTCCACCCCGCCCCTCTCCTGTCCCTCCTCAGGAAGCTTCCCCAGGGCATCTGCTGACAGCCATTCCCACCCAGCAGACGTGGGTCTCAGGTTTCTGGTGAGCTTCTCAGCACATCCCTGAAGCTGATCATGGGCATGCCTCAGGCAAGACTGGCAGGAAGAGGAAGTATGCCTGCCTGAAGGAGAATGGGAAGCTGTTGCTATAGGGAGACGTGCCAGTCGGATCTCATCTTGGGAAGGGCTCACTTGGATGTGACGAATGAGAGGGCTGCCCTTCCCCACATCCTGCCAGAGGACCGGGCTCCTGGGACCCACCGTCAGACCTCCTTCCCTTGTGAACCCACCTCCCAGAAAACACAGTCTGCCCGGTTGCCGCTGTTCACTAACCTCCTGATCACTCTGCTCGTTCTTCTGCGGGGTTAGCCCCGGCATTGCTGCCTACCCTGGGCCTGGGCTGGCTCATCAGCTGGGCCGATTTTAGCAGCCATGTCAGCAATCTGGCCGCCACACTGACCTCTCCGTTCCTTGACCTCACATCAGTCAGCCATATGCTGCCATGATCACACCCTAGACTTTGTCGTGACAGTTCCCCCCAACCTCCATAATCCCAGTTTTAAACATCCCACTCT
The DNA here is from genome assembly GCF_022355385.1 of Mustela nigripes. Taxonomy (NCBI): domain Eukaryota; kingdom Metazoa; phylum Chordata; class Mammalia; order Carnivora; family Mustelidae; genus Mustela; species Mustela nigripes. The sequence goes on from NC_081568.1 coordinate 98,499,890, forward strand.
CTAACTACCACTTTCTATCTTTCCAGATCATTCCATCCAGTACCCCACTTCTAACACTCTTCATCCCCATCAATCTCATCACCACTTACTGATCCCTACTCCCTGTGGTCCCCATTCCCTCGTTTCCCAGATAGGAGGCTGTGGTCTACACCCTAGAGTTGCCCAGAGAACTCTTGGCAACATTCTCAACCCCATTGCTCCTCTTACTGGGATGGAAAACCACTTAGTCTTGTCTGGACCCTGCTTTTGAAAGCCCCCCCCCCCCC
>NC_081568.1:98500655-98509781 GCF_022355385.1 Mustela nigripes
CCCGCCCGCGCGCCCGCCCCCCCCCCCCCCCCCCCCCCCCGCCCCGTGCCTGGCCCACAGCCTGAGCGCTCACGCACGAACCTCACAAGGAAACCCTCCGTGCGGCAGGCTGTGGAGAGGCCGATGCCTCCTGCTCCTCGGCCTGCAGGGATCCCCTCCTTGGCGCTGTCCAATGGGGCCGAGGCTGCCCCGAGACTCGGGCTCGAAATTTCACCTGCTTCCCAGCCTTCCGCTTCTGTGGCCCTGTACCTCGGTGCCTCCATCTGGGGAAACCGGAGTCCCGCGGCCACGCCTCCTCCTCCCACCCCGGCGCCAACGGTGCCTTTGGGCGCTTCGGACAAGCCTCAGAGCGAGAGAAACCTGCATGCCCCAACTGAGGACAGCCCCATCCTTGGGTGCCCCATCCGCCCGAAAAGAAGGAGGTGCACGCCCTGCCGCCATCCGTCCTTCAATTCGGCTCCGGGAACACTCCACTGTGACGGAGCTCCCATGTGGGCTGTGTCCGGGCAGCCGCCCCATGCTCCAGGCGAGAAAGGGCCCTGGGCCACGGAGAGCAGCGCAGTCCGCAGGGCTGCCCAACGCGGGCCAATTCTCACGAGCGATATACCCAAACTGATCCCATTTTGGACAGAACGCTAGAGAGAATTAGGCGGAAAACGCTCGGCAAACTCGCTTCGGGCGTCACACGTCCGCAGGCCTCCCCCCCACCCCAGGCCTGGCCCGGCATTGCGAGAGCCTGCCCCTGAACCTCGCCAAGGAGCCCTCCACGAGGCCGGTTGTGAAGAGGCTGACGCCTCCTGATCCCCGGCCTGCGGGGGTCCCATCCCTGGCACTGTACCATGGGGCCGGGCCTGCCACGAAGCCCGAGCTCGAACCCTCGCCTGCTTCCCCAGCCTACTGCTTCTGGGGTCCTGTCCTTCATGGCCTCCATATTGGGAACCCTGTGTCCCGCGGCTATGCATCTCCCTACCACACCAGCGCCAATGGTGCCTTTGGGCGCTTCAGACAACCCCCAGAGCGAGAAATACCTGCGTGCCCAAAATGAGGTCAGCCCCATCCTTGGACGCCCCATCAGCCCGAAAGACAAAGGCGCACGCCCTGACGCCACACATCCTTCAACTCTGCTCCGGAAATGCTCCACTGAGACGGAGCCCCCACATGGGCCACGTTGTTTCCACGCCTTTTCCGGGCGGCTGCCGCCCCGGGCGAGAAAATGCTCTGGGCCACGGAGAGCAGGGCGGTACGCAGGGCTGCCCAATGCGGGCGAATTCTCACCAGCGTTCTGCCCAAACCGATCCCGGTTTGGGCAGAACGCTCGTGAGAATTGGCCAGAAAACACCCGGCGAACTCGTTTGGGGTGCGGCACGACTGCACAGCCGCTCCCCTCCCCCCGGCCTGGCCTGGCATTGCGAGCAATCGCGCCAGAACCCACCAGGAAGCTCTATGTGAGGCAGGCTGTGGTAAGGCCGACACCTCCTGCTAATCCTAGGCCTGCGGGGGTCCCCTCCCTGGCGCTGTCCCACGGGGCCGGGCCCACCACAAAGCCCGGACTTGAAATTTCGCCTGCTTCCCAGCCTTCCGCTTCCCGACTCCTGTCCCTCGGTACCTCCATCTGGGGAACCCTCAGTCCCATGGCCACGCCTCCCCCTCCCACCCCAGCGCCAACAGTGCCTTTCGGCGCTTCGGACAAGCCACAGAGCGAGACAAACCTGCATGCCCCAACTGCGGTCAGCCCCATCCTTGGGAGCCCCATGCGCCCGAAAGACGGAGGTGTAGGCCCAGCCACCACCCATCCTTCAATTCTGCTCTGGGAATGCTCCCCTGCGCCGGGGACCCCGGGTGGTCCACGTCATTTCTAAGCATTTTCTGGGCAGCCACCCCATGGCCCGGGAGACAAAGGGCCCTGGGCCACGGAGAGCAGGGCGGTCCACAACGCTGCCCAATACCGGCCAATTCTCACGAGCGTTCTGCCCAAACCGGTCCAGGTTTGGGCAGAACGCTCATGAGAACTGGCCGGAACACGCCCAGCGAACACGCTCGGGCGCCGCACATCTGCAGGGCCGCACCCCCAGGCCTGGCCTGGCATCGGGAGCACTCGCGCCCAAAACCCGCCAGAAACCCCTCCACAAGGCAGGCTGATACAAGGCCAAAACCACCTGCTCCTCGGCTTCTGGGGGTACCCTCCCTGGCGCTGTCTCATGGGGCCAGGCCAGACCCAAAGCCCGGCTTGAACCCTTGCCTGCTTCCCCAGCCTTCCATTTCTGGGGTCCTGTCCCTCGGGGCCTTCATCTGGGGAGCCCTGAGTCCTGCGCCATGCCTCCCCCTCCCACCCCAGTGCCAACGGTGCCTTTTGGCGCTTTGGACAAGCCTCGGAGTGAGAGAAACATTCGTGCCCCCACTGAGGTCCACCCCATCCTTGGGCGCCCCAGCTGCCCAAAAATTCGGAAGTGCACGCCTGGCCACCACCCGTACCTCAACTCTGCTCCAGGAACGCTCCCCTGCGCTGGGCCCCTGGGTGGCCCGCGTGGTCTTGGCACGTTTTCTGGGCAGCCGCCCAAAGCCCTGGGCGAGAAAGGGCCCTGGGCCACGGGGAGCAGGGCGGTCCGCAGGGCTGCCCAACACCGACAAATTCTCACGAGCGTTCTGCCCAAACCAATCCCAGTCCCCTCTCTGGCACTGTCCTATGGGGCTGGGCCCACCCCGAGGCCGGGGCTACAACCCTTTCTGCTACCCCAGCCTTCCGCTTCCGGGGTCCTGTCCCTAGTGCCTCCATCTGTGGTACCCTGAGTCCCGTGCCATGCCTCCCCCTCCCTCCCCGGTGCTAACGGTGTCTTTTGGCACTTCGGACAAGCCTCGGAGCAAGAGAAACCTGCGTGCCCCCACTGAGGTTAGCCCCATCCTTGGACGCCCTGGTCACCTGAATAGACAGTCGCTCGGCCGGCTGCCACCCGTCCCTCAACTCTGCTCCAGGAATGCTCTCCTACCCCTGCGTATTGGCCTTTTTTCCTTGCGGATGCCACCTGCCCTGAAATTTAAGTGACCTTGGCCACTGGCGTCATGTTGGTCCTCAGGGCCCCTCAATTCTGGCCAATTCCCACGAGCGTCCTCTCCATGTTGATCCCGAGTTGGAGCAGAACCAGCCTGGTCTCCCTTGTAAACCACCTCTACCCTCGTTGTTTTCCCTGCCCACAAACCCAGATTCTGCCTCACTGCAGGATCCATTTCCTGAAGTCAACCCTGAAGGGAGCCCTCTCGGCACTGGCAGATGGTGCAGCCATTCCCCATGTCCGTCACCCTAAACCTAAGTCGTGTTTTCAAGCTTCCTTCGACAGGGGCGTGTCTCGCAAACTCTCTGGCTTGGGAAACCTAAAGTCACACCGTAGGAGTCCGCCAGCCACCTAGCAGGTCACCAGTCTGTTTGGAGAGGCACAGGGCCATCAGAGCCAGTGAAAAATGCCGTGTCCCCATGAGTCCTCACCCACGTTCTGCTGCCCCCTGGAGCATGATGCTCCACCTAACCACCATCCTCATCTTGGCTCCTTGGGGATCCAACCTCCAGATCAGCAGTTCGGATATGCAACACCCCTACCTCAGCTCTCTTCAGGGACCCCTGTCAGCTCTAGGCAGACCTGGAACACCCCTGTCTGCCAAAAACTCTGGGTTCCCCTTCCCCTCTCCTTCTCCTCGATGGACATCGGCCCAAGGCTTCCTTGACAAAGGGGGAAGGCTACCTCTTGACTGCTTCACACTTCCTTTCCTCTTCTTCCTTATTTCTCTCCACTTACCTTTGTACAAGGGCAAACTGCAAGGAACATATCCATGGAACATGGACATGCTCTGACATCTGAAACTTCCTGGCAGCTCTCTGAGGGCGCCTTATGCAAACAGAATCTAGTGGATCGTAACACAGTATGTTTGCTAATGATCATCAAGACAATGAGAGCGAAAATCACTCCATTTTTACCTCCATCTTCATGAAGTAGAACACAATCTTCTTCTTTCCTTCCTTCACTTCCATTCCAATTCCAATGTGGGGCAACGGGTCACAGTGCTGACTGAGTAGGGGTCTGATTCCAGCAATTCTTACCACCATTCCTGAGCATGGGGAAACAGAGGCTTCAGCTCAACACTCTGTCCAGGAACAACAAGCAGCCATACCTCATGTTTCCTGCAGCCCCTCACCACTGCTCTCAGAACCAGCAGGCTGCACAGTCAGCTATTCTGGTTATGTTGGCCACGGCAGCTCGCCACTGACCCCGCTGGGGGCAAGCAGCATTGCACCCTGCCATGCTCTCGGGAACCACAACTCACCACGCCGTCCAGTGGCATGAATCGGTACTGCCGAGCATACCACAGATGCCTAAGGCAGCTCCAAAAAGCCTCTGTAGGTTTAAAACCACATTGACTCTGTTCCTGCAGATGGGGACTTCGAGGCCAACCCGACGAATCCATAGGCCACCAAAGCGGAACCGGTGAGGCCGACGCCTCCTGCTCCTTGGCCGGCGGGGGTCCCCTCCCTGGCGCTGTCCCATAGGGCCGGGCCCGCCCCGCAGCCCGGGCTCGAAACCTTGCCTGCTTCCCCAGCCTTCCGCTTCCGGGGTCCTGTCCCTCGGGGCCTCCATCTGGGGAACCCTGAGTCCCGCGCCACACCTCCCCCTCCCACCCGGCGCCAAAGGTGCCTTTCGGCGCTTCGGACAAGTCTGGGAGCGAGAGAAACCTTCCTGCCCCCACTGAGGTGAGCCCCATCCTTGGCCACCCCATTGGCTTGTAAAATCCTTGTCGGATGCTTGGCCACAACCCCTGCCTCTATTGTGATCCTTAAAAGCTCCTCTACACCATCGTCTTGGTGTGTTATTCTGGTGTACGCCACCTGCCCCGAGTTTGAAAGGAACTCTGCCACCAGAGATAGGGCCGACCTCAGGACCACTCAACTCTTGCCAATTATCACAAGCATTCTCTCCTAGTTGATCCTGATTTTGGAGCGGATGTAACCTGGTCTTTCTTGTAAACCACCCCCACCCTCATTGGTCACCGTGGGCAGAAACCTAGATTCTGCTGTACTGCAGGACCCATTTCCTGAAGTCAATCCTGATGGGAGCCCTCTCGGTGCTGGCAGATTGGAGCAGCCATTCCCCAAAGCCATAACCCTAACCCTATGTTCCGTTCTCAATCTTCCTTCAACAGGGGCCTGTCCCACAATCTTTCTGGCTTGGGAACCCTGAATTCACACTGTAGGAGTCCACCTGCCACCTCATAGGTAACCAGTCTGTTTGGAGCTGCACGGGGCCATCAGAGCCAGTGAAATATTGTGTGTCCCCATGAGTACTCCCCAACGTTCTGCTGCCCCCCCGGAGCATGATGTGCCACCTGACCACCATCCTCAACTCGGCTCCTCGGGAATCCAACTTACAGATCAACAGTTCCAGCATGCCACACCCCTACCTCAGCTCTCCTCAGGGACCCCTGTCATCTCTAGGCAGACCTGGAACCCCCTGCCTGTGGAAAAGCTCTGGGATCCCCTCTCCTTCTTCTCGATGGACATCGGCCCAAGGCTTCCTTGACGAAGGGGGAAGGCTACCTCTTGACAGCTTAACAGCCCCTTTCCTCTTCTGCCTTATTTCTCTCCACTTACCTTTGTACCTGGGCAAACTGAAAGGAACATATCCATGAAACATGGACATGCTCTGACATCTGAATCTTCCTGGCAGCTTTCTGAGGGCTCCTTATGCAAACAGAATCTAGTGTTTCATAACACAGTGTGTTTGCAAATTATCATCAAGAGAACAAGAGAGCGAAAATCACTCCATTTTTACCTCCCTCTTCATAAAGTAGAACATGGTCTTCTTCTTTCCTTCCTTCACTTCAATTCCAATTCATTTCCATGCAGTGTTTGTTCCTTTGCTTCAGGGGTAGGATTTCCTTGCCTGCACAGAACACCCAGAGCTCATCACAATGAGTGCCCTCCCTAAGAGCCATCACCCATTGAATCCTTCCCCTCCACACCCCTGCTCTCTAGCTGCCCTCGGTTGGTGTTCTATGTTTGAGTCTCTTTCCTCATTGACCTTTCTTTCTCACCTCACTATGTTTTCTTTCTGAAATTTCACAGAGGTCAAATTATAGGCTATGGGTCATTTCTTACTGATATGGCTTAGCCAAATCCACTCTAAATCCATCCACATCCTTGCAAATGATAAGATTTTATTCTTTCTGAACCTGGATTCTATTCCATTGAGAATATGTGACAGATTAGATATCTACATTCATATATATATACATATACAGATAGAAAGATAGATAGATAGATCGTTCATCAGCGAATGGACATTGGGACTCCCTCCATCGATTCGCTATGGTTGAAAATGCTGGTGTCCATATCACAGTGCTTGTACCCCATTGAATGTGCATTTCTGTGCCCTTGAGGGAAATACCTAGGAGGGCAGCTGTTGTATCCTAGGGTTGTTCAGCTTTTAGCATTTGGAGGAACCACCATGCTCTTTCCCAGAGTGGCTGCAAAAACCCGCAAGCCCACCGACAGTTCAGGAAGGTTCCACTGGAAGCAGAACATTCCCTGCCAGCAATTTTCTAAGGAGGAAACAGAAAACCTGGGGGATAACGTGACTCGGACAGCGGCTGGCAAGCAGACCCAGAAATTCACCCCAGGGTTCCTGATGTCATGCCCTGGGAAGCCATCAGAATGCTTCTATCCAGTGGAATTCCCAAAGACTCGCCTTTTGACTTCACCACCCATGAAACTGCAGAGAAAGGATGACATGGCCAACTCTCTAGAGTGTCCACTGAGTGAAACTAGAAAGTCAAGCTTCCCTTTTCAATCATCCAAGGCTCCTTGGAATCCTTTTGAACGTTCCCTCTGCCCTCCTCAGAACTCTTTGGATAAAAAAGACAGATCCATTAGGATCCATCCCCTTGGACAAAGGAGAAGCCATACTCCAAGCCTCTCTCTGACCACAAACAGACACCTCACTCTAGATGCTGGCCATTCCACCACAGGCTAGGACTCATGGAATCAACACTTCATCCTTCGATGAAGGAACACTTCCTAGGTCCAAAACACACACTAAGTCCATCTCATCTTCCTTTTCAAATCCAAGGGATTGCCTAGGAAAGAGATGTTCCAAATACCTCTGTGAGCCAGAAACAGGCAGAGAAAATGAGATCCCCTGCCAGGTGCTCCTTGCAAGGAAACTCAGGAACCCTAGCACCCACACTCCATGGCTGACAGCTGCGTTCGTGTGACTTTTTGGCTCCACTGGAGATGAGAGAAAAACCAGTACGTTTGGGGTGAAAGAGAAGTTTTACCTCTCATGCTGGCATGGATGTGCCACTGTGCCCCACAGGCCTGCTGTTCTCTCTGAATGCTGACGTCCTGGGACAAGCTGCATGACAGATTCAGACGCTGATTTCCAAACTTCAGGTCTCGTGGAGCCAGAGCGAAGATGGGTTGTCAGGTGCAGATAAGAAGGCTCCTCCCACCTAAAGCCTACACACCTGCTCCGATTCCTGGGTGAAGGAGAGACACATGCTTATTTCTTAAGTGGTCATTCACTTCCTTCTCAAGCTGGCCAATGCCCTTGCCCTTTTTGGAGAAGCAAATAGACTCTTCCAAACAGAAACTCAACTCCTCGGTTCCAAAGGCACCATGAATTGAGTTGGGTTCCTCCGGGAATGAAAGTTTTGTTCCCCCACCAGGAGGACAATCCTGAACCATCCTGACAGCACATTCCCATCCAACCTGGGGCAACAGGGCCCAGTGCTGACTGAACGGGGGCCTTGCTCCAGCAATTCTTACCACCACTCTTGAGCCTGGGGAAACAGAGTCTTCAGCTCTGTCCTGGAAAAATAAGCTGCAGTGCCTCAGATTTCTGGGTCTCTCACCCAGCACCTCACCACTGCTCTCAAAGCCAGCGGGGCTGCACAGACTCTTCTTCTGGTGTGTTTGCCACAGCAGCTCACCACTGCCTCCAGCGTGGCAAGCAGCATTGCACCTTACCATGCTCTTGCTCACCACAGCTCACCACGCCCTCAGTGGCATGAATCTGCACTGCCGAGCCTTCAAAAACTCAATGCAGCTCCCAAACCCTCTACAGGTCTAAAGCCACACTGACACTGTCCCTCCAGATTGGGACATCTAGGCCAACCCCACCAGTCCACAGGCCACCCAAGTGGAAATGGTGCGGAATACCCTCAGAGCGAGAGAAACCTTAGTACCTCCACTGAGGTCAACCCAAACTATCCACACCCCAGCAGCACGAAAAGTGGGAGGCAGATGCCCAGCCACAACCCCTCCCTCAACTCTGCTCCGGGAAATTTCCTATGTGCCAGGTGGGCGACGTCGTCTCGGCGTGTTTTCCAGGTGGCCACAACATGCCCCAAGCGTGAAAAGGCCCTCAGCCACGGGGGACAGGGCAGTCCACAGGGCTGCCCAACGCCGGCCAATTCTCAAGAGCATTCTGCCAAATCCATCCCGATTTGGGGAGAACGCTTGTGAGAATTGGCTGGAAAACGTCCAGCAATCTCGCTTCAGGCACCCACCTCCTGGGCCTGGCCAGGGATCGAGAGGGGTCGTGGCTGAACCCCACAAGAAAGCCCTCTGGGAGTCAGGCTCTAGCGAGGCCAATGCCTCCTGCTCCTCAGCTTCTGGGGGTCCCCTCCCTGGCACTGGCCAATGGGGCCCAGCCCACCCAGAGGCCCAGGCATGAACCCTCGCCTACTGTGTCAGCCTTCTGTTTCCAGGGTCCTGTCCCTTGGGGCCTATCATTGGGGAACCCGGAGTCCCGCGCCACGAGTCCCCCTACCACTCTGGCGCATAGGGTGCCTTTCCGAGCAGGGGAAAATCCTCAGAGCAAGAATAACCTTTGTGCCCACTCTGAGGCCAGCCCCATCTTTGGGCGTCCCAGCACCCCAAAAAGTTGGAGGCAGATGGCCAGCCACAACCCCTCCCTCAACTCTGCCCCAGGAAAGCTCCCCTGTGCCAGGGCACCCGGCTGGGCTGCATCATTTCGGCGCATTTTCCGGCCGTCCATGACATGCCCCAAGAGAGAAAGGGCCCTTGGTCACGGGGCACAGGGCAGTCTGCAGGGCTTTCCAACGCTGGCCAATTCTCCTGAG
>NC_081568.1:98509791-98587535 GCF_022355385.1 Mustela nigripes
CGTGTCCCGCACGTGTCCCGCACGTGTCCCGCACGTGTCCCGCACGTGTCCCGCACGTGTCCAAGGAGAATCACTGTAATGACCTGGAACGCAGGCCTGACCTCTCCCCGCGCACAGTACACTCACCAGAAATCTCTCCATGGAACAGATGCAAAATGGGACCAAATATAAAATCACAAATTTAAACATTTCCGGTAGGACTTACTCCAGAAAACAAGAACAGAATGAGGACAAGCAAGAGCTCATGGTAAGGCTAGTAAGAAAGTAAGACATGAAAGAGGAGCTGGCAGAGAAGAGATGAGCTGAGAAGAGAATTGGAACGAGTCACTGTAGGGAATGTTGAGGCCCAGCATGGGCAACGGGGGCAAATAAAATGAAATTATTATTCATGGCAGAGGTCAGTCATGTAAATTTATACCTAGGCTCAGCCTTATGAACTCTGGCTTGCTTTATTTGGATCCCAGCATGGCTGGTCTATGTCTTCTGTCTTTTGTCCTTTAGTGCAGTTTTGTACTACTGTATCCTGTTGGCTGACTGCTGGCCTAGTTCCTCTTCAGTTTTGATAGCGGGTATCTTCTGCTTCTGTTTTGTTTCCCTCTCTCTGCAGCTTGTCTCATCTCATCATTCAGCAAATATTTTCTGAGTACCTGCCATGGGACCGCCAGGCACTTGGCCAGGCACCGGGGACTTGGCAGTAAACCATTTAGACATATCCCTGCTATCATGGTCCTTACAGTCTGATAAGGCACACTAATGCCCAAAACAAATAAATACACATTCGTGCAGTGAAGAGGGTGCTCATAAAGGAAAACTTAATTTCATTTTAAAGAGAGAAGGTACTAAGTTACCAGTGCTTCTCAGTTTAAAGGGAATAAGCGCATCACCTAGGGGTGGACCTTCTTCATTCTGGAAAAATCTCCTGAGAAGCCTCACTCAACTATAAACCAAAAGGCCGAAAGACACCCTCTTCCTGGGAGAAGGTGTCACAGGAACTTGGCTGTGTTGTAACAGCCAGTCCACTTAAACCGTTGGAATACAGAGCCCTGAGGGCTCCGGGAAGAGGGTGAGCTAACACGCATGAAGACCAAGGAGACATTCTCTCCTGCCACTAAAGAGAGCTCTGCCAGGAGTAACTGATGAAGTTCTAGAACCTAGGTGAGGTTTGGTGGGCTGAGGTCCGGAGCTGAGACATCTTTGGTGCAAAATGGTGGTTTATTTGGTGGTTTATTAAAGCATGGGACAGGACCCGTGGGCAGGAAGAGCTGCTGCCCCGGGTTGTGAGGGATGGCAGGTTATGTACCCTGCTGTTGGGGGAAGGTGAGGGGAAGGGAGGTGTCAGTGGAGCTTTCATATGCTAAAGAGGGCCTACAAGGTGCCAGGATGTTCCAGGCCTGCCGGAGGCCTTGCCCTTGCTGCTGGATCAATGTTGTCTTTAGACCAGCCATTAACATTAAGATCTTTGGGAGACTTTTTGGTGGGGTCTCACAATCCTGCTATCAATCGTCTTTGTTAGTGAGATTTAGGACATTTGTAAGCCAAGGGAGACTCCTGTCTAGCAGGATTGTGAGCTCTGCAAGTTAATTATTTGCTTATTGTTCATGGCAGTCAGGGCTGCCTGAGGGATGCTACACTCATGGAGGGGAAAGGGTGAAGAGGGGGTGCAAGGCGCCAGCTCCTGCTTTGTCCTCAGCCAGCCTCCTGCTCCCTCATCATAACTGCTCAAAGGATTTGTAAAAACTACCCTCTTGTTTACTGGAGAGTTGACATGTGAAATAGATTAAAAAAAAACAACAACAACAACTAAAAAAATTAAGCGGATGTTCAAAACTTTCCTCATACATTTAAATAGAAAGGACTTGCATTTATGGCATGTTATAAATATTGACATTTTAAAATAAAGCCTATGTCATTTTTAAAGATGCCTAATGGGATAGAAATACGTTAGCGTTCCGACACTCACTGCTAGACATTTGTACTTGACCTTCAAATTCTGCAGCCCAAGTGTAATATTGTGCTACTTGGGTTAAACTATAACCAGGTCAGCAAGAATTTCTAAACTACGGAGCCTGGGCAGTCGGCTAACATTGGGAAGGTCACAGGCCTGGGGCCTCTACCTGTCCTCCTCATTTCAATCCATCCCTGGGGTGCTGCTAATTAGCATAAAGTTCTGCAGAGGAAATGGGGGCCTGGGAACTCAGGCGAGTGCAGCTGCAGGCTTACTTTCAAGGGATTAGGGGTATTTAAGACGTGGGTTGTCAACAAGATTTTTAAGGTACTATCCCTCACCCTCATAGGACTCAGGGGAACAGTTTCCCTGCAGGGAGGGCACCATTGGCTCATCACATCCCCTCACAGGCCAGTCAGCAGCCATGGATGGGACAAAGCTGTCCAGTGGTCTGGTGCCTATTGAGTGCTGGAGAACCCGCACTCAGCAATGTCGCGGTGCTGACTCCACTCAGGTCAAGGTCATCACTCACACTCATGGGACAGGGCAGCTGTATAAACGGCTTTGTGCCTGTTTGTTAATAATGTTTAATAAGCATCTGTATATCCAGTAGAATTGATCTGAGATATTTGAGACATTTGCTTTCCCCCCGTTAGCAAGACCATGTGGGAGTCACTAGGCTTCGGTTAATGCAGACATCTTTGGTAGCTATGGAAAACAATCTAGGCAGTGGGATATGACTAATTTGGTTTAGCTTAGTTCATGACATAACCATCATCTACTTTTTTTAATTAGCCAGCTTTTAAAAAAAAATGGTAATACACTTTATGTATTTTTATTGTAAATTTCCTCCCCATAGGATTTTTTTAAAAATTTTTTTATTTATTTATTGGTCAGAGAAAGAGAGTATGAGCAGTGAGAGTGGTAGGTAGAGGGAAAAGAAAGCTCCCTGCTGAGCAAGGAGTCTGATGCGGGGCTCGATCCCAGGACCCCAGAAAGTGACCTGAGCAGAAGGCAGAGGCTCAAGTGACCATGCCACCCAGGTGCTCCCTTCCCCAGAAAATTTTATCCTGATGTAATATTTTTATGCAAAAGCATTTCTTATTAATCACCTTATTATACTTCTTTGAGATGCATATATCTTGCTTGCAAGAAAATATGCACATACGTAACTTTTTTAGTTTCCTATAACCATAGGTATTAAAATGATTTTTGATTGGATTATCAGTACAATTATTATTAGCACTAATTGACCAGATATGAAATATTAGAAGTATTGGTAACCATTCAATGCAAAAGCAAACTATTACTAGAAATAATAGCTCTACCTTGAACCTGACAGAGTTTGGGGGAGGGGTTTGTGCTGTAAAAAAGTGTGGGAGGGGGTTCCAGAGGGAAAGAATTTGAAGTATATATAAAAAGGTCCCATTGTAGCCCAGAGGATCATGGACTGGGGAAGGTGGTAACACTATGGGGTAAGGCGAGCTCAGAGCCATCAGGGACCCTCCTGCTTGGATCCCTCTCAGCATTATCCTTGTCCAGGTTAACTGAGCATAACCAGAGAAAATAGTACAGGGTCAAGAGCTTAGGGCAGAATAAGCCAACTACAGCCTACGGAACAAATTTGGTTGCCTCCTATTCTTGTGTAACTCATGAACTAAGCATGATTTTTATACTTTAAGTGGTTGAAAAATATTTAAAGAAGAATACTTTGTGACACGTGAAAATTGTATGACATTCAAGTTTCAGTGTCCATATGCCAAGTTTTATACAAACGGAGCCAAACTCATTTGTTTAAGTATTGTCTGTGTCTAAGGCTGCTTTCTTGCTCTGACAGCGGGCCTGAGAGGGTTGTAATAGAGTTCAAATGTCCTGCAGGCCAAAATCACTTATTATCTAGCCCTTCACAGAATATATTTACCAACTGTATTTTAAACCTTGGGAGGGCAGCAGAATAAGACACTCCAAAATGTGCCGATTTGGCAGTTATTTTGAGCTGTGGGCACTTGAAAACCAGCAAACATAGAGAGAGGTTTTCTCTGAACTCCTCTTGTCTGCCTGAAGTTGGGTTCTCCAAAAGGATCTCAACTGTCATAAGTGCTCTCCCTGGGGGGGTCTCATCAACCAGGGAAGATCAACTCTTAACCACAGGAGAGCAGGCTGAAAACTGACACAGAAGTTGATATCACATCTAGACTTTGTCAGAAAATATTATACCTCCCTCGGATCTTCAAGGACCCATTCATCTTTCCTAAAAATCACTTACTCTCCTGAAGAGGTCACCATCCTTCACGTTGTTTCCCTATTTAGATGATATGTTAAGCCTGAATTCTAGGCCACGGTGTAGAGTTACTCATTTTCCCATGGGTATCTCCCAGGTATACGAGGTTATCCATGTTAGTAAGTTTCTGTTTCTCTCTGGTTAATTTGTCTCTTACTGAAAGATTTCAGTCAAGAATTCAGAAAGGTAGAGGGAAAATTCTATCCTCTCCTACACCTTGGAGATGGATGGAAGTGGTTCTGACTTGGGCCTTTGGCATGAAGTCTGGGAACCCTCCAGGAAGAGTTTGCCATAAAGGAAGAGAGCCTGGAATGGTGGCATGGGTCCAGTATCAGGGCAAAGTCACGGTAAAAGGAAAACTGGCTTTGGCACAGCAGGAGGCTACGACTGGAAGCTGCCTGATTAGGCCTAGAAACCATTAGGTTTTAGGAGTTAAGACTTCAAGAGAAAATTAAAGAATGATAAGCCAGGGACCAGAGCCAGGGGCATGAGAGGTGGAGCACACTTGGCCTAGGATTGCTTTCACTTGAAAAGCCATGCTGGCCAGGCAGGGCTTAGACCTGCCACCACAGCCAAGGACAGGGCTCACTGGGCTTTGGGCCACCTGCCGAAACAGTCATATGGAAAGTGAGTTGGGGAGCAAAACTGCCTCAGGTGCTGGGCACAGCTGAGGGCCCTTCAGTTTGAGGACACTGATCTATGTAGACAGTGGTTGACCCTGTGGTCCTGTCTTACCAGCAGCATGCGGCCACCACGGTACAGGCTGAGAAAGGGAAGCAAAGGCAGCATTGCCAGATGTGGGGACGAAAAGACACAGCCTTGGAATTTAGGGAATCAGAGAGAATGCCACCACATGCATAGGCTGGGGAGTCTGCGCTATGCAAGGAAGACGTAAAAAGAGGGGAAGAGTGTGGACTGCAGCAAGCCAAGGGTCCGGGGGGAGTGAAGGATGGTGCAGCTACAGTGGTGGGTGGGGCACGTGGCAGGAGGGAGATGCTCCAGCTCCTTACGCTTTTGCAGGATGATGTTTCAGATCATCACAGGTCCAGCGTGAGCTGCAAGGAGGCATCAGCAGAGGTGGACAGGAGCAGGTCTGGATGTCGCCTGGGTCATCGCTGTGAGAATGAAGGCACCTGGGATTAAGTAAGGCAGGATTTGAAATGGAAGAGACCTGAGCCCCACGGCCCGAACCTGAGCTGGGCGGTGAGAGGTCTGGGAGGTCCAGGATCACAGCAACAAGAAGGGCAGAGGGTGGCAGAGTGGTGTAAAATACAAAGGGTGCGGGGGGGGGGGGGGGGGGGGGGGGGGGGCGAGGAATGGGCGGGGGGGGGGGGGGGGGGGGGGGGGGGGGGGGGGTCTCACAGGGATCACTAATTACACTTGTGGCAAGTGCCCTGAAGGAAACATACCAGGGACTTTGAAAATCACCAGGCAGTGTGTGAATGGGGGAGGGGGGTGGTTGATTCAGATCCAGGGGCTCTCCGGGGAAATAACTTTCAATTTGAGAATTAAAAAAGGAAGGGGAGTTTGTTAGCTTGACCCCTGGGGACTCAAGACTGACATGGAAAAAGAGCCAAAGCCACCTCCCATCAGCAGTGAAAAAAGCTACTATGGGCAGAGCTTCAGGCTCCTATAGAAGAAGAGACAAGTACGGTGCTTCCTGGCAGGCTGAGGTCCAAGCTGCTCACCCCCTCTTTGCATGTGTAAAATGGGGAACAACAATAGTCATGCCCAGGGCTTTTATGCAATGCAAGTGAGTAAGAGGAGTGCGTCGTCGCTCTAAACACAGAGCGTGCTTTATGTAGGAGTTAGCAATTATTATTATTGAGAGAAATTATTTCTTCCGGAATGGCATCCAAGCACAAATTACAGCAGGTCTTTCTGTACTCATTTAATCCCTTCAATAACCCTGTGAGATAGGTTCACATGAAAAAAACCCCGCAGAGCAGTTTTCTTTTCCTTCTTTCTGAATCAACACCGCCTTCAGCCCCAGCTTTACCTGCATTCTGGGGCTGCAACAAGGGGCCTTTTGTTAAAATCTGGGGCATTTTGGAGGTGGCTTCCTGCCAAACTGCCTTTTAAATGATCAGATGCCGAGCTCTCAGGTGTTCAGATTCTTACGGCTTCAGTTTCTAGGCCAGCAGCTGCTATGGGAGAAGCCAAGTGTTCAAGTGTGTGTCCGTGAGGGGACCACCTGGGAAGACGGTCCCTGCCTGCCGGGCCCCTGCTGGGTGCCAGGGTCCCCACGGAGAGCACCTTGGCCGTCAGATGGCCCCTCCCAGGGGTCTGGGTTGGACTCTGCTGAGAGTCACCTCTAGTGTCTCAGAGAAGTGTCCCCATAGGATCATAAACAGCTAAGATCCCTGTATGGATAATGGCAAAGGGACTCCCCCCTGTCCCCTGTATATCACCACAAGCTGTTGGAATGAGGCAGGAAGGACAGCCAGCCTTTTCTTCTTTCTTTCATCTTCTCCTTTGTTTTCAGATTTACTTCACTGGCTGTATTTTTGGAGCACTGTAATCTGAACTGACTCCCTTTTGGAATCATCAGTGGCAGGCCGGAAGTGGAGGGCTAAAACTAAGGGGCTAGTGAGGGAGTGGAAATGGGCATGTAGAACCCTGGACCCTGGCTACTGGGAAATTGTGCTGGAGTGAAGCTGGCAGTGGCTCAGACCATTGCAAGTGAGCAAGAGAAGTCATAGTGCCTCAGTTTCCTCTTGCACAGCATTCCAACCTCCCCCCTCATCCATCCCTTTACCTTCCCCATGGTTGGGTCAGATCAGCCTTGCTCAAGACTGTGGGCCAGGAAGGAGGCACAAATGGAAGACAAGGTGACCAGCTGCAAATACATTGATTGGTGGCCCACCATGTGCCAGAAATTTATTCTTCAAGACATTCTTGGTGGTAGGTCTGCTTATTCCTGTTTTATAGATGAGGATACTGAGGCGCATAAAATTTGCTTACCTGCCCAAGGTCACACTGCTATTAGGTGGCAAAGCCAGGATCTCAACTGCTATCCATTTATGCCGTTTTTACATACTGGGTAGAAATGCTTTGTTCTTTGCAACCGATTCATGCGCTGATGGCAGCAAAGCAAGCCTCCAGGAGACTGATGTTTCCAGTAAACTCTTGCTGTCTCTGCACTGGTGTCTCCTCGAGCCAGCTGCCACCACTGTTGAACTGCCCTCTCTCTCTCTCTGGCAAGGTGGAGGCCTCTGCCAAGACCACGGCAAATCCCCACTCACTCTCTCTGAAACAACTCCCCACATTCCTAGCCCTGGTTCCGGTTCGCTGCATGCAAGCCAAGTAGTTATCACTGGTGCGAAATCAGCAGGATCGTTCCAGGCGATCAAATGATTCTGCACAACACCCATCTTGCGCTGAGGGTCAGCTACAGGGCCCAGTACAAACCCTCCACTCAAGCTTGCCAAGTCAGCCAATCCCACCCATCCTATCTCTAATGCCTGGTTGGAGTCCAACACTGGGGACGTGGAGCAGGAAAATGCCGTAGGACACTCTGCCTCTCCCCACCACCACGGCCTTCATGGGGGGCAGGCAGCTGGATGGCACCCACCTAGGTTCAGAGCTGGGAAATGAGGGCCCATGACCAAGCACTCAAGAGCAAATTCCCGCACCCCAGCCTCAGCAGAGTCCCAGGAAACATCAGGAATTGGAAAGACGGATGCATGCTTCTGGGCGCTGAGGTTAATTTGAGGCAGAACCAGAGAGAGACCAAATAAGGAAAGAGAAATGAGGGTGCCTGGGTGGCTCAGTGGTTTAAAGCCTCTGCCTTCAGCTCAGGTCATGATCTCAGGGTCCTGGGATCAAGCCCCGCATCGGGCTCTCTGCTCAGCGGGGAGCCTGCTTCCTCCTCTCTCTCTGCCTGCCTCTCTGCCTACTTGTGATCTCTGACTGTCAAATAAATAAATAAAATCTTTTAAAAAAAAAAAAAAAAAAAAAGGAAAGAGAAATGAGAAGGTGGCACACTTGGTTACTTAATTGTCTTGCCCTAGTCTTGTGAATCCTGAAAGGGTTAACACTGAGCTCTACAGGCCAATCCATACCACTGGCCCCCAGGCACTTCTCAGCGTGGCAGAGCTCCCAGTGTCACGTAGCCTGTCCACTGCTAGGGAGGATCCATGCTCCTTAGGGCCCTGCTCTGGGAACAGAGCAGCAGAAGCCCCTGCAGCAGCAGAAACTCATCCCTCCTAGCCACAATGGCCACTTACTGTCTCCTGCCCCCTGGAAATGTCAGAAATCCCTGCATCCCAGAGCACCCGCCTGCCCACTGCTTTGTGCCTGCTGGGAGCCCTCCGTGGCACCGATCGCTACAATGCAGGCATAGCCACGTCTACATGTAAACTCTTCCCAATGGGGGGCCTGGGCTTCTTGATTCTGTAGCAACCAGACCTGCCAGAGCACAGGAGCGTATTCTTCCCAGAATTCCCTAACGCCAGGCCCTGATGTCCCATTGCCTACTCACCTTCTCGAGTTGGATGGAGAGAGAGACATCTCAAAGTTATCGTGCCCCAAAGCTTCCCTCTCAGTCTTGTCCTGCCTTCCTTCTCCCCCATTCTGAGCAGTGCCAGAACCATCCTTCCAGTTCCTCAGGCCAAAAACCTTCACATCCAAACCCATATCCTGTCCAAGGACTCTCTCTCCGAGATATATATAGAGTCCCACTGCTTTCTTGCCTCTGAATGCAAGCCACAGCCATTTCTCCCCAGGGTTACTGTAATAGCCTCCTGAGTGTCTCGCTCCCACCCTTCCCCCTCCTCAGACTATTAAGCCACTGCTGCCTTAAAAAGTGTAAGTCAGGCCACATCACACTCAGCTAAAACAACAACAACAAAACAACCTTCCAACGTGTCCTTATCTCCACTCAGAGTACTTACAACGGCTCATGAAGCTCTAGGTAATCTGGTACATGTGGCCCCACACACCCCTTTCCTCTCTGACCTCCTCTCCTTATTTACCATCCCCTTCTCACCCAGTCATCCCTGCCTCCTGTTCCTCCTTGAATAGCCATCCCTGCTTCTGCCTCAGGGCCTTCGCACCTTTGCGCTTGCTATTTCCTTGGTCTGAAGGGCCCTTCCCTTCCTCCCCAAAGTATCACTATGGTTCTACCAGAAGCTCACCCGCTCTTTGACAGTCTCCCCCTTCAGGAGGTGGGGCGTAATTTCCCTCCCCTTGACTTCGTGACCCAAGTCTAAGGAAGAGAATAAAGTAGAGGGTTGGGATATGGGACTTCAAGGACTGCATCCTCGAAGGCTCTGCCTCTCCCCGCTCAGGTGCTCTCTCTTGGATCACGCACTTGAGGGCATGTCAGCTTCCGCATCATGAGGACAATCAGGAAAGAGAGGCCTCCTATCCCGAGTCACTGGAGGGAGCCACCAGGGAGGCAGACCCTCCTGCTCCCGGCAGGCCTTCAGGGTCTGTGGCCCCAGCCATCAGCTGGACGGTGGCCTCCTGAGAGATCCCAAGCCGGAACCACCTGGCTAAGCTGCTCTGAAATTCCTGACCCTCAGAAACTGCAAGACATAATAAATCTTTGTTGCTTTAAGCTTCTAAGTTTGGGGGTCCTTTGTTATGCAATCACAGATAATCAATAAGCCTGCTTCCTCATCCCCTTCAAGCTTTTTGCTGAGGTGTCCCGTTCACAGAAAAGCCTTCCTTTTTTCTTTTGTTTTCATTTATTTATTTATTTTTATTAAAGATTTTTATATATTTGACAGAGATCACAAGTAGGCAGAGAGACAGGAAGAGAGAGAGAGGAGGAAGCAGGCTCCCTGCTGGGCAGAGAGCCTGATGCGGGATTCGATCCCAGGACCCTGGGATCATGACCTGAGCCGAAGGCAGAGGCTTTAACCCACTGAGCCACCAGTGGGTGCCCCCAGAGATGTCCTCCTTAACCATCCTCTCGGAAGAAGAATTTCCCCAAGCTGCCTTCTGTGACTTTTTACTCTCCACAGCACCTAACGCCTTCTAATACCCTGTAACGGTTCCTTGCATGTCTTTCTCCTTTTCCTTGGAATATAGGTTCCACAAGGTCAAAGGATCCTGTGTCTTGTTTCTTGGCCTGCAGTTAGCACTCAGGAAATATTTGTTGAATGGATAAATGAATGTATGTCACACTTCACCATCCGTATTCACTTCCTGGATTCAAGATTCATCCTTTTTTTTTTTTTTTTTAAGATTTTATTTATTTATTTGTCAGAGAGAGAGCACGTGCAAAAGCATGGGGAGAGGTAGGCAGACAGAGAAGCAGACTCCCCACTGAGCAAGCAGCCCCTTATGAGACTCCATCTCAGGACCTGGGATCATGACCTGAGCCGGTGGCAGACAGAGCTTCACTGACTGAGCTACCCAAGTGATTCATACATGTTTAAAACCTTGTTCTGATGCTGTAAAGGATTCTGTCTGGTCTTATCTTTTTTTCACGACCACACAGGCTGAAAAAGGCCACTGGGTTTTAGAGAGGGAGGAGGTCGCCCAGCCTCTCTCCTCAAAATAGGTCTGCCCCCAAGTTGAGCACCTTGAAGGCTGGTGGTTTTGTCTTTCATATTTGACTGATGATCAATTTCCAAGGATTTTAGTTTAGTCAAACAGGCTCCACTAGACAAACAGTCCAAGCAGCTGATATCCTGAGCTGAGGCTAATCTGTCCTTAGTGTCTACACATTTAAGGCCGTCATGTGTGGCCAGCCTGCAGTCATGTGGCCCCAAAGGGCAGCTGTGTCCACAGGCCCCTTGCAGGTCCCACTGCACTCCGTATCAGAGATCGAGTTTCAGATACAGGAGAAGGAAAGCATGAGGGCCCAGAGGAGATGGAAAGCTCTTGAACGAGAAAGGCCTTGTAGGGAGAACACGTTCTGCATTCAGGGCCTGTGTTCTTAGAAAGTTCCACGTCAGTGGCTGTTGTGCAATCACCACTCTTGCTTATCTGCTTGTTAGCTATGCGTCCTTCCAGGTCTCATATCTACCCTGGGATATACTGACACTTTGACCAGGAGAGCCCCACCCCAGACCTAGATGGCCGCAGTGTCCTTGGGAGACTGCGTCTATATTGTCATAATGACTAAAAAGCCACATACCGGGGCACCTGGGTGGTTCAGTCAGTTAAGGGTCTGACTCTTGGTTTCGGCTCAGGTCACAATCTCAGGGAGCCCTATATGGTACCTGCTTAAGATTCTCTCCTGCTCCTTCTGGCCCTCCGCTGCTCTCACACACTTCCTCACTCTCTCTCTCTTAAGAAAAAAAAAAAAAAAGCCACATAATAAAAAGGCATTTCTGAGTTTCATGGCATTGTGTGTCCTCTGCGTGACAGGTGTATCTAGGAGGAACAGTCAGTACATCTGGTTCGGGCCCAGGCTCCACGTTAATCAGCTGGGGAGGTCGATTTTTGCCTTTGGGCCTTGGTTTCCTCAACTGAAAACGGACTGGTTTTTAGCCCCCCATTCTCTTCTGGCTGCAGCCTTCTCTGACTTGCTGGGAACCCACACTAAAGTACCACAGGCTATAGGTAAAATAGGGAAACACAGAGCCTGGCACAGAGCCAGGGACATCAGTATTATATTCATGATAGTAATAATCGGTGATATTTAGTTAGGGCAGAGATTCTCACTCTGCCTATGAAAAGGGCCATATCTGGCTACTGGGGCGAGGGCCCCCAGCAAACTGCAACGCTGGAACTTGTCCAGTATGCCTCCCTCCTGAAGCCTCAGATCACCCACCCAGCCATCCAGCGCTCAGAGCCCAGGGAACCACCCTTCCCTCTTTGCCTCCATATCACCCTTGGTAACTGGCTAAGCCCAGCTCATGCTTCACCTTCAGTGACACCTACAGAACAACTTGCTGTATTAGGTATGCAAAGCATTCACACCTTTAAAAAGCCCAAAGCAATTGGCATGGGGTTGTGACCCAGTTTAAGGCAAAGCTGACGGGGAAGCCGGGAGAAGTGGCGGGGATGGGTAAGTCCCCAGGGCTTCACCACACAACTATATTTGGGCTGAGCCCTTGACTCACCTTCCACAGTGCCCTCACCTCTGGGGTGGAAACTGGCATAGTTGGGTTCCGTGTCACGTGTCCCAAGGCAGGTTACAAATAGTACCCGGATTGGCAAACCCATCCTGAAACTCCTGGTTCAAGGGCAGGGAAAGTTACCATTTTAATTGCTGCCGACAATTAAGAGCAGGAAGAGGGGTTCTATGACAAAGAGCAGACGTGTGAGTGCAGAAAGGACAGAGCTGACCTGCCAAGGGCCTGCTTCAGTCTTGGATCGAGGACCTCACGCCTGAATGGCTCAGGTATGGAGGACCTTGTCTCACATTCTAAATAGGGCACACGTTTCAGTGACCCGGTGTCTCCTTAACGCCATCGCGGATGGGGAGCTGGCAGCGAGGGACTCACCCCAGTGACCGCAGTCAGGGTCTCGGGAGCGGCAGGAGGGCCGCCTGCAGCTAGGTAGACAGGTCCCAGACCAGAGCGCGGCCTCAGGAACGTGAGGCCCCATCCTGCCTGGGCCACCGCCACATCGGAAAGGGGGCCAGGCGCTTCCCCCGCCCCAGCTCTGGGCCCTGAGCACCCAAAGGAGCCGGTTCCTTTCCTGCTGCCTGGATCTCGGCCCGCGCGGCGCGCAGTTCGCGCGGCCCAGAGCAGAACCTCAGCCGGCCACCCCCTACCCCGCACGGCTGCGGACCAGGGAAGTGGCGGGGGCGCCCATTTCCCCCGGATTCCTAGCGTGCACCGTCACGGGCGAAGCGGTCGTATCTGCCGGCCTTGGGCTCCGAGGCCGCCCCTCGTTGCCCACGGCCGCGCCCCTGGCCCCGCAGGACAGCGCCCGGTGGCAGCCAGCTCCCGCCTGTCTGCCCTGCCCCGCGGTGCCCCCGCCGCCGCGCCCTCTCTGGCACCGCCTCCTTCTGTAAATACAGTGGCGGCCCGCCCTCCGCGCCCGGACGCGCAGGTGGGAGCGTGCGGTGCGGGCCGCCACACGGAGGCCGCGCCCCGCCGGGTGCCCACAGCCCGCGCTGTCCGGCCGAGCGCCGACCCCGAGGCCGGCGCCGGGCTTCCGGGACGCGAGCCGGCGCACGCACCGCGCCCGCGGGACGAAGAGTCAGGTGAGCGCTCTGGTCCCCGCACTTCTCCGCACTCCCGTGCGGGCTCGGGCGCGGCGCTTTTGCGGCCAAGGCTTGGTGTCGCGAGCAGCGCGGGTGCTGAGGATCCCGAGCTGAGTCTGCGGGGGTGGGAGCCGCAAGCCCGGCCGCCGGGGGCTGTTGTTGCCCTTGGGCTCCCTGACACCCACGAAAGGATTTCCCATAAAAGACTTTGGGCTGGCTTTACCTTGATCTCCAAACGCGGCAGAACCTGGGGCGTGGTGAGATGCTGGCGATTGGGAAATGTCCTTTGGCAAACAGTGGTGGAGAGGCAGATTTGGCTTCGGGGAAATTAAATGTAGGTTGGTATTTGGAAAAGGTTTAATTTTCTGTTAGTGTAGATGTTTTTGTGTCCGTTCGTGAATGTATGTAGGAGACAGACAGACTTGACTACCCACCTGCTATTATGGATGAGGGATTAGTACATACGGCAGGTGTTTAGTCCACTTGTCCATGGATACAGATCCCGTTTCTGGCTTCTTTTTACTCTACTAGTATTTGGGGAATTCGCCTTAAGACATCTAAAGCCTTGTGACTCACTTCAGAGTGGAAGGTACCAGGAATTCAGTGAATTCCTGACAAGACTTTGTAACAGAGAATCACCTTTATCTCTGGAACCAGCAAAAGAGATGACATGATTCAGATCTCTGTTTTTTACACTGCAATATTTTCTTTGTCTCAGAATATTCCATCTTCATGAATATAATTTGTCCAGGTTTAAAATGGAAGCTTATTTCCCTCCTACATTTCCTTCTTTTTCCAACTTCCTTCTGATTAGATCGCACTTTTTCCTGGAAAAGTACTTCCTAGTACAAGACCAGCTATTGGTTTTCTTTACTGAAACTGACCCTCCTTGGATGTGACTTGGGTTTGTCAGGACGGCCTTGGTTACAGCCTCAATTCTGAGCTCCTTCATGTGATCACAGATACATATGGACAAAACATTTTAAGTTTTCTTTCTTTGAGCCACTAAAAATGGTCTTCACACTTGGGTTGTCTTTTCCACTGCCCCAACTTGAAGTGTCCTGGTAAAATACCCCACTCGTGAGAGTATGACAAGATAACTAAGATAATAAAGTCAATTTGCATACAGTAGACAGTTATTAACAACTGATTTAGGTCCACTTAATACTCGATGATATCAGCTCAGGGCTTGGGTGATCTTGGGGGAGGTGCTTTCCCACTTGATCTCACTTACACTCTCCGTTCAAAGTCAAGATCTGTTGCTGTTGTGTGCTTTGTAACTGGTGATTTTATCAGCTGCTTATTTTTAACTAAGCCTAAACCTTCTTGTGAAAGTGAAAGGCACCTTGGAGGAGGGTGCGTGACAGACCGCCTGCACACCTGGGAGGAAGGCTTTGCCTGACCTGTTCCAGACTCCCCTGGGTTACCCCAGCCCAGTCAGCTGGGCCCGGGAGTTCCAGTGCCCCTGTGAGAACTGAAGAATCACATTTTCACAGAGTTAACTTGAAATCCCCCAAAGTCACTGTGTTCCTGAACTGCTTTCCCCTTCAGTGGAAACGGCTGAATTGCGCCTCCTGCAGGTGTCCTAGCCTTAGAAGAAAGCAGGAGAATGGAAGGTTGCCGCAGTCTAAAATAGGAAATGGAAAGTTAGTTACTGAATGAAAATGTATGGACTCAGAAATGCTCAGAGCAGCTGTGATGAAAAGTGGGATGTCTGTAAATCAGAAATAATCCCTGTAGTTCTTCCTTTACCCACCACTGTTTTGGGGTTTGTTTTGCTTTGTGTTGTTTTGCCGGGGAAGTAAGTTTGTAAGACTCATAACAGGAAAAGCCACACCCAGTTACTTCTCTTGTATGGGTTTTGTTTTTTAAAAGATACTCTTAGGTGCACGGTAATTGCATTTCCTCTTCTCTACTATCTTCATAAAATTACACATTCAGGAGTTTCTGAATGCCAGTGCTTCTGACTCATAAACCAGCTCATTGTTCCACAGTGTATCACTTGCACCAAGTTCTATTCCCTATGATTTCATCCTAGAGTGATTCCTGAAATGGTCAGGGCGGGTCCGGGACACCTGTGCCCACTTTAATTTGATGTTCGCTTGTATTTTCAGAGCTGTTGAAACCATTGGAGGGAAGGAAATCCATCTTGCCTGGTTCAGGGGAAAGGGGCTTCTTCTGGCCATGTCTCCTGTAGCTGCTGCTGACTCAGATGGGGACCGGCGAGACAGGCGTGTCAGCAAGCTCATTTTCTTCCTTTTCATCTTTGGTGCCATCCTGCTATGTGTGGGAGTCCTGCTCTCCATCTTCGGGTTCCAGGCCTGCGAGTACAAAATCTTCCCAGACTGCAGCCTGGTGCTGAAGGTCGCTGGGCCTGCCTGTGCCGCAGTCGGGCTCGGGGCTGTGATCCTGGCCCGCTCAAGGGCACGACTTCAGCTCCGGGAGGGGCGCCTGCGGGGCCGGCAGGTGGACCCCGACCGGGCCTTCATCTGTGGAGAGAGCCGCCAGTTTGCCCAGTGCCTCATCTTTGGGTTTCTGTTCTTGACGAGTGGCATGCTCGTCAGCATACTGGGCATCTGGGTCCCCGGGTGTGGCTCAGACTGGGCACAGGAACCGCTGAATGAGACAGACACAGCTGACACAGAGCCCCAGATCTGTGGATTCCTGTCCCTGCAGATCATGGGGCCCTTGATTGTACTCATGGGACTGTGTTTCTTTGTGGTGGCCCATGTTAAGAGAAACAACTTGAATGAGGGCCAGGATGCCTCTGAAAGTGAAGACAGACAGACGCAGAGCATGGAGCCTGTCCAGGTCACTGTAGGTATGTGGTTGTCATTCCTGGGCACTCTCACACTGCAGTGGCTTTGGCTTCAGGGCTCCGCTGGGTTATCTTTGGGCCTGGCCTAGATTCTCTTTTCGCTCTTACACACACATGCACATACGCATGTGTGCACACACGCGCACACACATGCACATGGAGCTGCTGCTTGCTAAGCCCTGTAAGAATCCTTGTGCACATCATCTCCTCCCAGAAATTCCTTGTGATTGAGCATAAGCTTTGGGATAATAATCATGATCTTGACTGAGGTCACAGAGCAAATTAAGAGGAAGGTGAGAGAAATTGCTAGCACAGCCTGGGAGCCTTCTGTCATGTTAGAGACCAGCCAGGTGACATTGAAAGCTAGGGCACTGTGTTGAACGCGTAGATTCTCATCCCTGGCTGTCACTGGCTAGCTGTCCGTCGTAAGTCCTTAACCCCTTCTAGGCTCCAGTTTATGTATCTATAAAATGAGCACTGCATTGCTAAGATCCCTTCCAGCACTAACAATTCTAGGATTCTGTTTGCCCCAAGTCCCTCGATCTTCTGTGTTGTGAGGGGGCTTTCCACACCGTTTCTCACATCGTTCTCCACTTTCTGTAACTTTATCGTTGGCTTCAGGGTGGAGGCAAAGTTTGGAAATAGTGACCCAGACAGCGATGAAATGTGATCGCACCTGTCACTTCTCTCCCCCATTACATGTCGAGAGATGACTTTTGGGTTCTCTGGGTTCTGTGGAAGAGATGGATGACGATTTCCTGGGGTCAGGCCCCCTAGAGCATAACATCAGTAGCTGGGGCCTCAGTTTCACACAACCACAGAGAAACCCCACTGGTGCTTGTTTTTGAAAATCACTTTTTTTCCCCCAGTCTGCTCCTTTTGAAAAGGTAAAGCTGAAGCCATAGCCATGACATCGAAAAGGCTAGGCATAGAGCATTATGGGGCAGAAACGCCTGAGGGAAGAGAGTCAGGGAATGAGAGGTTTCTCCTGGTTGGGGCTGTCTGCCAGAAGGAGCACTACTCTCTGGGGGAAGTCCCTGTATCGCCAGTCCCGCCCTCGGTGAGCAAGGGCAGAGGGGTTTACACACCGATCCTGGATCCGCAGTTGAAACTCCCATGCTACTATTTGTGTGGTTATATATTTGCGGTGACCACACCGATATTAGTTATACAGTAATAAGAGCTAGCACAGATACAGGGCTCATTCCAGGGCCAGATACCCATGCAATGCCCTACAAGGGCCTGCTCTGTCCAAGTTGTTCACACCTGCGACAACCCAATGAGATTCTCTTAGTATCTCCATATGAGGGTGAAGAAACTGAGGCACAGGGAGAGCACAGACTAGCAAGGGCAGAGCTAGGCCTCAAACCCAGGCAAGGGCACGCATCAACTCCAGTCCCCACAGAGCCCCGGGAGGGCCTTGGGCAGGTGGCTGTAACTCTGTTCCTGCTGGTTTCATCCTTCCCCAAGTGCTGTGGGTTAGCTGTTACCTGACCAAAGGGCTTGCCCTGTGTTATAGGTGTGTTCAGTCCTTTTGCGGAACACAGTGGGGACAAGTAAGTATACTTTTTTGACGCTTATAGTGTTCCGCATAGTTGGGAGCATTTCAACGTGTGTCCTTTGGGTGTCCTATCAGGGGACCTCTGGGGCCCAGCCTCCCTCCTGATGGCTGGAATTGGGTGGCAGCAGAAAGCAGGGCGGTTGGTGTTAGGACATAGTGACTCCCGGGTTGGGGAGGAGGGTGCTCATCCTGATGTTGGGACTCTATCCTCCATCCTAAAATCTCTTCCGCTTAACCCTGTAAGTTCCATCGAACCTGTGAAAGTCTGGCAGCCTAACTCCTTATTGTTCTTTCCTTTGATATTATGGGATAGGATTGAAATTTTCAGGAAACGTGCCTTTTAGCCTAATTGATAAGAATTGAGACATTGTCTATCAACGGTCAGTTCTGCCTTACAAGGGATTGGGATCATGAGAGGCAGTTCTTGGTGAAGTCCCAGAATTCAGTTGTTCCTAGATTGGAAGCCCCTCTTCCCCAGACATGTGCTGTCACCACCCTGGGCCCACCCGGTGCAGGATCCTGGACACCCAGGCAGGAATACGAGATAGCTCTCCCTTGAGGGATGTCTGCTGTCAACTCAGAGGACATCGAGTCCTTCAGGATATAGTGAATGGGCAACTGAGGGGGGATGGGACTGCTTTTAGGGAGAGCAGGTCGCAAGGCTTGGGAGGGCGGGAACTGATGGGCAGAGGCTTGGACAAGCCTCCCAGACAGGTGGTGACCCTGAGCACTTCCTTGTTTGCATTGGACAGGTGACTGGCCTGCTCTGGAGGCTTATTCCCAGCTCCTTTGTTCTACACTGTAATTAAAGTAAACAGTCAACCTTACTTCCTCTAACCTACCCAGACCTGTGAAAAAAATTAAACAAGAAGCCCAAGATAACCAGTAGACGTTATCGAGTTTAGGTGAGAGCAATGTCTGTCTTAAACCTTCACTGCCATGCGCTTGCAGGAGAGAAAGGGTTAACACATCTTCATGGGAGCCACTGAGGCAGCCAGGAGAGGGGCTGCCAGCTGGAGGGTTTCCTCCCACATGTGCACATGCAAATCCAAGCCCCTGGCTGGCTGTGGCTTATGCAGAAAGCACCTTCATGGGTCCCTTACCAGCACTGTTGTAACCACCAGGCTTGACGTCCTCCTGCCTGTTCTCTGAGGCAGGTACAGTTACGGCTGGCCTGCAAGTCCCTAGTTGTGACAGTTGAGGCCTGTGGGGGTTAAATACTCACTCAGGGCCACACTGAGTTGGTCATTGACAGATGGCTGCTTACCTAGCCGAGGGTCACACGCCTGCTCATGCCCGCTGCCAGGACACATGGCCTGCCTCACTGCTATGACTTAAAGTCCTCTCCTTCATTCTCCCTGCCTTGTCCTTTGGTGCTGCCAGTTCCTCAAAGGCTACCCTCAAACTGCTATGGAGTGGGGTGCTGCCACAAGTCTAGAATGTTCTAGGCAGCTCATGTGGTGTGTTTGGTATTGGAATTGGAGTCCAAATGAGAGCTTGTATCTGGTATCTCTTTCTCCTCCCCAAAATGTGGGCTGTGTTCTGGAGAGAACAGCAGCAACAGAAATGCAAAAAGGAAAAGGGGAAAAAAAAAAAAAGCTTATTTTGGAGTGTGACTTCCTTTTGTAAAGCTTGAGTGAAATGTTGGGAGAGAAAAGCCTCCAGAAGAGCATATACCACAGGTACCACGGTAACAGAGACATCCGCTGTCCCCTTACCTGTCCTTTGCTCAGAGGCTGAAACTCCATGTAAGGAACAGGCACTTTATCGAACTGCTAATGGTCGGCGATTCAGAATTTCAAGTTGCGAAGGAGAGAAGCTGTGCAGCAGGAGGCATCCCAAGAAAGAAAGCGCTTCCCAAGAAAGCAAGTGCTTGAGCTCAGACTGTAGGAAAATATTGGCGCACTGTTCGAAAAAACTGTGGTATGATATACGTAACATAAAACTTAACATTTTAAGCATTTTTAAGCAGAGAGTGACATTAAGTACATTTGGCGTGTTCTGCAACCATCACTGCTCTCAAGTTCTAGGGGTTTGTCATCATCAAAGAGAAACTGCCCCCATTAAACACTCACTCGAATCCCCCCTCCTGCCTCGCCCCAGCCCCTGGCAACCTCCATGCTCCCTCTCTGTGAATTTGATAGGCCCACTTTTAAATTCTGGAGTTAGCATAGGTGGTTTGACCTTTTGTATTCATGGGCAAGATACGTCATTAATTTATTTTACTCCTGCTAATGGGCTTGCATTTATTACTCATCTGTCTTCGATGAAATATTGTGTTTCCTTAGGTGATGCCGTGATAATATTCCCACCCCCGCCACCACCTTACTTTCCCGAGTCTTCAGCTTCTACAGTAACTCCGAGTCCTGGGGCTAATGGTTTGCTTCCCAGCGAAAATCCACCTTCGTATTACAGTATTTTTAACTATGGGTAAGGCTTTGCATTTGATCGTCAAGGGTAGGCGTGTTTAACTTTCTCAGGCCTGTGCCTGAACTCAGGCCAAATTAGCTTTAAGGCTGTGGTACGGGAATAAACATGTGAGCATGAGTATCTTTTTTGCCGACATGATGTCAGAACTATTGCCTTAACGTTAAGAGGACCTTTCAGAAATGCTGGGTGGCACGTACATTAAAAATTACAAAAGTGGTTAGATAGGAAGCCTCCTCCAGGCCTCTTCCCACTGGCAGGGATGATCCACCAAATGTTTAACCCATTATTAGCCAGACTGAGCACCGGAGCAGGACTTGGGAGGGCCCTTGCTCTGTTAGGCTTTGCCACTTTAGATTAGGGGAGACCTGGCCGTCCTAGGGGACCTCCAGCAGGTGCAGAGGGTTTCAGTATCTCATGGAGGTACTTGGGTGACGCCGACCCGACCAAGCTGGGCTTCTGCTCTCAATCTGAAGTTGACGGGGTGGTGGGCCAGAGATCCAGAGATGGATTTAGGAATTGTCCTGCCTGGAGGAAGGGGAGATAAGGTCCTGGACATTTGCGTAATTCTGTTAGTGAATTTTTGTATTCTTTTCTCCAATGATGAGCTTGCCTGAGCCCTAAATAAATGTCTGTTAACTTAAAACAAACTCCTACGTGCTGCTACTGTGATTTCTGAGTGCCACAGCCTGGCTTTGCTCACATTCTCTCGTGTAATTCTCCTGGGTAGCTGAGAAGGCACTCATCGTTTTACAGATGAGGAGACCAAGGCTCAGTGAGGTGAGATAACTCAGGATCACACAGCTGGAAAGCAGCAGAGTGGCAATTCAGAGGCAGGTCTGCCCTTTGCTAGAGCCCACGCCGGGAACCAGTATGCTTTCTTGCCTCCCTTCACGTTTTTGGATTATGATTTAATTTTCTCTTTGTGTAAGTTTGTTTCCCTTATGTGAGCTGTCTCCAAAGACAGAAAGGTAGAGAATAGTAACTCTGCACGCGTGGACGCTTTCTGGACAGCAATGACACGTTCTTACCTCGTCATGTCTTCTCGATGACAAGGGAAACAGCAATGGGGTGAGACTCTCTTAATGTGACAGTTGGCTCTAAAGAAGGAAGGGAATCAAGGCATATCTGTAAGAAACAGAATAGGGAAGAAATTACTCCTTAGTAATTTCGTAATTTCTAAATACTCCTAAACACATGTAATCCAACATTTGAAAAGAACCTCATATTTATGGTGTGTTACTGTCCCCCTCTCTTCCCTTTCTGTTCTCCCTCCTTTTTAGAAGGACTTCAACTCCTGAGGGCCAAGGCACGGCCCCCGAGAGAGATCGTGAATCTATATACACCATTTCTGGGACTGCTGTGTCCTCTGAGATCTCAGTCACTCCACATCTCTTCTCTGAACTGCCTCCCAGATATGAAGAAAAAGAAATGGTGGTAACCGCAATGTCATCCCCATCTTCTGAGCCTTCCCCACCATGAACTGTGGACTCCGGTTCCATTTTCTATAAATCGATCACTATTTTATTTAATTTGTTTTTTAATAAAAAAAAAAAAATGCGACGGCACCGGCTCTGTTGTGACTCCCCTGGCATTGCAGCATCCACATCAGTAGCGAATGTTCTGGATCAAGCGTGCTCTGGACCACAGGAGACATCATGTGCCTCCAGCCCACCCATAGTCGGTTCTCTCACTGAGACCTGCTACATTCGAAGTGGTGGGTGAAGAAACAAAGGCTCTGAGAGGCTACTTAACTTATTCGAGGTCACAGCGCTTCTAAATGGTGAGGCTGAGTTTTGAACCCATGCAGGGTTCTGGAAGTTATTATCCTGTGCTGCTCAAAGGCTGACCAGAGGCCGTTGTTCGTGGTTAACCAGGTTCTGTTTCCAGTGTTACCTGCTTTTGGGCAGAGAAACAAGATTACTCTCATTTCTTTATTATTTCTTCTTCCTCTTCTTTTCTTCCCTCTCCCTCTCTTCCTTCTTCCTCCTCTCACGTTCCCCTTTCTTTCTTTCATTTTGTAAGAAGGCAACGAGGCCTTTTACACTGGGGCATTTTCAGCTCACTCATATCTGGAAGCCTCCTTACAGTGAAGTGACAATGTCAGAAAAGAGATTTCTTGGGCTCCTGGGATAACTCAGTTCCCCTGGAGAGGTCCGGGAAGGTAATGCCTTTCTGTTACAACGTGCTGGTCCGACTGCGTGGCCCACGGACTTTTAGTCTTATGAGGCTACTGATGAACCAAAGAGTTGGGCAGCATGGTAAGTATTTAATTCTAGATAGAAACCAGAAATAACCACTAAGTGTTAGCAGTTCTACCTGTGAGAAACTGACTTTGAGAAAATGAAAATCTGTAGTAACAGCGTGGTTGATAACACAATTTGATGTAGCAAAAATGTGCACATTTTATGCCTTTACATAAGCCATAGCCCCTATAATTACCCAGCAGTTAATTGCCTAAAAGCAGAACTTAAGGGCGTTAATGCTCCACTAGTTTCACCAAAGTCATGACTGATTTCATGGGAATGGCCACCACCATAAATCATGGGAAACAGTCTGTACCAACAGCACTGCTCTCTCTCTCTCTCTGAATTGGACATTTATTGAATTGAACTGCTCTTAAAATTCTGCTGCTTTTTTTCCTGGAAAGTTAATTATTCACATTTTAAAATTAGAACAAAGGGTGGATTATTACCACTTACTCTTACTTTTATTTGTTTAAAATGATAAGCTGACATTTCTAGGTAGATTGATTTAGTTTTAAACACATAGGATTTCTCCTCAATAACCAAGATCTTTCAATGGCTCAGAGCTGGGGTTGTAACTGAGTATTTTATCTTTGTATGCTAATAAAATTAAAGTGCAGTTAGAGGGCTCCTGGGTGGCTCAGTTGGTTAAGCGGCTGTCTTCAGCTCAGGTCATGATCCCAGGGTCCTGGGATGGAGCCCCACATCGGGCTCCCTGCTCAGCAGAAATCCTGTTTCTCTCTCTCCCACAGTCTGCCACTCTGCCTATGTGTGCATTCTGTCTCTATCTCTTTGTCAGATAAACAAATTAAAAATCCTAAAAAGAAATAAATAAATAAAATCCAGTTAGAAAGTCTCAGGTCTAAGTCTGACCTTCTGGTTAGGGAAGCCTATTCAACCTCTGTCAGTCTCCACAGTGCTCAGCAAGATGGAGCCTGGAGAACCTGGGGCATTGTGAGAGGTCCCCAAGGGTGAGGAAGTCTACTGCCAGACTGAAGTCACAGATGGCAGAGCTGGGGCAAATCATTTGGCCATGGAAGATGCATCCTATGCCTGTCAAGGTTCTGGCAAACGTTGACAGCTTCCGAAAACCCACCCAGTGGACAGTCACTCAATTTTTCGTTCATATGTGTTAACATTTATTTTTATTTATTTATTTATTTATTTATTTATTTTTAAGATTTTTATTTACTTTATGACAGAGAGACAGCAAGAGAGGGAACACAGGCAGGGAGGGAGGGAGAGAGAGAAGCAGGCTTTCCTTTGAGCAGGGAGCCTGATGCAGGTCTCCACCCCAGGACCTTGGGATCATGACCTGAGCTGAAGGCAGATGCCCCACAACTGAGCCACCCAGGCACCCCAACATTTTTTTTAACTGAAGCAAAATTTATATAAATAAAACGAACCATTTCAAGGTGAACAATTCAGTCGCATTGGGTACATTCATAACATTGTATGACCACTTCCTCTGATTCCAAAATATTTTCAGCATTGGTGGTTCAGTGGTAGAATTCTCGCCTGCCAAAATATTTTCATTCCCCCAAAAGAAAACCCATTAAACAGTCATTCTCGATTGCCTCCCTCCCCTTGCCCCTTGGCAACCACCAATCTGTTCTGTCTCTGTAGATTTACCTTTTCCAGGTATTTCATGGTGTTTTTTGAAATTCATCCACATCACAAAATGTATCGATACTTCATTGCTTTTTAGAGCGGAGGGATACTGCATTGTATGGATAAGCCATAGTTTACTCATCGACCCATTGGTGGATATCTGGGTTGTGGCCACTTTTTGTTATTACGAGAAGTGCAGCTACAGACATTCGTGTACAAGCATCCATTAGAGCGCCTGTTCTAATTCTTTTAGTTACATATGTAGGAATGGAATTGCTGGAATATGCTAATTTTAAGTTTTTGAGGAAATGAAAACTGTTGCCCCCAGAGGTCGTACCTTTTTCCACTCCCCCTGGCCGTGTATGAGAGTTCCAATGCACTATCATCACCATCACCATCACCACCATCACCATCACCACCATCACCGTCACCACCACCACCAGGATCTCCATTATCATTATTACTATAGCAATCCTAGTTAGCATAAAATGGTGTCTCATTCTGGTTTTCATTTCCATTTTTCTAGTGACTAAGCATATTGGATATCTTCCCACATGTGTTACTTGGTTTTTGGAGACCGAAACATTCTCATCAGTGGCATAGAAAATCTTGTGCCTGAGTCCCTTCCTGTGGTATTGGGATGCATGATACCCACCTTGTGGAGAACCGTGAGGAGCTCTGTGAGGTCAGGTGGGACCACCCACGCCAGACACACTGTGTGGCCACACTGCCTCCATGCCACGACAACCTGTTCTTGTGAATTCTTTGTCCTCTCCTGGGGTCAGTTAAGTGGACTAACCCAATCAACCAATTCTACTGAAATGAAAGCTAATGTTGGACTAGGCAAAGTCCCTTTGTTCTTTCTTTAGTTTACAAGCTTAGGAGGAACACAACAGGCCAAGGGAATCATGTTTCCAGAGTATGATAGCTGAGGAAGAAGCAAGTATGTGGTCATCCAGTTTCCACCTGAGAGGTGGCAGTAGGGTAGGGAGAGGCCTGTGGGACATCCTGCTGTGATGTGTCTGTTGGCCTTTGATATGGTTGCTTTGCAGAGGAATGAGGTCAGGCAGGTGGTGGGTGGCCCTGGAAGGGAGACACCATTCCAGGGCAAGTCATAGGAAAGGAATGAGTCTAAAGATAGGAAGTGAACCTCAGAAGGTGGCCTCAGGTGGGCAGAAGACAGACAGTAGTCTGGAGGGATCTATGAGGTCCCACAATGATAAGAACCAGAATTAACTGTTGAAAAAGTTAATATCCTGAGTTCCATTGCAGACTGGGCCAAAAAATCCACATCTCCAGGAGGGTAGTGCTTCTCATCTGGGAACCTGGGAAACACTGCCTGTTGAGACAATAGAAATGGCAGAGGCCACACCATGTTGGCTGATTTATCTGGGATTATGAGCCCCATGTGACTTCTAGGACTTCACACAACCCAGCCCATGCTAAGGGTCCTAAAAGGAAAGAATGTGGGTTTGCCGTCAGCACCCCAGTGTGGATGCGGGCTTCTCACAGTCTTGTCAGTTGAGCCTTCCTGGCGACTCCGTCAGGGATGCTTGAGACAACCCCAGAGGCATGGGGAAACCAATTCAGAGGCCCTTGCCTCTTTCATATGGGGGGTCCTTCCGAATTTCCAGACTGGGGGACTTTGGACTCATGTATTCGGGAAGGCATGTTTCTTTGTGTTGGGAGAAGTCAGGACTGCTGGGAGCATCAGTGATGTTTGTCCTGACAAGGTGGAGCAGAAGAAAACATTCTTCAGGTTGAAATGGAAAATGCTTGAAAATGTCCAAATGGGTAACAGTATGAGAATAGTATGAGACTTCCTTCCTCTCAGTGCCTCTCAGCCTCCAATGGTTCAGTTAGGAGAGCTCCCCCAGTCAGAGGGGTGGGCTAGGCTCCTCCTGCTACCGCCCTGAGATGTAGGAAAACCTGATCCTTGCGCTTCTGGTGTAGGAACTTCTCCAAAGGAGAGAGAAGTTGGGAAGCACACTGCAGGGGTGGTAGGTGGGCCATAGGGGTGAGGCATCCTCTGACCCTTGGTGGGGAGCCAGGCATGGTCTGTCTACATGCCACGAGCCCTCCTGGGATCTGGCATACCTTGGATTCTTGGAGTTGGCTGCCACCAACCCGAGTGCCCCAACAGGAGCAAAGGAGAGGCTTGGATGCAGCTTTCCCAGGTGAAAAAGGCTTTGTGGGGAAGGGGGCAGATTTCAGCTGGGTGACACATGTGATTGTTTGAAAAGGGTATCTGTCCCTCACCTCACTTGGGGGAGTGCCCCTGTCTGCTGCGGGGTGGGGGTGGGGGGGCTGAGATGGGGTCAGTGCTAGAAGTTCACTGCTCCATCTGCTTTCTGGAAGCTGCTTGGGCCTGAAGGGGCTAGAAGGTGGGTAAGGTAGGTTGGTGGGGGTAAATGAGCCACCACATTCTCGCATGCTCAACCACTCGAAGGGCACTTATTTAAAGGCCTGTAGGCACTCACTCACCTCCTGGATTCTCATCCTCAGGCTCTCAAGCTTTCCTCCCACTTCGTGGTGCTCAGGCAGTAAAGTTGCTAGGAGCTGAACGTCCTCCCACTGCTGCTCTCTCTGGGGAACCTGCAGTGCTGGAGTTGAAGCCCAGCTCCAACAGGTGACAGGCCGTCTCCTCCCTGCCACTCTGTGAGAAGTGACAAGTTACTACAGGCCCCATGGGTGCTGTCTGGCAGAGCCTGATGGCTTTCACCAGACCTGTGTCCTTCGTGGCTGTGCACTGCAAAGGGCTCATAATGCCCAGTTAGATGTGACCACAGGCAGGTCACTGCTCTGTTCCCATGCTGGGCTGTTTCTGGGGTGCCCTTCAGCTCTGGAAAGGAGCTCAAACTGGAGTCTGTAAGTCTAAAACAGTCTCTTTTTTTCCATAGTAGGCCACTGACTTTGGGATTCTTTTTCCCTTTGAATCATAATTCAATATTACTACTAATAAAATTAGTGAGAAAAGGAAAAGAGTTTTGAAGTTTTTTTAAATCCTTAAGATATATTTCATTAAGCCCAAATGTAAACTTAAAGTAGAAAATTCGAAGTCACTTAAATAATTATTTTTCTTTGTATTACTAATGTGACATACAATTAGGGTCATTTATCCCCATTTATATTTAATACTAGGTTAATTTTGCTTTTAAATTAAATTTTTTTAAAGATTTACTATTTGACAGAGAGACTGAGAGTGAGAGCATGAGCAAGGGGAGGGGCAGAGGGAGAGGCAGAGAGAGAATCCCAAACAGGCTCCCCACTGAATGTGGAGCCTGACATGGGGCTTAATCCCACAACCCTGAGATCATGACCTGAGCCAAAGAAATCAAGAGTTGGATCCCAACCCACTGAGCCACCCAGGTGCCTCAATTTAACTTTATTTTTGAACACATAAAACATATGCTATATTGGGGCGCCTGGGTGGCTCAGTTGGTTGGACTGCCTTCGGCTCAGGTCACGATCCTGGAGTCCCAAGATCGAGTCCCACATCGGGCTCCCAGCTCCATGGGGAGTCTGCTTCTTCCTCTGACCTTCTCCTCGCTCATGTTCTCTCTTGCCGTCTCTCTCTCAAATAAATAAATAAAATCTTTAAAAAATATATGCTATATTAAGAAGTGTACATAAAGGGTGGTTCCATCTTTACTCCTCTCCCCTGTCCCACCTACCCCTCTAAGTCATCATTCCTCTTATTAGTTTCAGTTGTATCCCCCTGGTGTTTCCTTTTTGATTCTTATATTTTATAATGTACTTTTCTATATAATGTATAGTATATACATTACATATAATGTATATATAATGTATTTTATATATGAACACTAATATGCATTGCAACATATATACTGATACATGGGATACAACACTGCTAATTTTATAGGCCTGTGTTTATGTACGCAGGCGCACACACAAATACATGCTACTCTGCTCCTTGCTTTTTTCATCTAATACTATCTACTGACAATGACTCCATAGGTAGAGACTGTTCTCATTTTTTGGTATAGCTACATAGTACCCCATAGTGTGACTATACCATGTGCTCAGTCCTTCCTCTAATTATGGATCTTTAGGTGTGTTTCTAATCTTTTAATATTATAACTAATACCCCAGTGAATACCCTTGTGCTTCTGTTGTTTTTGATTAGACAAGGTCTAGGTTCAGAGCAAGCTCTGCGTGACACGGCCACTTTAACAGGGAAACATGGGTGTGATTGGGAGAGATGATGCCAACTGTTCCTCAGAGGGCGGGGGGGGGGGTGCCTCTCACGCTCTAACTGACAAAAGACACAAGTGCCTATTTCCTTACCACTTCAACAACAGAGGTGTTACCCAAATCCAACTTCTGGATTTTTGCCCATCTGATAAGAGAGATCCTAGCCTAGGGCAGTTTTCACTTATATTTTTTTAATGAGTGAACTGGGATTCTTTTGAAATATTAGGAGCCTTTTGAATCTTTTTTTCAGTGAACTGTTTATATATTTTGCACATTATTTCCTCAGTTGTCATCTAATTAAAAACACAAATCAACTCCAATCTCTGTGGAGGCAAGCAAAGTCACTTTTCACTCTTACCTTGAGGAGAGATGTCAAATGCAAACTCAGACCATCTGGGGCGGGGGGTGGGGGGGTCCCCAGAACACCGTACTTCGCTCCCTCCTTCCCAGACTCACTCTAAACCAGGAGGTGTTGGTGAGTCCTTACATTTTAACTTTTTTTCCACAGGCCCTACTGAATTGACTGCAGTATTTTGGCATCAGTGCGCTGTCTTATTATTTTTCCAAAATCATAGTCAGTCAGCTGGCTTTGTTAGAACAGGGTGTTAATGAAATAAAGGTGCCAGTATTGATACCCATACGTGCTGCTGGCTCGGCACTGAGAAAAGCTGTTCCCCTGCCAGAAGAGGGGCCGTCCAGCTGCCTTCCATTCAGACAGAAGCCTCCAAAGAGTGCTCTGTGGGGAAGGAAGGGGCAATAGCATCATCTCCAAACATAGTTCACCCGGGGGTGGGGTGGACGTTCCAAGTCCCGATTCCTTGGAGGCCTGGAGTAGGTTTCTGCCTGGGAATTTCACTGTGAGGTCAGCAGCCGGTTGAGAAGACACATGTGTCAAACAGAAAAGCATGCGGGGCCCTGCGCAGTGTCATTTTCAAGCTGGCTGCCTCAGCTGGAGATGCAGGGGGCGGAGGAGAGGGTTGGCAAGTGATGCCAGCTGCTGGCAGGAGACCTCAGTTCCTCTCCTCAAGGACTGCACAGGGCTGCACAGCATGACGCCTGGCTTCCTGCAGAGCGAGGGATCTCAGAGAAAGACAGGAGGAAGCTGCAGTGCTTTTCAGGATCTAGTCTTGAGGGCAAA
This sequence comes from Mustela nigripes, assembly GCF_022355385.1. Classification (NCBI taxonomy): domain Eukaryota; kingdom Metazoa; phylum Chordata; class Mammalia; order Carnivora; family Mustelidae; genus Mustela; species Mustela nigripes. The sequence goes on from NC_081568.1 coordinate 98,539,149, forward strand.
CATCATCACTTCTGCCCCATTCTGTCTGCTAGAAGCAAGCCACTAGGGCCGGCCCACACTCAAGGAGAGAGGCATCAACTTCTACCTTTTGAACAAAGGAGTCTCAAAGAATTGTGGACATATTTTTAAATCATCACAGTCCTTGAGACCAAGAGCCTTTTCTCCTCTAACTGGAGGGCTGCCTGACCCCTGGGCTGCAAGACATGTCTTCCTTTCTTGGTAGACCCAGTGGGAAGTCAGGAAATGCAGCCTCCTTCCAGGTGAAGAGCTTCCCCCCTGACGAGGTGACCTTCATCACATCTGCTTCCCTTTGGCCTCCTTTTATTTATTTTTTTTAATTAAAGATTTTTATTTATTTATTTGACAGGCAGAGATCACAAGTAGGCAGAGAGGCAGGCAGAGTGAGAGAAGGGAAAGCAGGCTTCCCGCTGAGCAGAGAGCCCGATGCAGGGCTCGATCTCAGGACCCAGGGATCACGACCTGAGCCGAAGGCAGAGACTAACCCACTGAGCCACCCAGGCGCCCCTCCTTTGACCTCCTTTAACAACGGAATTGGGTATGGATTTGGATTTCTGGATCTCACCAAGAGGTTCTTTCTATCTCATTGGGTCTGAGGAGCTGATGAATCTGGACTTCTACAATTACCTCAGGTCAAGGTAGCCCTCTGACAGTGGGCCAGGAAGACAGAGCAAGGGGCTGGCTTTTTAGCACTGTGCTTTTCTGCCCCTTAGCAGTCCTGCCAGCAGATTGGACAACATCGCTGGGTGTGTCAGGACACTCAGCACTGCACCTCGAAGAGGGAGTGCACCACAGATCCTCAATGGAAGGATGGTAGATGGCTGAGTGACCGAATTCATCAATGAATGAAACACAACTGCACTGACTTTGATGCTGCTTTGTCAAAAGCTAATATTCCCAGCATTACCTAAGACAAAATTCTTGCCCCCAAATATCAAACGTCACTCTTATAAAGCTTCTTGTCCTACCTACCAGCTCACAGAAAACACAGGAGATGAAGGAATGTATTACACAGTATCTTCAGAAAATAAGTACTTGAACCCAGAATTTGGGGGATTCAGAAGATGACTTGGGGTGACTCTTGAAAGAATCTACGACAAGGGGGAAATAGGCAGAGAGACTGTTCTAGATCAAAGGCTGCCAAACCATGACCTGCAAGTCAGTTTCTATTTTTGTAAATAAAATTTTACTAGAATGCTGTCATGCTTATTAGCTTACGTATCGTGGGTGGCTGCTTTTGTGCTATGATGACATAGCTGAGTGAGTGCAACAGAAACAGTGTGTCCTGCAAACTACAGTATTTACTATCCTGCTCTTTCAGAAAAAGTTTGCTGACCTCTGTTCTTAATTAAGAGACTGGTGACTTTTCTCCTTCATCAATGACAGAGTAAATGGTACTGGCTAGCCATTCAGCCATACACCATTAGAACCCTGGATAAAACATTAAATAATTGTTTACAGACATGAAAAAATTGGCGGCACAGGGCTGGACTTTTTGAGAGAAAGGAAACAAACAAGGTAAGCCTACAGTCACCCAGGCTTTCGACTAGAGGCATCTGCATCTCCCAACCCAGGCAGGGGGACCCAAACAGAATACAGAGGTCTCACAGAGCTGACAAGACAGGTGATTCGAGTTGGGGCAGCTGGAATTTCCATAGCAGAATATTTCTGAGGAAGAAATTAACCAGAGAAAGAGTTCCAGGCCGTGGGATTCCCTCTGAGTCTTTGGCTAAATACTAAGTTCTACATGTATGGGGGAGATGTCACAAACTTGAAAGAAAGGCTACCATGTTACTGTAAACATAAGAGCTGTCGAGCTCATGCAGAGATGGGAGATGCTTGAGTTTTTGATCAACCAGTGTAGAAAGCCTTACTGAATCCTTCTGCTCAGGTCATGATCTCAGGGTCCTGGGATTGAGCCCCGCATCGGGCTCTCTGCTCAGCAGGGAGCCTGCTTTCCCCTCTCTCTCTGCCTGCTCTCTGCCTACTTGTGATCTCTGTCAGATAAATAAATAAAATCTTTAAAAAAAAAATAAGGCAGGATGAAATCTTGTCATTTGCAACATGAATGGATTTAGAGGGCATCATGCTAAGTGAAAGCAGTCAGACAGAAAAAGGCAAATACCATATGATTTCACTTATACGTGGACCCCAAATAAAACAAAAACAAAAAAACAGGAACAGAGTAATAAATACAAAGAGCAAAATGGTGGTTGCCAGAAGGGAGGTGGTGGGGGGATGGGTGAAGCAGGTAATGGGGATTAAGAGGTACAAACTTCTGGTTATAAAATAAGTAAGTCACAGAGATGAAAAGTACAGCAGAGGGAACAGTGTCAATAATATTGTAGTAAGGTTGTATGGGGACAGATGGCGACTATCCTTACCATGGTGATCACTGAGTAATACGCAGAATTGTTAAAAACACATGCACACAGGGGCGCCTGGGTGGCTCAGTGGGTTGAGCCTCTGCCTTCGGCTCAGGTCGTGGTCTCAGGGTCCTGGGATCGAGCCCCGCATCGGGCTCTCTGCTCGGCGGGGAGCCTGCTTCCTCCTCTCTCTCTCTGCCTGCCTCTCTGTCTGCTTGTGATCTCTGCCTGTCAAATAAATAAATTAAAAAAAAAAAAAAACACATGCACACAGATACAGAGAGATGAAACAAGGCTGGCAGATATTCATAGTTGTTGGAGAAGATGGAGGATTATAGCTTTTCACTGTACTTTCAACTTTCCTGACTTTTCAACATTTCCCACCAACATTCCATAATAATAATAATAATGATGATGATGATGATAACAATAATTAGGGGGGAAAAAGCTCATGTTAAGGTGTTATGGCTCACTCTCAAATCCGCACATTCTTCTTAGAACAAGACACTTAAGAAGACATGATTTTCTTGGAGTTCTTCTAAGTGCTTGTGAACAGAATCCCAGCAACAAGGCACGTTGAGAAGTCCGGGTTGCCACTGCGGGCTTCTGGCTTCCGTGGCCACGTGGGTGCAGGGACGGGCTCCAAACATGCGTCAGGAGCACTGGGGCTGGGGCCACCCCGCCAATGCCCCCAGTAGGAGGGAGGTGAATGGTTAACTAGCTACCCCCATGCCCCCCACCACGGTTGAACCTTCTCTGAGCCTGCACAGGGCGCTTCCCAGCTGAGTTCTGTGGGCCAATCCCAAAGCCTCAGAGCCAAGGCCCAGGAAGCAACAAGGCCCAGGTGGCCCTATTTGCTAAATGGTGAAAACCAGGTAAAAAACAGGAGCACCTTATAGGAGGCTACACACATCTTACAAAAGGTTACATTTGTGCATGAAAATGCCTCCCTTCAGACCCCAGGCTCAGTGATACACTGAGACACTGCCCAGGGCTTTGGTAAGGGAGGTCCTGGAGATGAGGAGGGAAGGTAAGCAATCCGGAAGCCAGGAGCCCGTCCTCAGGAAAGCAGCAGACCTTTCACAAGTAGGGGGATGAGCCAGTGAGGGGAGGAGAGCAGAGTCTCAGGGGAAGAGAGAGAGAGACAGAGAGAGAGAGAGAGAGGAAGTCTGCGCCTTCACAGGTGAGGGCAATGATGACCTGAAGGATGCAGGTGCGTGGTCCCCTCCCTGAAATTAAGCACTCTGTAGAAAGTTCACTGGATCAGTCTGCACTGTTGGTTTTAGGGTCAGGGCCAGAGTAATTTTCCTTGGGTGGGAGGCAGGGATGGAGGGGTATGGGGGGGTGCACAGCTTAGGGATTGCACAGGAGTGTGGAACCGAGGCACGGCGTGTTAACAATTTTTCAAGAAATCTGGTGCAATAGTGTGATGGCTGTGAAGGAAGGAAGGAAGGAAGGAGAGGGTCTGAGTGTCTGCAGACCTGAGTGGGGAGGCTAGGACAGGGAGACGGGAAAGTTAAGGCAGGGGATAAGAGCATAACTCATGTGGAAAGAGGCTTAGCAAGAAGAGACTTTCCTGAGACGAAGGGGAAGCAAGGGAGTGGGGGGAATACCAGTAACACCCAGCTAGTTTCTCCACTATGCACGGTACTTGCACGGCTTTACAACTGAGCCACTACAGTTAATTACACTGTAGTGCTTATTTGAAAGTTACAAGACTAAATCTTGAAAGTTCCCATCAGGGAACAAAAATGTGTAACTATGTATGGTGATGGATACGAAGTACATTTATTGTGGCGATCCTTTTGCAAATGTTGAATCATTATGCTGTATGCCTGAAACTCATACAATGCTGTATGCCAATTATACCTCAATAAAAACAAAAGAACAGAAAACCTAAACCTCATATTATGTGTGGCTATAGATCCTGGTGTACTCCTAATCCCAGTTAATTCAGGAAGAAAGTCAGAAGGAAAAGGTGAGAATAGAGAGAGACATGGGGAGTCTAAGATGATGAATAAAATCAAGCCTCAAAGTGATTGAAAGACATAGAAAAAGTAGCAAAATAGAGAAAGATACAAAGGAAGATCCTGTGAAAACTCACCAGAGAGATGGATAGTTAGGTCACCCAGGCATGCAAACCCCTCCGTGGCAAAGCAGACTAGGAGTGTTCCTCTGGGTGAATTGCTGACTTTCATAGGATAATAACCTCCTTTAGGGTCTATTCAGTTTCTTGCTGTTGCTTCCTTGCGTGGCTAGGGAAAAGTCACAGGGCTTGTAGCCATTAGAGCCAACACGTTTCCTTTGGTCCTGTTCACCTGCTTTAACAACACTTCTTTTTTTAACAACACTTCTATCTTGATTGGGATCCCTTCTCATTGGGAAGAGACTAGTCTAGCAGGTAGATCAAAGTTTATTTTATAAACATTAATTGACCACCTTTGTGCAGCACCATCACAGTACCCATACTTATGTAAATCTGAATAAAAGAGGCTCTATCCCTGGGGCAAATGGTTCTGGAGGGAGGCTGTGAGTGCGCTGTGGTAGTGAGCCAGCTCTATGGGGGTGCAGCTGACAGGGTCAAAGGCAGATAACACAGCCATGGAGATTTGGTTTGGGGGCTCAGAGGTGGTCATGACCTGGAGGGATGCTTCAGAGGAGGCATCGGACTGGGCTTCTCCTGTCCGAAGATGGTGCTGACTTAAGGCTAAAATGGCCAGCCAAGGGCTCTTGTGGTTCCTGTCACCACGTAAGGTTAGGAAATCCCTGTGGTGGCTGCTGTAAGTAATACCTAGTGATGTTGCTCTCTTGGGGCTGTCATAGGACTTCCTTCCAGAAATAAACAAATAAGAGAAATAATATTGCCCTCTAGGGCACATACCAAAAAATCCATTCAACACATATTGAACAGAACAGAGATAAGCACATTTACAGTGGGAGGCAGACTGCTTCTCAGGAACGTCAGAAAACACAGCATGTCTCCCCAGGAATGGGTGCCTTTTACATGGTGGTCCCGTTTTTGGAATGTCCTTCCTTGCACCCTCTAGCTACCAAAATGCTACCCCCTTCGGAGGCTCTGTTGAAATGCTCCCTCCTCATGTGTCTTTCTTCCCTTATTTTCTAAGTCAATATCAATCACTGCTTTCTCTACGTTCTGGATGTAGATTACTACTTTGTTGTAGTTTTTTTTTTTTAAACAGTGCTCCCTTTTTTTTTTTTTTTTTTTAAAGATTTTATTTATTTATTTGACAGACAGAGATTACAGGCAGGTAGAGGCAAGCAGAGAGAGAGGAGGAAGCAGGCTCCCTGCTGAGCAGAGAGCCCGATTCGGGGCTCGATCCCAGGACGCTGAGATCATGACCCGAGCCGAAGGCAGCGGCTTAACCCACTGAGCCACCCAGGCGCCCCACTACTTTGTTGTAGTTTATATTTTATTCTATCTTAGAGTTTTTGGTGACACTACTACAATATACATTCCTTAACCAGGTGAAAACCAGGTCAGGGGGCGCCTGGCTGGCTCAGTGGCTCAGCGTCCAACTGTTGGTTTTGGCTCAGGTCGTGATCTCAGGGTCCTGTGATCAAGCTTGGAGTGGGGCTCTGCACACAGCATGAGTCTGCTTGAGATTCCCTCTCTCTCCCTCTCCTTCCCCTTCTGCCCCTCCCCTTGCTCACATGCTCTTTCTCTCAAATGTATTAAAAAATAAAATCTTTAAAAATAAAACAGGTCTTATTCCATACTCTATGCATATCATGGGTGGCCAATAAATGCTATTAAATGAAAGTCTCAGTGAATGAATGAATGCTTATGCATCGAGAAGTCTGGAAGCCAATACCAGTATAGCACATTACTAAAAAGAAGGCACTTTTCCTAGCACAAAAAAATCACAATCACACAAATGACTCATAGATTTCAATCAATCATCCACAAATGTTCCTTTCCCCAGGAGAAGTCTGTCCCTGGTTGGGACCTCCAGATACAGCCTGGAGTGGGAGATACTTATCCATGCAATACGTGAGGGAAGTACTTTCAGGAGAAAAGGAGAGAGGAGGGCAAGGTTGTGGGAATGCTAAGCAAGGATGTGTCCTCAGCTGGAGACCAACGTCAGCCTGACTGGCCTTATGTCCCCATGTCAGCTTGGCTTTTGGGGATTGGCTGGGGGTCCTCTTGGTGTTGGGCTTAATCCTCTGGGATAGAAGGCTCCCCCTGGCGAGGGGCAAGTCTCTGGACTGGGATCAGCTGTAAGCCATTAGCAGCGACATTCACAGTAGCTCCGGGGTGTCAAAGTAAGAATTCAGAAGAGGGTGAGAAATGGGACATGTTGTCATAGCTCCCTTTGGGAAAAACAATCTGCCACCTCAGCTTTGGCTGATTAAGAGCTTCATGAGCTCCAAGAGGAGAGGTGGGAGTCCATTAAGAGTCGCTCTGGGATTTCCCAACTTAGAGATTTCTGAATGTGCTGGATATTACTCACTTCTTTTTAATTTGGAAGATAAGCATCATGATTTGGAGAGAATAAGCTTTAATACAGAAGAGAAGAGTCTGCTGTGGCCCTTTCCTTGGCAACAAAACCATAAGCAGCAGCAACAGCAAACAGAAGCATCTGGAAAAAGTCTCCACAAGGATCTGCAATTAGCCACGGTGGTTTTTAAGGAAGAAGCTACTGAAAGTCAGCTTTCCTAAAATATAATCAATGTCTTCTACTTGCTCGTAGTTTCTACTTGTAAATTTCGCTTACATGTGATCAATACAGCAGCTCTTCAACCCTCCTTGCCATCTTTCTAGACCACGGCGCTTCTATTTCAGGCAACGGCCTCCATCTCCCAGTTTCTGAGAACCGGATTGCACACAGGTCCTAAGTCCCTTCCGGGTGGGATGAACAATTTGTCCCAGTTGGCTCAGGACTTTTCCTGTGTGCGCACTGAAAGTCTTGCCTCCTGGGAATCCCCTCGGTCCGGAGCAAACCAGCTTGGTTGGGCACCCTTCCCCGTGTCTGGGAGAGGCTGCCCTTAGAGCAGATGCCCTCCGCAGGAGGAGGAGGGCTGGGTCAGCTGGTGTCCAGCAAAGCTACTATCTTTCGGGAGTGTGGGGTAGCTTCTCTGAGGAGAACCTATGAGTTAGACCAGCAATGATCAACCTCTCTAGTTAAAACTATAACTCAATGAATTACTCATTAAAAGGGTAGGGATCAACATATTATAAATACATGTGTGGCAGTTTGACATAGCAGAAAGAGCGGTGAAGTTGGAGTCAAAATACCAGGCTTCTGCCGCTGATGGCAATGAAACCTCAGAGCCAAAGAATTAATCTTTCTAGCCTTGGTTTCTCCAAGTGTAAAGTGAAGGAACTACACCACAGCTTGCTTCCTCTTTTACCTTTTGTGTTTGAACTTTGTTCTAAAGGGTAGAGTGACTCCTACTCCTTGAGACATGGTTTGCTGTCATCCTGATTACTATTTTCCCCTCAGCTCTCTGTTCCCTCTCCCTCTTCCCTTCCCCTTCCTATTCCCTCCACTCCTAATTCCCCTTTCCCTGCTTTCTCCATTCCCAGCACTAATCTTTTTTTTTCCCAAGAGGCGACCATATCAATGTGAACAATATTTTTCATTCAATAGGGCGTAGTTTTGTTCTGTATAAGGGTGTTTTGAAAAGATTTTATTTATTTGAGATAGAGCACAAGCAGGGAGGATGGGGCAGAGGAAGAGGGAGAAGCAGGTGCTCCTCTTAGCAGGGAGGCCAACCTGGGGCTCAATCCCAGGACCCCGGGATCATGACCCGACCCAATGGCAAGGTGCTTAACCGACTGAGCCACCCATGGGGCGCTTGTGTATGGATTTTTAATTTTCATAGGTTACATTGTGTTATATACTTCATTTTACTCCTTTTTTACTCCGCTCCATTTAAGAAATATCTTCAGGATGTTGGATATTGGTCTCCAAGGGTCCTTCCACCGCGACATTTTATTAACATTGTTTCATATTGCAGAATGTTCTGTTTTCTGGCATTCCAGCTAACTGGAATCAAATTATTGATGGGTTCTCTAGAGCAACAGAGGGGAAAAGAAAGTATATTTAGTTGCCCCCCAAATTGTTCAACCTTGGCTTGCATGAAGGGGACCACATGAATTAATTCATAGAGCACATTCCTGGGGAATACATGAAGTGTGGGACGGCTGAAGCAGTTGTGAGCATGCCTTTGGGCCTCTCACTCTGAATGGTGAGTGTTCCCAGTACCTTGCAAATCTGCAGCCCCAGGAGCTCTCACAGGGCGGGGTGTGAGGGGAGGAGGCTCGTCTCCCGCAGAAAGCTGGTGGACATATGGCAGCTGCTTAGGACCTCAACCGGAGATCAGCCTTGAAGAGAGCTCATAACTGCAAGCTCGGACTGATCTTCCCAGGGCTGCACAGGCCCCCAGCCAGCAACCCGTCCTGAGCACTCCTGTGGTTCTTGGTGGCTTTGAGCAGAGCGGTGTCTCCCAGGCTAAGCCACTCTCTTGGTGGCATTGAGGCCAAAGGAGCCATGTGGTGCCTGGGAACAGGCTGCGGGTGGGGAGCAGCTGCGGGGAGCAGCCTCTCAAGTCACTGCCTGCCTCCGCGTGGGAGAACGAGCTCCATTTCAGGCAGCAGCAACTCACACTGGGTGGCCTCTGCCTTCCCTCCCACATCAGTGTGCTGAGAACGATCCAGAAGGCTGAGCAGCACGCAGCTCCCCCTCAGAGGAAGCAGACCTGGCTGTCGGGCCACCCCTCTCTCCCCATTTCTGGCTCAACAAGGGCTTTGTCTCCATTCAGGCTTCTTAGGAAGCTCTGGCAAGACCCCTCGCAGCTCAGCTGCTGGGGTCTGTGAAGTCAGGGGGCGACAAGGTGTGCAGGGGTATCCCTCCCCTAAACTTTACACACAGATGCATCTTGCCTCTAACCCAGACCTTAACTCCTTCTGCTCCTTGGAGGGGGCAGAACAAGCCACAAGAGCATTAAAAAACAAAAATGAACAAACATAAAACAGACTTTCAGAGATCACAAAGGCCCGCTGTCTCCAGCCTCTTTCTCCCCTTTTCAGCCGATCTCACATCGGTATGTCATTTCCTCTTGGTGTTTTTTAAGCTGCCCAGAGAAGGAGATCGACGCAGTCATAGAATTACATACGCACTCTACCTACGTGCCTCCCTCTGCCAGGGTAAGGCTTAAACTGACCCTAGGAATCTGAGAAGCTCCACCTTCAGGCCTAGTAGCAGCTAAGCCCACACACTCAGGCCATGGTTTTGGGGTCTCCGGATATGTAGAGTCTGGGGCTCCAACCTTGCTAGGGACCCAGTTCCTCAAGTACCCAAGGGGAAAGCTCAAAGAAATGCAGCAAGGGGCGCCTGGGTGGCTCAATGGATAAAGCCGCTGCCTTCGGCTCGGGTCATGATCTCGGGGTCCTGGGATCGAGTCCCGCATTGGGCTCTCTGCTCAGCGGGGGCCTGCTTCCTCCTCTCTCTCTCTGCCTGCCTCTCTGTCTACTGTGATCTCTCTCTGTCAAATAAATAAATAAAATCTTTAAAAAAAAAAAAAAAGAAAAGAAATGCAGCAAGCGTGATGGAAGAATCACACATCCGACATCCATGCAGCCTACTAGGCTATGATCTCACTGGGTCCTCGTACCCTTCTGAAGGAGGTACTGCTGTTTGCTTCTTATATAAATGAGCAAACTGGGATGCCTGGGTGGCTCAGTGGGTTAAGCCTCTGCCTTTGGCTCAGGTCATGATCCCAGGGTCCTGGGATCGAGCCCCGAATTGGGCTCTCTGCTCAGCAGGGAGCCTGCTTCCACCTCTCTCTCTCTCTGCCTGCCTCTCTGCCTACTTGTGATCTTTCTATCAAATAAATGAATAAAATCTTTTAAAAAATAAATAAATAAATGAGCAAACTGACTTCAGAGGATCTACACAGCTGGCCCAGCGACACACCAGTGATTAGTGGAGCCAGGATCTGGTTACAGAGGAACCTCCAGAGTTCGTGCTCTCAACCACCGCCCATGTATGGGCGTCCACACACACACACGATGATGTATACATCTGCCTTTGGTTTATACACTGGAATCATTTTAGTGATAATCACAGAATCACAGACTGTTGGACGTGGAAGTCAGCTTAGAGATAGCCTGATTTACACACACACACACACACACACACATACACACACACAATGGAAAGGAAGGAAGGAGAGAGAGAGAGAAAGAAAGAAACAATCTGGGAACTTGTTTTAGAGAAACAGTTCTCAATTGAGTAGTATCAGAATCACCTGGTTTAAAACACAGATCTAGGGAACCACACCCCCTGAGTGCCTTCTTAAGTAGGCCTGGGGTGAGACCTCCAATATGCATTCCTGACAAGGTCCCAGATGATGCCGATGCCGATGGTCCTGTGCCCACACTGTGAGAACCACTGCATTGGACAGTTTGGACACCTAGGGGACCATAAGACCCACTGCAATTGTTACTTAAACATACTTAGCAGTGCTAATGAAGCCTTACATCCCCTGCTGTATCATTCTTATTTCAGTCACTTGTTCTTAAATACCTCTCTCTGACTCCCAGCAGCAGAACCAGAAATAGTCAGGATTTAAAAAAAAAAAAAAAAAATCCCCCACCCCACCCCACCCACCCAGGAATGCCATACTCCTTATGAACCTGAACCTGGGAATGTGGTATCATTTCTGTGTTTGTGTTATGTTATGGCACAGGTGACCTAAAAAAAGGTGAGTGTAATTGAATCACATGGGGCCTTACAAGCCCACAACTTCCTCTGGAGGTATACACAAGTCCATAAATTCCTGAATTTAGAAAGGAGCTACAGCAGGCGGGAGGCAGGCCTCCCCCATTCAGCAGATCCTCAGGCCAGCAGCTGGGCCCTTGGGGGCCCCCCCTTCCTGCCTGGTGAAAAACTCAGTGGCTGCCACCTAAAATTCCAGCCCCATCAAGGTAGCATTCAGTTCAGTCAGAAAAAGCAGTGTGAAAGTTGTCTGAGAAACCATCCTAGGAACGGTCTGCCCCAGCGACCCTCAGCCAACGCTGCCTGGCCGAGGAACACAGAGTGATCCCTCATCAGCAGGTGCGCGCCCTTCACGGAAGAGCAGTTTAAAAACAGTTGAGGAAAGCAGATCGTCTTCCCACACCGCTGGTCTGTCAGATAACATACTTGCCTGTTGCTGGGATTAATCATCCGTAAAACTGAGGTACCGTTCCTCACGTGGGTATTAGGAAGCACCCGCAACAGGATGGGATAAATGTACAGAATCCACAGGGCAACTGTCCCACCCTCCAAATATTCTTATTCTTCTTGTAACAAAGTAAAATACATGGGGATGGTTTTGATTTTCTGCACGACCACCATACAGCTATGATCCAACCACTGTGTCTTTTTATTGTAAAAGAGGAATAGAACTACCTGCTGTCCCAGCTGTAATTCGAGTAAATAAAACAGGTCAGCAGTAGAGAATTCTTCAAACTGAGATTCCTCCCAAATACTCACCTCCCACTGATTTGTAGACACCTGACATTTAAGTGCAGGTTCATCTATCAAGGGTGAGGTTCCAGGCATTGGATCTCTCTCTCTCTCTCTCTCTCTCTCTCTCTCACACACACACACACACACACACACACACACACGGGCTCCCACAAAGCAATTTCCTTCCCACTCACAATGTGTTCAATCAGATGTTTTGTTAACAAATGCGTGACCATGCTTAGTTTCACTTCCCACAATAGTTCTCTGATAACCTCTGAGAGCTGTTTTTGTGGTTTTAGCATCACTTTTCATTGATTTCTTCGAACTATAATCATTTCAAAATTATAATTTTTAACTGAGAATGTGGGCTGGTGGTTAAAAACAGGAAGTATGATGGGTAAGTCTGACAAACCATAAAAATGTGAAAGGAAGCCCAGGAAAATTTAGAACTTGATATCATTGACGACTGTGACATCATTGCCCTGTGAGTCCCCTGGAGAACTTGCCTGTGAAGAAGGATGAGGTTATTAACGAAACATAACTGAATGAGTATCCAAATGCAGTTGGTCTAAAGTCTTGAAACACACTTGGACGTCCACGTGGACAAAAGCTCAAGAAGGATCGTAGACTAGACAGTGAAAAAGTCAGTATCTCTCTGTGGCAGATTGTATTTCCAGAGGATGGCAATATTATTTCCCATCCCATAGGCTCTTCTGCACTGTGACCTCAACCCTCTTCCCATAGAGAAGAGCCTAATTCGGTTTGTTTTGTGTCTGTGTTGGCTTAGTAGCCTGCTTGAGCAATGACATTCTGGGGCTTCCAAAGTTAGGTCACAAGATCCTTGCACCTTCCACCTGAGACACATGGAATGCTCACTCTTAGAACACTCCCTCTTGAAAGCCAGGCAGCAAGATGGGAGAAATCACACGGAAAGAGTGTCTGTGAAGACACTCTTTTGTATAAAGTATGTATGTAGGTTACATTCTGAGAAGAAAATACTTGCATCTTCTTCAATCGTATGTGGATTTTAAATTTTAATAGATATTACCAAATTGCTCTCCTCCCCCCTCAAAATGCTGTACCAAGTGATGTACTCACTAGTCAATTTAAAGATTTCATTTATTTATTTGTTTGAGAGAGAAAGAGCACAAGCAGGGGGAGGGGCAGAGGAAGAGGCAGAGAGAGAGTCTCAAGCAGACTCCACCAGTGGGGAGCCTGGCTCAGGGCTCAATCTCATGACCCTCAGATCATGACCTGATTTGAAATTAAGAGTTGAGCGCTTAACCTACTGGGCCACCTAGGCACACCTCACCAGTCAGTTTAAAGAGGTCTCTTTTCTGACACTCTTGCCACAACAGTGCATTACCAAATTTTAAAAATTGTTTACCCTCCATTCCTATTCAGATTAAGGATATTATTATTGTGGCAAAAAATGAGCTTAATCCTTGATCTCTGTTTACTATCTTGAAATATCATGTTTCAGAAATTCCCAGCTGTAATTGCCCCCAGCTGTATTAAAAATAAACTGTATGGATTTGGGAAGGATGACATGAGCCACTAGGCAAAAAGAGAGTTAAAGACTAATAAAGATTAATGTGATTTCAAATCCATAAAATGTGTAAGCTTGTTGTAAGGGGGGAAAAAAACTCTGAAAGTATCTATACAAAGTGTTAAGAAGCAAAGTCCATTGTAATTAGAGACCTCAATCAAACCAGCAAATAAAACATTGCCTGGAATTTCCCGCAAGGTCAGTGTCAAGACTGCTTTGGAAGGAGGTGGCTCTGTTCCCTAGATGTGGCTGGGAAAAGTTTAGGTTGAAAGAGTCAGCCTCATGGAAAAGAGAGAGCTCTTATGAAAAGATACATAACAGGGTCATGAATCTGGGTTAATTTCTCAAATAACGGATCTGCTAAATGACCTGTTCAGCAACCTTGTTGCTTATTCAAAGCACTTAGTTTTAGTTGACTAGTTTTCATTTGTCATTGGACCTATATCTTTTTTTTTCCCCCCAGTGGCTGCATTTATTTTTTTTATAATTAAATTTATTTATTTTCAGCATAACAGTATTCATTATTTTTACACCACACCCAGTGCTCCATGCAATCCGTGCCCTCTATAATACCCACCACCTGGTACCCCAACCTCCCACCCCCCCACCACTTCATTCCCCTCAGATTGTTTTTCAGAGTCATAGTCTCTCATGGTTCACCTCCACTTCATTGGACCTATATCTTAAAGAAAGTCATTTTGTCTCTGATTCATTTAGCCCCATGTCTGCTGCAAGTGGAGACAGAGGGAGGGGCAGAGCACATGGAGCCCAGAGGGGACAGCTTCGGTTTATAATGTTGTCTGTGAGGACATGCCCAGGTGGTCACATAACAATGGACACAGAAATCTGCAATAGGATGGGGGTCCTGAAATGTCTCCAGCAGCCATTGCCTTCATTGAGAACACCACCCCCAAATAAACTGCCTCTGCATTTTCTTAAACAGAAGTCGTTGAGAGAGCGCGCACAAGCAGGGGGAGCAGTAGGCTGAGGGAGAGGGAGAAGCAGGCTCCCCGCTGAGCAGAGAGCCCGATGTGGGGCTTGATCCCAGGACCCTGAGATCATGACCTGAGTGGAAGACAGAGGCTTAACCTACTGAGCCACCCAGGCGCCCCATCAAGGATATTCCTTAAGTTGTCCTCCAACTACCCCCTCAAGGACCTACAGCCATTTGCCCTTACTTCTTGGGAATTGATATACCTTGACTCTGAACAGACACTCATTTCTAGGGACCCAAAATGCCACTGTGGTCCAAAAGTGGTGAGGGGGGCTTTTGATGGTCAGGTGATACATGGAGTTTTGTCTTGTTTAAAAGAAAAAGGTGCCAATAGGGTCTATAAGTCTACATGAGTCTAATCCACGTTTATTTCACTAGTTCTTGAACACAAAATATGTGGCAACTGGCAAACCCCCAATTGACTCTCTAACCTATGGAGTGAGGAAGTGTCAAGTAGAAGTTCTTCCTTATTATGAAAGAAATACAAAAGTAATGCCACTTTCTTGGGGGAATGGCAGAAATGAATGTCACCATCTAAGACAAAGGTGCAGGAGCAGAGGTGATGATACCTCTCACATTCCTGTTGAACTCACCTATTTGGCCTGTAAAGAAGGCAGATGAATCTTGAAGAATGATTGTGTATAAATTTAATCCAGTGGTGACTCAATTGTAGCTGGTGTTCTAGGTGGAGATCTTAGCCGGAGCAAATCATCGTAGCTGCCGACACGAGGTATGCAGTGATCATTCTGGCAGAGGATGTTTTTTCCTACATCAATTTGTAAGAACCAATTCTTAGTTCTCTACTCTCTGCAAAATTTTTATCAGTGTGAATGAACTGACTCGAATGGTTTATAGTCTCTGTGATCAGGTAAGTCTCCTCTTTCAATTTTTAAATTTAATTTTGTTATAGTGACATCATGTACAAGAAAAACATCCAGTTTCCCCTTGCAGTTGTTGCTCAAGAATATTTAGCATTGAAACTCAGAAAGTATTTGTTGACTAAGTCAACTTTGTGAACCCTTTATCTTTATGGTGAGTAATTGACTCATTCATTTTATATAAAATTTGACCCTTTCTACTGTAGGATATTTCTTCAATGAATAAAAATAATAATAATTCATAGAGCAGTCAACAGTACAACATTTGCTTTTGGACTGAAGCATTTCTGATCAAGAATTAACTAAGCGGGGTGCCTGGGTGGCTCAGTTAAGCCTCTGCCTTTGGCTCGGGTCATGATCTCAGGGTCCTGGGATTGAGCTCCGCATCAGGCTCTCTGCTTGGCGGGGAGCCTGCTTCCCCCTCTCTCTCTGCCTGCCTCTCTGCCTACTTGTGATCTCTGTCAAATAAATAAATAAAATCTTAAAAAAAAAAAAAAAAGAATATCCTTGAGGCAGTGTTGCAGAGTTCTTTTTCAGGGGGAGGGAACCTAGTTTCCTCTTCTGTTACGGAGCTCCAGGTCTCTGAGCAGCTTAAGTATGAAAACTTGCTAAGAAGCCTTTACTCTCTGTGATGATAACACGAGTCAGGATTTTGGACTCCAGATCTGGATTTTTTCCTGTTCTATAAATCTTGTAACATTTTTGTAGGATGCTCATACATTTCATTCCTAGAGACACTAGGAATTGTGGTTATTTGCCATAACCACAGATTCTTACAGGTCAAAATATTCTGGTAATCCTTTATTTCTATTGCCCATTACAATAAATGCACTCATCTTGTCTCTGCTTATTAAGTGCTTTCAACTTGGCCTCTACTAGTCTGAAATTTGCACGTCATCCCCATTAAAATCAAGGAACCTACCTCACTGGTAAAATCTCTTGACCTCATACCTGGCCTATAGAAGATAGCCATCAGAAAGCTTTTCAAGGTAGCTAGTGTTCTTCACACTGGGGTATTTGTCAATGTGTTAGTGAAGGAATCAAGAGGTGAGAAATAGGTGGGCCAATCAGTCATGAAAAATTCACCCCCACCTCTCTATCTCTTCATGTCTTTGAGTTCCTCTGTTTTACCACAGAAACTCTGGTATTTCAGTCTCATTGAATATAGACCACTAGAGAGTCCAAGTTTCAGTCAACCCATCATGTATACCTTTAAAACTACTTTCAGTTGTACAAATTAACACATTAAATCCAAAATATCTGGTAAGTATATTTCCATTAAGGTGGGGCCCAGCTTTCTGATTAGAAAATGCCACTTGGTGAGTGCTGACATTAGAGGATCTTGAGCCAAGAAACTCTGGGAAGACTCCATAAGACCCAAAAGGATGGATTCGGAGGACATCCAGGGTTGTGAGCACATGAAGTGGTGGTGAGAGTGGTGTGGTTTGAGAGAGCATGGAAACTCCATCTGCCCGCCCCTGAGTTACATCCTTTTCTAATAAATTGGTGATCTCGTAGACAAAACCCCAAAACCTACAGGGAGGAAGCACTATCTTGCTCGTGCTGGTCATTTTTTAAAAATTAACATATGTGATATTAGTTTCATGTGAACAACATAATGATCTAATATTTATCCATCATCATACATAGTTACAGGATTTTTCTCTCTCTCTCTCTCTTTTTTTTTTTTTTTGTCATGCGATCTTTTAAGATTTACTCTCTTGGCAACTTGCAAATACACAATATGATATTTCTGGTATTTCTGAAGGGGCCAGTGAGGCTGGTCTGGGTGTGTTGGGGGGAATCCCCTGGAAATTTGAACTGTTACTGCCAAGATGATGAATTCTCCTGGAATGACAATGACAGTAAGAACAAGCAAAATACGACATAGTAATTTCTTTCTCCTTGCTCATACCTTGCAATCTCTCTCCAGTGCCACTGGTACCAGAGCTGAACATCGAGACACCTAGCAAAGGAAAAATGTACGTAGTAGAGTCTTAGCGAAAGCAGAATATCTAAGGATGGTTTGCAGCTTAATTATCAGCATCATTTTCTTTTTGTTTTTCATACTAAAATAATTTTATTGTTTTAAAAATTTCTCTCCATGCTGACATACATTAATGGTTGAAATAATATGCAATCTACTAAATTTGAAATGTAATACTTATACTACATAATTCTAGAAGTTATCTATGTGTGGAAATGATGTATGTGTAAGAATTTTATTAAACACATCATTAGTTAAATAAGATCTAAACAATAAAGAGAGAAATCAAAATGACTTTAGAGAGAAAAGCAGAGTCAGATGTTCTTTTGGTCTTGTGGGTGTCCAGGGCCCAGCTGCTGTGAGGTTGCCATGGTCAAACCTGAACATGACTCCAGGACTTGAAGCTCAACAAAGTTTTCGTGATTGACTATAACCTGGTTGTTGAAAGGATGAAATGATGCCATGTATACTGAATACCTAGAATCATGCCTGGTCCATCATAAGTGTTCAATAATCCTTAACACTTTTGGGGGATTCGGGTAACTTAGTTGGTTGAGGTTCTGACTTGTGATTTCAGCTCAGGTGGAGATCTCATGGGGCCTGGGATCGAGCCTCAAGTCAGGCTCGGTGCTCAGCGGGGAGTCGGCCTGGGACTTTCTCCTTCTGCACCTCACCCCACTCATGTATACTCTCTTTTTTTCTCTCTCTCTCAAATAAATAATTCTAAAAAAAAAAAAAATCCTTATCACTTTTTTATATCAATTGAGATAAATACATAGAGTTTTTTCCCCCTCCTTCATTCTGATGATGTGATGTATTAATTTTTAAATGTTGAACCATCCTTGTATTCCAAGAATAAATCCCTGTTTGTAATAGCATATAATAACATATAATTCTTTTAATATGCTATTGAATTTGGTTTGTTAGGCTTTTTTAAATTGCTATTTATCATACATACAGAGTTTGAAATTTTTGGAATGAGAGGCTAAATCAAGGTGACCTTGAAAATTTACTAGAGTATTTCCTGAATTGTCTGCTCTGAAAGTCATTCCAGTTTTGCGTTTATGGGGTATTTTCATAAATGTGATCTCTCAGCTCAGCTCTCTGAGTGTTCCCAGTCATTCTCTCAACTGCAAGAGGATGTAGCTAAAGACATATGAGAAACATAAACTGAGTAGATTGAGAAGAATTTTGAGAGCCTAGCTTTGTCTAAATTCCAGGGTCTATTTCAGCGGTTAGCTCAGGGATTAAGAGCATGAAAAGAATGTCAGGCTAGCTGAGCAAAATTTTGTGTGTGTTATTCTTTTTTCTTTTTAATCTTTATTTATTTTTATTTTTTTATAAACATATACTGTATTTTTATCCCCATGGGTACAGGTCTGCGAATCACCAGGTTTACACACTTCACAGCACTCACCATAGCACATACCCTCCCCAATGTCCATAACCCCACCCCCCTCTTCCAACCCTCCTCCCCCCAGCAACCCTAGGTTGTTTTGCGAGATTAAGAGTCACTTATGGTTTGTCTAGCTGAGCAAAATTTTAATGATTAAAGAGAAAAGCTGGCTTCCCTAGATCTTTGGTCTAGCTCAGTGGGGAAAAGGGCAGACCACTCCTACTACAGCACCACTCCACACTGGCTGCTTGGGGACACATTTGGGAAGATACCCAAGAGGGTCACCTGCTTGCTTTCCCATCTTGAAATGAAGTTAGAGACTACAGGCCTTATCTTATAGCGGGGGGGAGGCATTTTTGGTGGGGAACAAAGTCCCCACCAAAATTCTCCCCCAACAAAGTCTCCCAGGAGCACTTGCAGTAAGGTTTACAAAGATTCTGATGAGAAAAGCCACTTGGGGCTCTTAGATGTCCTTGGAAATTTTGGTTCTGCTGGTCTGAGTAAGGAACTCAGATTTTGCCCTTTAAACAAGTAGCCCTGATGATCTTTATCATTGGGAAAGTTTGGGAAGCCCTGCCTAGGGCAAGAGGGAAACTGTTTTCCTGGACCTTCTGCTCAACATTGGCAAAGAAAGATAATATAATATTTAACCACCGAAGAAAGACATCTGTTTGGTTAAGACCTGTGCAGGAAAGGAAAAAAGGGCTACAGTTACTATTCTGCAGAAGAAGGAATGCATGGGGCTGCTTTGCAATTCTGTAGTTATGAATGCCAGATAATGTCATTGAAGGTGAAGCTTTCTTCCCTCAGTTAGCTTGGGTTTGGTTGCAAAAACACATCAGCCTTGAAAACATAGCTGCTGACTTCACCTTGGAGACCGAGGGCTGTGCTGCCCCCATGGAGGGAGGGTGTGAAACAAGTGTCCCCTAGACGCCAGCTCATACCTGATGCTTTTTTGACCTTTGCCAGTGATGTGGTTAGTTTCCTAGGGTGTCCTTCCTCACCCAAAGCTGGAGCTTTTCCCCACATCTGAAAGCAAAAGGCACATGGGCTGGTCAGAAGACAGCTGTGCCTCAGAGCTCAGTGAGAGGCGTGGGAAGTTAAGTGTCATCCCAGCTCAAGATCCTGATGTGGGAAGGATGCACACAGAGTCATGAAATGCGTGTCTATTTACTTGCATGAGCTGACTCAGCAGGAAAAGTGGATGAGATGTCTGAGCATGTAATGGGTACATCAAGGGCCCCAGGCCCACCAGAGGCCCTGGAGGTAGTTTGGCCATCTCTATAGTCCTGGTTTTGGTAAAGGCCTTGGAAGAGTGCTTTTTAGCATCTAGGAAAGCACCTCCCAGCATATGAGTACAGGCTCAAGTAGCTTTTGAATGAGTGAATGAATGTGAATGAGAGAGAGCTTGTCACTGAATCGTAAAAGAGAAACCTCCAATTGTTGACAGTGTATGAGAAAACTTCAAGCTTCATTTCTCAGACCTTTATTCTTTGAAACAAAGTTCAGGCTTCTGCGTGTTATACTCTGTTAACCACAAAGGCCCAAAGTTCTTCCATAACTGATCGGAGCCTGGGATTGCTCTTCTCAGCTCTTAGGAGCCCTCACATTCCCTTTCCCCTCCAGGAAGCGGGGTGATCACGGGCAGACGATGGAGCAAGGCAGCAGTCGCTTGGAGGACTTCCCTCTCAATGTGTTTTCCGTCACTCCCTACACACCCAGCACCGCTGACATCCAGGTGTCCGATGACGACAAGGCGGGGGCCACCTTGCTCTTCTCAGGCATCTTCTTGGGACTGGTGGGGATCACGTTCACCGTCATGGGCTGGATCAAATACCAAGGTGTCTCCCACTTTGAATGGACCCAGCTCCTTGGACCTATCCTGTTGTCAGTCGGGGTGACATTCATCCTGATTGCCGTGTGCAAGTTCAAAATGCTCTCCTGCCAGGCATGCAAGGAAAGTGAGGAAAGGATCCTGGACTCGGAGCAGACAGCAGGAGGACAATCATTTGTTTTCACTGGTATCAACCAACCCATCACCTTCCATGGGGCCACTGTGGTACAGTATATCCCTCCTCCTTATGGTTCTCAAGAACCCCTGGGGATGAACACCACCTACCTGCAGCCAGTGGTGAACCCCTGTGGTCTCATACCACCTGGAGGGGTGGTGACTGCCACGCCAAGCCCTCCTCAGTACTACACCATCTATCCTTCAGAGAACGCTGCTTTTGTTGGTGACCCAGAATACCCTTCCTTTGTGGCCGGTGGAAATGACAGGTATGTTGTGTGGAGTGGGGATACACCTCTTCCAACTGTCACAGTTGTGGCCCATGGCTTTGTTGGTGTGTAAGGTAAGGGCTGGGAGAAGGCAAGCTTCTGTGTGGTGTGTTGCCAAAATGGTGGCGCTGGTTCCAAGAGAGGCGGTGTGGACTGTAATGGGTCTGTGTTTTCCGCTCCCATTTCAGATCCAGCCCTGATGCTGACCAGCTAGAAGAGACACAGCTGGGAGATGAGGTGTCTGCCTGCTTCTCTCCTCCCCCTTATGAGGAAATATACTCCCTCCCTCACTAGACTATGATGCCAAAGGAACAGCATTCAAGTCATTGTTGCTGACAAATGAGGTGTCAGGTGTTGTGGCAGCGCAACCAGCCTGACAGATACCAATCGAGGGGGGGTGGAGTGGGAGTGGGGCAGGAGGGGAAACAGGAAGGAAAACATCTGAGATGGGTAAAAATTAGGTGGGGGTGGAGGAAATTTCCTCCTGGTACAGCTGGATATTCCCTGCATATGGACATGAGCAGAAATTTCACTTGGTCCACAACCCACCCCTTTTCTACAGGAAGGCCCTGGTGTCTCAATTTTAATTCCAACAGCCAAAGGGAAAATCACTGCTATTGTGACACTGGGAGTTTCCAGGGCAGTGAGAAGGGGGGTGGGCAGGGAGCAGGGAAGAGAAAATAGGCTTCACTGGAGATTTTCTAGCACCTGTTCTCAGCCCCCCAAGAGGGTTTGCAGATTCCCAAACAACATGGTTGCCATCCGGTGTCCCTTGAGGACTCTGGGTATCTTAAAGGCTGCAAAATTTTTTTAGTGGAATAAAATAAAATAATATCTCCATTTAAAAAAGGGATTAGATAGGGGCACCTGGGTGGCTCAGTGGGTTAAGCCTCTGCCTTCGGCTCAGGTCATGATCCCAAGGTCCTGAGATCAAGCCCTACATCAGGCTCTCTGCTCAGCAAGAAGCCTGCTTCCTCCTCTCTTTCTCTGCCTGCCTCTCTGCCTACTTGTGATCTGTCAAATAAATAAATAAAAATTTAAAAAAAAAATAAAAAGGGATTAGATAGCTGGCTACAAAATAAACTAAAAACCATACAAAATAAATATGATGGGACAGCGGTGTCAATAAATCCTTAAGTTATCACTGGGTCACAGTGACTCTTTGGCAAGGCTAAAACCTGGTTTGCCCACCAGGCTGGGATCTGTGTTGGAAAAGAGCTAATTGGGCCCAGTGACCAACAGAACATGGGGACCTCTCTAAGCACCTGTCTATGAGTTCTGCTGAATTAGACAAAATAGAGCCTCATGTCAGTACCTGGAAAATCATGAATCATGGAAACAACCCTTATGGTCAAGACAAGCTTGCCTTCTTTATAAAAGAAGTTGGTGCTCTTAATCTTCCTGAATCTGAACTATATAATAAACAACCACAAGAGATCAAAGATTTAAGAAGAGACAGTTACAACTGTCGGGTTTTAAAAGAAAATATTTTCTTTATTTTCCTGTCACTTGAGATAAGGGACACTCATCCCAAAGGAAGATAGGATTTAGCAATACCTTAAAATTTTGGTACTATGTGTATATAAGGAGTGATTTTAATAAATTTTTATCAAAAACATCTAGTTTTCCAAAGATATGATTAAAATATACTTGATACATTATTGTTGTGATTTGTATTTTATCTTAGGAATAGAACCTTTCTATATGAGAATTCATTTTGATGTGTGATGATAGAAGGGGATGGAAAAAGAGGATTCCGTTTACAGAAGCAATATTCACGAAATGCTGGATTCCTAGCTGAGGGCCATTGGTTCTGGGGAGGAAGTGTGGGGACAGGGACACAGCCATGCATCACCAGCAGCATACCCACTGGCCATGATACCCTGCATGCCTGCCTCCCTGACCCCCTTTCCCTGCTCATCCTCACTCAGCCCACAGCTTTAGATCCTGGATTTGGGTTATAATGAGCATCAAGGAAAGCTCAAACAGTAAAAAGATGTGTCCACATGTGGCAGTTGGGCAGGCAGGACTGACGATTTCTCCTAGGCATTCTGGAAGTCCCACATGCAGGGAAGTGGCCTTGGGGAGTCTTTATCTCCAGGCAGAATGATTCAGCACCAACTGTTCCTAAGAGAGAAAAAGGGCTAACATAGAGATAACTGATGCCTCCCAAATGGACTCAGAGCTTCAGGAGCTCAGGGTGGGGGGCAGGCCTGCAATGGTCGGGGGCAGAAGTGGAGGGATGAGAATGTGTTCATTCATTCAACATTTATTGAGTATCTCCTCTGTGGCCAAACATGGGCAATCAAGTGGAGATATAGAAGTGAAACACTCAACCACCAGAGAGCACAGCTTCTGCTCTGCCCGTATAGATCTTCTTGTCTGGAGGGCAGGGGGTGGAGAGATCTGACCAGTTACTCTCCAACATCCAAAAAGGGTCCTGTAGCTTCAAGTGGGATTTGGACTCTTCAGGAGGGTCATGGGGGCCTGCTTGAGGAAATGTAGTCAAGGCCCTTGACTTGCATAACCCCAGGGAGCGCTGTTCACGCTGGATAGCCATGCGACTGGTGTATCTTGACGTCTGAGGACTGTGCTGGGAGCTGCAGGAACAGCGGCTGATACCCAGTCAAAGAGAAGGAGGAAGATGGCTGGCAACCCCTCTGGTGTCAGGGGGCATCTTGCAGGCTGTGGAAACTGACAGTCCCACTGCAGCCGCACTCAAACAGAGATGCCTTCTGCTACCCGACAATCCACCCCCTTGCTCTCTGGCTTCTGGACAACACGCTCTCTGTCTTTATTTGGGGTGGCGGGCACCAGCATGATGGTAAGCTCACTGCATGGCTTTTGGATCCCAACCCCAGGTCCTTCCTTGGTCTCTCTGACCAGCAAGGACATATTCCTGACAGGTTTCCAGTTTGTCTGCCAGAAGTCTGCCTTTTAGCATTCTTTCTTGCAGTATAGAGGACTGCATCCCTGGGACAGTGGGTTAAAGTCTGTCTGGTCCTGGCTATGTTATCCACCCTGAGATTATCAGTGGGGGAAGTGGCCCAGGTTTCGGGCACATGCTCAAAGGTTCAGTGCCCAGGCCGGAACCCAAGGGGTCAGCCTCGTTGAACCTTTTAGGTTGTGTCTGGAGAGCAAATGGAAAGCTACTGAACAGCCTAAATGGGAAGGGAGCTGTGATCTGAACACTTGCTGGTTTGGCCAAGACCCAGAGTCATCTGGGGGTAATAGTGACCTTGCTGGCAAAGCTCAGACCCAAGAGACCAGGGCACCAGGGAACACCCTTCCCCACCCTTGCCTTTAGTGGAGCACATGTTCTGGCTATTTATATAGAATTCAGAAGAAAACTAAAAGGTCTTGTTAATCAAAAGAGACAGGCTCCTTAAGAATGAAATATTGTCTGGAAACATCTTCTAGGAGCCGACTAGGGCTGGGTCTTTTGGCTGGAGAGATGGATGATAGCTGACCATCCTGACAGGGTAGGACAGGAATTATTGAGGCCTGTGAGGTGAGGCCCAGCCACCAAGGGGAAGATACTTTTGCAAAGCTCTTAGGATGTCTTCTTTCTGCCCTTGGGCCCACAGAAGGACAGATCCCCTGTGCAGTGTGGGTCTGGGTTCACTCCCTCCTTCAGAACTCTGGGAGGTGTCTAGCACAGGTGGGGCACTCCCCAGACACCTCAGTCCTTCTTCCTTTGCTCCCCTATGCCAGGCATGAATCTCAGCTTCACTTGCCCTCAGTGGCTCTCGACTACAAAATCTGCCCTTTCAGAGCTCTCCCCACTTATTTGGCAGAGGGTGGGGGTACAGTATAAAAATAAAACCTCTTGTTTGTGAAGAACTGGCTGTGGGTATCTGTTTTCAGCTTCCGACCTCTGGGGTGCCTCACTGGTTTTGTTGACTGTTGGATCCCTGGAGCAGAGCTGGCTGAAGCCCCATGTCCCCCTGGTGGCTGGTGTTGCTCCCCCAAAACAGAAGATCCTCATAGGAACCGAGGTGTAGACTTCTTACCGACAAAGAGAGTTTCCTGCCTGGTTCTCAGTAGTGGCTGTCCTTGTCAAGGTCACCAGGGCGCTATCTGCAACTCATACCATTTGGCCCCAAGCAGGCTCCTCCACACAGCCAGCACCTGGCTCCTGTCGAACAACAAATGTGAAATAAAGAAATTATCTATCAAATAGATAATTCAGGAGCACTCTAGAGCAATTAGCTGTTCTGGTGTTTTCCTCATTATGAAAATTTTCAAACAAATACAAGAGTAGAGAAAACAGTGCATCAAACCCTTTGTGGCCACCACCAACCTCAACTCATGGCCCATCCTATTTCATTTAGACCCCATCCACAATCCCCCAACTGCACTTTTATTTTTTTCCAGGGTTTTTCATCTTTTTATTTTATTTTTTTAAGATTTTATTTATTTATTTGACAGACAGAGATTACAAGTAGGCAGAGAGGCAGGCAGAGAGAGAGGAGGAAGCAGGCTCCCCACTGAGCAGAGAGCCCAACGTGGGGGGAGATCTCAGGACCCTGGAATCATGACCTGAGCCGAAGACAGAGGCTTAACCCACTGAGCCACCCAGGCACCCTATTTTATTTTTTTAAACAGTTTCCTTTTTCTTTTTTTGAATGGAGGTATAATTGATGTCCAACATTTTGTTAGTTTCAGTAGTACCACATAATGATTGATATTTGTAGCACCCAACTGGATTTTTAAAAAGGTAATCATGTCATCCTAAAATATTTCATTGTATATCTTTAAAAGGTAAAGCTAACAGGGTAACGGGTAGTAAGGAGGGCATGTGTGGTGATGAGCACTGGAGTTATACGCAACTAATGAACCATCGAGCACTACATCAGAAACTAATTATGTACTATACGCTGGCTAACCAGACATAATTAAAAAAGAAAGAAAGAAAAAAGGTAAAGGCTCAAAAAAATCACACCATTATTATGTCTAAAAAATTTACACTTAATGTCATCAAATATCTAGTTAGTGTTTAACTTATCCCACTTTACTCTATTTTATTTTTAGCTCTTCATTTTGCTCGAATCAGGGTCAAATGAGATTAGCTTTTGTTAAATGCATCCTAAATTTCTAGTTATGCTATACCATCTTTTGGGAGGCAGACAGTTGGCAAATTATTCATGGTAGCCTATTCGTATTTATTAAATTTCACTTTCCAGACAAAAATGTTTTTCAGGATTCTTCACTTTGTTTCTCCTCCTCTGTCAGTTCCCTGAAACTCTAGGACTTCTCTGGAATTAGAAACTTGTTTTTCCTGATTTTAGCACATTACTAGGAATGATCCTAAACATGGGCCTAGAAGAAATAAATACATGAAAACAAAAAGAGATCTTCAAGTGAATGTTTAATTGAGAAATATCTGTTGCAGAATAGTGTCAAGTGTATCTCAAAACTCTGACAACCTTTAGCATTTCTGACTTGGTAGGAGAAAAAAGTTCTTACCTCTAGAAATCATAAAAACTCCTTTGAACATTTCAGAAGTGAGAACAGAGTCTCTGAAGAATTAGGCAGGGGCTCTGGGTGGCTCAGTTGGTTAAGCCTCCAACTCCTGATTTTGGTTCAGGTCGTGAGCTCAGGGTCCTGGGATGGAGCCCCACGTTGGGCTCCACTCTCAGCAGGAAGTCTTCTTAGGGTTCTCTCTCTCTCTCCCTCTGCCCCTCCCCTTGCTTGCTCTCTCTCTCTCTCTAAAATAAGTAACTACAGCTTTACAATAAATAAGTAAGTAAATGATGGGTAAATGAACATTAAAATATTACCTGGTACAATCGAATTCACAGAGGTTGATTGGAGACCTCTCACCAATGAGTTCCCTATTCTCCTCAAACTGAAAATGAATGTATTTTCTTTTTCTTTTTTTTTTTTTAAGATTTTGTTTATTTATTTGACAGACAGAGATCACAAGTAGGCAGAGAGGCAGGCAGACAGAGAGGAGGAAGCAGGCTCCCCGCCAAGCAGAAAGCCCGATGCGGGGCTTGATCCCAGAACTCTGGGATCATGACCTGAGCTGAAGGCAGAGGCTTTAACCCACTGAGCCATCCAGGCACCCCTAAAAATGAATGTATTTTCTGGACATGCCTACAACTTCTCCTTTGAAGGTGGTTAGTATAAATGTGTGTGTGCGTATGTGTTCACTTATACTCTCTTATAGAATGTGATTTATGGATTTCTTGCCCATTTACTACCTGTAAATCATCAAGAGTTTTATGTCCCAAGCAGTCAGCAGTTGGTTATAAAATCAACAGAGAGCTGTACTAAATAAACCTTTCCTGGATTGCTCTTAAGAATTGATGACAAATCAGAAAGTGAAGACAACTCCATGGGAATGATTCTCACCTGCCTCTGGGATACCTCAAAGGTCTCAGATACAGGAATTTTATTTGTCGTGAGCTTTTAAGAAGATTAATAACCAGATGAACTGGGAAGGAAATCAGTTTTCTAGGTGCCAGAAGATTTCTCTGAAAGAAAGAATTTGTCCTCTAGCACAAAACTTACACTTGTGTAAATCATAGACACAACTATGTGTGCTGGGGTCTGATGATACACAAGGGACTGAAAATGAAGCTTATATAAGAAGTCAGTGATCTTCCTGTTAGAATCCTCACATTTATTAGCTTAAAGAAATAAATTTTAAAAAGGAATGTGTGTGTGTACACTTTTTTAATATATATGTTTCTCGATAAATATATAAGAACTGAGAATGGTCATTTCTGATGCTAGCGTGGGAGACTCATTTTTCACTTTAGTCCATGCTAATTAATGAATTTTTTTACCATGTTCATTTACAACCTGTTCAAAAAATTATTTTTAGAATAGAGGAAGAAGAGGGGTGCCTGGGTGGCTCAGTCGTTAAGCGGCTGCCTTCAGCTTGGGTCATGATCCTGGAGTCCTGGGACTGAGCTCTGCATTGGGCTCTCTACTCAGTGGGAAGCCTGCTTCTCCCTCTCCCACTCCCCTTGCTTGTGTTCCCTCTCTCGCTGTTTCTCTGTCAAATAAATAAATAAAATCTTAATTTAAAAAAAAAAGAAGGAATAGAAAAAGAAGAGAAGGAGATGATCTCTCTCCATGTGTTTTTACTGTTAACATCATCTTCTTCAGTCCCGAGGTTGTCATCTTCTTCATTGTCACCGCTGCTTATATATCCCACAGATAAACACACAAGACACAAAGATGCAAATTCAGTGTGTATACAGATGTGTGGACACAAGTACCTTGTAATATGAACCACACTTTTACATGGACACACACACATAAGGGCTCCGGGGACAGAACCGAGTATTCACTGTCCATCACTCACCATGTGTGTGAAAGAGTTTTCACACATCCATGTTGTCACTGAAGTCCTCTGTGGGCTCCTGTTCAATGTTAGGTAAACACAGACCAATGTCAACATAGCCTCAGCACAGAGTCATGAGTCAGATTCCACAGGTTCTTTCTTTGATCATTTTCTCAACTCAGCCTCCACGGTCACACCTTGAAAACCTGCTCACCCCAGCAGCCATTCATTTACCTTTGTACCTTCGGAGGTGAAATAGAGAGCAACCTAAGTTACCTGACTCCTCATTGGAAGGAGCTACAGGACTAACAGTGCACCATTTTTCTCCTCTTTCCTCTCTGGATGTGCCTGCAAGGACATCAGCGCCTGCAGCAGCCACCCTCAGCCCTTTCCCTCCCGGTCCCTGCCTCCCCGCTCCCCAGCTTCCTTCTGGGCCTCTGAGGCTGGCCTGATCCCACTTCAGCCAGGAAGGATGCTCTGATCCCTCAACAGTCTGAACAGGAGCCAGGAAAACATGTTTGGAATTTTTCAGAGGGCAAATAGACTATGAAGGGAAAACAAAAGCTCTCTCTGCAAAGCTCCAAAGAGAACAGGTTTAGACTAGGGTGTGTCTGCATCTCATGTGGCCCCTCGGAGGCCACAGGTACTCACCCTTGGGGGTCACCTTTCTGGTCCAGGTGCTCCGCTGACGCCCAGACGGACCTCCCAGCTTCCTCTGTGGTTCTCAAAGGCCTATGGCAGGAGGCACCCCATGGCTACTTAGACTTGTGTATTCAGCTGACATCTTTTCAAACCTGAACAAAGTGAGTCTGTCACTTCAAGAGAAGCAACTGACAGCATTTGTGGCCCACAGTAACATTCAACCTTTCAAGGGAAAATGAGAATTTCTCAAAAACTTCTATCGTCATGAGCTTGACAACTTCTTAAAAATGTGATTTTTAAAAAATATATAACAAGATGCGCCAACATTCAAAAGG
Organism: Mustela nigripes; assembly: GCF_022355385.1. Taxonomy (NCBI): domain Eukaryota; kingdom Metazoa; phylum Chordata; class Mammalia; order Carnivora; family Mustelidae; genus Mustela; species Mustela nigripes. The sequence continues at coordinate 98,568,370 of NC_081568.1, forward strand.
ACCGTATAACACAGTGAACAAATATTTTCCACATGAGTACTAGATGATGTTTCAAAATCATGCCCCTGTACAACATGCGTTCAACATGCTAGATGGACCAATGGGTTTTCATGTACTAGAGTACTAAATATTCATTGATATGATTTCAGATTCCACACTGCAACTAGCCTTTAAGAAACTTCCATGTGAGTTTTGATGTAGTATCGAAGAATAATACCTACGATTATCTGAAAATCTTTAAAAAAACTTCTGTATTTTCCAACTTATACATCTGTGTGAAACCAGATTCTCTTCATATAATTCAACCAAAACAACGCATTGCAACAGATTCAATGGGGAAGCAGATATGAGAATCTGGCTGTGTTCTTGGATATTTTTCAAAAAATTAAAAATTAGAAAGAAATACCACTCTTCTAACCTTTTTTTCCATATAGGAAATAATATGGTATTTAATATGTAAAGGGTATATAATTGTAATTTTTATTTGTTTTTTCCTTTCTCTATTTTTTTAAAGTTACTTTGTTTATTTAAGTCATCTCCACACACAACATAGGGCTTGAACTCACAATTCTAAGATGAAGCAAGAGTTGCATGCTCTTCCAACTGAGCCAGCCAGGTGCCCCTGAAATTTTTATTTTATTTTATTTTTTAAAAGATTTTACTTATTTATTTGAGAGAGACAGAGAAGGAGCAGGGGGCGGGGCACAGGGAGAGGGAGAAGCAGACTCCCTGCTGGGATCATGACCTGAGTCAAAGGCAGACACTTAACCAACTGAGCCATCCAAGGCGCCCCTGTAATTTTTATTTTTATGTTTTAACTTTTTTGAAGATCTTAGTGCTTTCTAAAATTTTTTCAGCATTATTGAGGTATAACAGACAAGTAAAATGGTAAGATTTTAAACTGTACAATGTGATGCTTAATATAAATAATGTAATTTTTTTAATGCTTAAACAAATAAATATTTAATCTTTTTGGGGTTTTAATTTCTAATATGGTAAGTACTAATAGATGTCCCATAAACAAAAATTCTTTGGTTCCTCAATATATTTCAAGGGTATAAGTGATTTCCAAGAGACAAACTGTTGAGAACAGCTGGTCTATATGATTAGGGACAGATAAGAAGCAAGGGCAATGATACTACCTAAAATACCACGTTTTCTAGCCTCCTTTGCCGCTAAGTTTGAGCATGTAATGAAGTTCTGTCCAACAGGATGTAAGCAGAAATTTGGGGACGAGACTTCCAGAAAGACTCCCTGGAAAATAGATAGCTAGGGGAATTCCTTTTTTAACTTCTTGCTTTTCCTCATTCTGAAAGACTACAACTTGTATATAGTCACAGAACACCTAGAAGCCAGCTCAGAGAGCAAGGCGACCCTAAGAATAGAAGCTACTTATAAAGATGGAGCAGAAAGACAGAAAATGTTGAGTCCTCAATGACTGTGATGCTGGTTGTATACTCTAAGACTTCTTTTAAACGGAAGAGAAGAAAAGTTTTGAATCTTGTTTAAGCCACCATTATTTTGACTTTTCTGTTACATGTAGGGAAAGCAAATTATTTCTTTAAGTGTGAGAGTGTGCTAAGATTAGCCACAAAGGGCCCATCTTTATATGGATTATATAACTATTTATGTGTTTTTAAGACTGGGTTTCACTCCCATGCCAACCACTGTATCAAGGTATGATATTGAGAAAACATTTCTCAGGGTTAGCATTACAGGCACTCAGAAATTCATTCAAGTCTTTATCAGCAAACATTCAGGAGGCTCATGCTATTGGCAGACAGAGAGCCAAGCACTGGGTCTATGTACACTCAGAGCCCTCGGGGTCCATGGAGGGAGCCGCCTCACCCCAGGAACTAACACGGCCCTCACGGCTCTGCTGTGGGCCCCACAGTGAGATAACCAACTATTCTCAGTGTAGAGAGAGAAGTGGACAGCTTGTCCCTTAATTGGTATTTCTGGGGCAGGCCTTAAAATTCTCTTGAGCAAATTTCATTGTCACCCACACTCACTGAACCAGAATGGCCCAAATAAACAAAGAGGCTTGCCCTCCCCTCTCCTTAACGCTGATAGGTTGACAGATCGCATTCCCATGACCAGCCATGTCAGTTACTGCGGGCCGTCTCATGCTACACCATCACTCCAGTAACCAGCCTGATCTGAACGTACAGCTGCAGAAGGTCAACAAACCTTGTCCATGGGATCACCTGTTGCTAAAATCTTTTAAGCAAATGTAACTTCTTGTGGAACCCTAGAGCAGTCTCCTCCCTCCTGTTCTACAGTCTATAACCATTTTCTGGGAGCATCACAAGTGAGGACGGGATGAAGGAGAAATGTACAAAGGACTTGCTCATGAAGGTTGGCGCATTCCAGAAGGGGGGGCATCTCCAGAGTAACCAGGTTTCCCTCAGACTCCTTGGGTTCGTGGTGGACTCAGGCTAGACCTGACCACTGCACAGCCTGTTAGGGACCAGACATGGTGACACTGTTGATCAAGAACTATAACGTCTGCAGAGTTGTGATTAGTAAGACATGCTGCCCTGACAGGGAAAGCAGGGTCAAATACAATCCTGGGTGTGATGCCACTTATTAGCTAGGTGACTTCAGGCAAGTTGCTTCACCTTGCTGAGTGCAAGAAATAGTTACATATGGTTCCTCAAATAATGCTGTTCACTCTAGAATTGGGGGTATAGGCCAAAATATGCTAACATCATTAGAGAAATTATTTTTCCATTAATTTTACGCTATCATGATCCATCAGTTGGAATTTGATTTGTTTTCATGTCACTAAAAACCCCGAATAACAGCAACTCAAACAGGAGAAGTTTATTTCTCTCTTCCATATAAAAGCCCAGATGTAGATAGGACAGGGCTTATCCCTACCATTGGTGGTTCGGATGCCGATCTTCCCACTGTTTTTATTCGTTACCTTGCTTTCTTCTTCAAAGTCATCTCATGGTCCCAAGTGACTGTGGAAGCTTGGCATTATGTCCCCATTATAGAAGGCAGAAGGAAAAGAAAAGAAAAAGAAATGAAAAAAGGACAAACCTCACATCTGATTAGATTCTCCTAAAGAAAGCCTTCCCTGGAAGCTCCATGTTCTACTTCCACTTCTGCCTCACCAACCAGTTTGGTCCTGTGGCTTCACCAAGCTCAAGGCATTCTGGGAAACAGGGTTGTTTTTGTTCCTGCTGTTCTATTGCAAAGGGAAGAGAGTAGAATGGATGCTGGGTAGCAGCTAGCGGCCTCTTCCATACTTGGTCCTTCCTCTCTCACTCAGGCTAGATTCAACTATCCACTCAAGAATGTGGAACTTTGCAGAAAATATTTGTTTTGAATCCCTCTGCTGAACCAAAAATACTAACTTTGAAATGCCAAATCTAAATACACATGCCAGATGTAAGGTTTTAGCCCAAGAAGCTTGCCTTGTAATTTTAGAACAACAGATGCACTCATCAGCGGGAAGCATCAATGAGTTACAGAGCATCTAACTCATAAAACAGGCAAGGTTTGGACTGTACCAGGACACCAAGAACTTGCTGTGTCACATACTTGTCTCATTTCTCTAGGTTTTTGTGGGATTTTCCATGTCCTCCATCTTCACATGTGAAGGACATTAGTTGTTAGGGAAACAGTGACATTAAATTCACATGGCAGGATTTAATGATACTGACATATTCAAAACAAAGTACATTCATTCCAGAAGCTGGGATTTAATGATTTGAATTGCTCAGAGTTTAACTGGTTCTCTGAGTTCAGGGTGGGGAGAGAGGGGGGAGAATATAGGAAGCCAGACACCTTTGGGAGCTGCCATAACTTCTTTGGGGCATCAGAGCTATATTTAGTGCAATTAAGTTTCTAATTCAGTAAAAACTACTACAGTTCCCTTGTGGTCTGACAGAGTAAAATGCAGCTGCTAACCGTGGCTGATTTATAACCTAGGCATCAGGGGAAACAAGCCAGATTCTTCTGAGGGCCTAAATCACTCAGCCAGGAGATCAAAACAGCATGCTTCCCCTGGGTAGAGTGACAGACCGGCAGCTTCCAAAACCCAGCTTGACAAACTCCCCATTTTCAGCAGGATTAGACCCCTGCCTCTCCTTCATCCTTCAGAAGGATGCAGGAAGTATAAGAGAGCCTTCAAAGGCTCAGAGGTCAGTACCTACACTCTCTTCAACCTCAGGGAAACTGACTCAAGAGGCAGAGAAGTATGTATTTAATCTGTGATCTCCCCTACTAGCAAGTTCAGGTAATTGAAGATGACATATGTGTATGGGCAGGGCCAATTTGACAGGCTAAGACATTGTATACCACACATCCCCCAGTGGACACCATTCACAGCATAGTCTAATTCAGTGGTTCTCAAACATGGCCACATATTAGAGCTACCTGAACAGCTTGAAAAATCCCAGAGCCAACACTGCATCTCAGACCAATTAAATCAGAATCTCTAGAGGAGGGAACAAGATGTCAACAATATTTAAAGTCACCCAAGTGATTCCAATGTGCAACCAAGTTTAAGAAAACCAATGGTCTGACTCACGTATACTTTGATGTGAATGGTGTCCCCTGCAGCTATACTGGGGATAACCTGCCCAGACTTATGCCATAGCCTTGAGTGTGTGTGTTGAGGCCCCTTCCCTATCAGACCCAGATACCATTAGAAACAGAGGACTGGTTTTCTATGAGCCTCTACACAGAGCTTTTTTGTTTATGTTGTCTGAGAATCTTTTTCTTTTCATTTTCCTCTTTGACTTTTCAATTCCTACGCAAAGACTTAGAGGCTAGAGTCTGTGGGTGAAATCAGCCCTGGGGATGTAGCCTCCTCCTTGGGAACCTCTTTCTAGAGCTGGGGCCTTAGGTCAGACGGCCCCACTGACCCCTCTCTGCCACCCAAAGGCCCCATGTCTGGCACAAGGGAAACACTCAGCAGTGCTTCAGAGAACATGTGTATAGGGGAATAATGCGGGGACAAACCACGCGAGAAGGTAGCTCTGGGCGCTGAGAAGTAGAGTATGTCCCAACAGATGAAGTGTTAAATAGCTGTAAATCTGGCTGAGCCCTCTCCGGGCCTCCATCTCCATTCGGCCTTGTGAAAGGGGACTCCTACACTGTCCTGCTGGATCAGCAGGCACTCTGGGACCTTGGTGGCCCTCGAACTCACCCACAGTCACCAGGTCTTGGGACCGCATGCAAAGAGCAGAACAGTCAAGGGCTGACTCCCATAGTCCCAGGATTTGGCTTCTTACTGGCTGAGTAACTTTGAGTATTTCTATGAAAATTGCCATACTTCTGTCCCCTTTATCGGTTGAGTGGAACCTCTTGTGTTGCTTAGCATGTGCCTGGAGCCACCATAGGAGCTTTGTAAAGTAAGGCAATGGTATTCTCTCACAGGCTCCAGTCCAAGATTTCATTGCCTTCAACCAGGGAAAACCAGCGGAGGGAACCTGGTCACACCCACCCCCGGTTGGGGGCCATGTCTCCAGACCATGGGGTGTGTTTCATGGATCTAGTGATAACCAAACTCTTTGAGTAGAATACAGTAAACTCTGAGGTCCTGGCTCCATCTTTTTCTTTAAGGACATGGAGTAGTGTTTTTAAAAGTAGGTTCTGGAGTCAGAATGACTTCATTGTCTCATTTCATCACTCTGTTAAGACCTTTGGTGAGTTCTTGCCTTCCCTTAGTCTCGGTTTCCATATCTGTGAGATGGAAGCAACACTAGAATTCAGGTCAAATACACGGCTTATTGAGAGAACCAAAGGATATAATGTCTGGAACATAATTAGCACCTGATAAAAATGACTGATTTACTGGGAAATCTTATTTGCAACCCCTGCCCCTATGAGCTAGGCCTATGGCCCTCTTCTGGCCCCATGGCTTCTCACAGCAGTTCATGCCCACCTCAGGCCTGCTTGGCTTCAAGTACTCCCAGAGAGCTCCATTATCCAGGAGTTCTCCTTCCAAAGGGTCCGCACCTGATAGAAATTCCTCACGTAGAAGAGAGTTCTGGCTTCCTAGGACAATCATCACTCAAGAAAATCTTCCCACAGTGGATCACTTATGTCCACAGGCCCCCATTAAATCACCTCTCCGTTCCTATTGCTCCTGTTGGCAGACCAAGTCCTGTTTCAACAGGGCTGATAGCTTTATTCCAAGATGCCCATGCCTTTGAAAATGGACACTTTCCCCCAAGTGTGCTAGCCCACAGCCTGCCCGCCTGCTCCCTGCAAACACGGGGGCAGGAGTGCCTGCCCAAACTGGCAACTGCTAAGTCTAATAATAACTTGCACCCTGTGTGATGAACTATTTTGTGTTTCTTCATGGTCAGAGTTCCACCCACATCAACTTGACATCACTGTTTCCATAGTAAATAATAATCTTCAAATGGAATACAGTGGGAGCTGAAAGCCCCACAAAATGCAGCCAAATGAGACAAACATGTTCCTTCCACAATGGATACAATGACGTGGTAGTGCCACAAGCCTATGTATTTATGTTCCATATGACTTCCATATCTCAACCCCTGGTTCTTCCATTCAACCAGGAATGGGAGGACTTGCAACTATGAAAACAATACACCACAACCTCACAGACCCTCTGGGAGCATATATTTATGTAGAGAGACATGACTCATCCGTTAACTGCTAAGACTTATTCTTGCGATCCCATATCCGGAGCATGTGTTAATCCTCAATGTTTCAAAGGAGGTATTTGGACTTGAGTTCTCTGAAGCATTTAAAGCAGACCCTGGGGTCCTGCTTTCATTCACTCACCGTCTAGAGCCCTTGCTTAGCTGGGGATAAGTTCTTTTCACAGCTTGGTGTTGAATGCAAGCTCCTTAAGGGCAGGGCCCAGTCTTGTAACAGATGCCTCGATTTCCCAGAACCCAGCACACAGAAGAAGTGTTTAAATTTACTTATGGACAGGACAGAGTGCTGTCCAAGGGAAAAGAGAACCCTTTGACAGGTAACATCTGAATATATTTAAGGGCACTTTTGTTTCTGGATATTGTATAAAGACATTAACTCACCCTTACCTTCTTGTCTCATGGTGTGGTCCATGGATTGGCAGCATGACATTACCTTGAGGTTGTTAGAAATGGAGACTCTTAGGCCCAGACCTCCTGAGTCAGAACCCTCATTTATTTATTTATTTATTTATTTATTTATTTGGTCAGAGAGAGTGAGCACAGGCAGACAGAGTGGCAGGCAGAGGCAGAGGCAGAGGGAGAAGCAGGCTTCCTGCTGAGCAATGAGCCCGATGCGGGACTCAATCCCAGGACGCTGGGATCATGACCTAAGCCGAAGGCAGCCGCTTAACCAACTGAGCCACCCAGGCATCCCCAGAACGCTCATTTAAACAAGATCTTCTGATCATTCACATACATATTCAATTTTGAGAAGCCCTTGTGGGTCTACACCACCTTCATGGTGATGGTTGAGAGGGCTGTTCATGTAAGGGTCTGGGTATGTGGAAGGCAGGTGAGAGAGAAGCTAATAATAACATTTATTGAGTTCAAAAAGAGCCTCAGAGGTAGGTACTATCATCATTCTATTTCACCAGCTAGCAAGATGTGGAGACAGAATCAAACCTATAGAGTGCATGTTCATAAACCATTATGTTATATTCACTAGGAATTAAAGAAATCTTCTTATTCCAGTAATACCTTAGATGAATTCCAGCTTACAGTCAGGTAGTAGCTTCCTACGTGAAGCATTACTATATTGATAGGACTTAGGGTAGCCTGTATTCCATACCTTACACGAGTAACAAATGCTTATTGTAGAAGAATTAGAAAATACAGATAAGCAAAAAGAAGTAAAACCTACCCAATAATGACAGCATAGTTAAGATTTTAATAAATAATCTTCCATATGTCATTATTTTATTATTTATGACTACCTATATGCAGATGTATATATTCATACTTTTTAAAAGATTTATGTATTTATTTGAGAGAGAAAGAGAGAACAGCAGGGGAAGGGCCAGAGGGAGACAGAGACAAGCAAACTCCCCACTGAACAAGGAGCTCAATGTGGGGCTCGATCCTAGAACCCTGAGATCATGACCCAAGCTGAAATTGAACTGGATGCTTAACTGACTGCACCCCCCAGGCGCCCCTATTCATACATGTTTTTAACAAAAAAGGAATCATGGTATCCATACTAATTTGTGACTTTCTCTATTTTACAATACCTTTAGTGGGCACCTGGGTGGCTCAGCTGGTTAAACATCTGCTTTCGGCTCAAGTCATGATCCCAGATCATGGGATCAGCCTGCATCAGGTTCCCTGCTCAGTGGGGAGCCTGCTTCTCCCTCTGCCTGCAGCAACCCCTGCTTGTGCGATCACTCACTGTGTCTCTGTGAAATAAATAAATACAATCTTTTAAAAAATAAAGAATATAAAATACCTTTAGAAGTTTAGGTCTCTCCATCTCTCATAGTCTCCCCTTCTCTGCACATGTTTTTAATTCCCACCCCTTACTGTTGCTCCTTCTTGAAGGATTAGCTCAAGACTCACTCCCTCCATGAAGCCTCCCCTGACCACCTAGAACCATGGGCGGCAGTGACGCTTAGCTGATGCTGCCAGCCTGGTCACTTCTGCCTGTGTGTAAGTGTAACCCTCATTCCCAAGAGTCTGAACAATATTCACAGGACACTGACCTCCAGCTTCTGCTCATGGAAATGCTGCAGCCGCAACAAGTTCCTTCCTACAGGCTCAAGGGCTCTCTTGAATGTCTCACACAACTGTCCCAACTGTCCTCTTTTGTAATCCAGTGTGTCTGTCTTCCCCATGCTGGCTGCCCCTGCTCCCTGCATTAACTGGTTCACTGAGTTCACCTACCCTCCCCGGCCACAGTGGGCAGTCAGCTCCTGGCTGGATTGGATTAGAATTAACAAACCATATTGCCAATATTGTTTTTGACCTACCTCCCTGGCATTTACAGAGGTTCACCCACACACTCCTATTCTTACACTGAATGTGACCACCTCTGTTGAGCTCTGACAGCTGTTTCAAGTACCTAGGGCAGACTCTTCCCACCTGCCTTATATTCCACCCTTAGGGCACAAAGCAGAGCAAGGCTCATCTTGGCTTCCAAGTTTCTGGGGGACCAGATCTTTCACTGAACCTGATCTTTTTTTCAGGCGACAGTACCTTCTGCTGTAGAGGCTGCCTCAGGGCCTTTGGGTGAGCTGCACTGGGCAATGCTCAGAACGGTCCCAAGTCACTCACTGCAAACCTATTAGCCTGGCCTGGCTTGGGCATCACGAGGGTGGAGCCTGTCCACGGTCAATGTCTGAGAGGTGCAGGGTGCCCTGCTTCCCTGCCTGCTAGGCATCACCATCTCCCCCATGAGGCTCAACCCTGTGGTCTCTCTCTTGTCCAAACACCCAGGAGAGATCCTGGATGTCAGCTTGCACCTTTGCTCTGGGATCCTTATTGTAATTAGCCTCCTCTTTCTCCCCACCCACTGGGTAAGCGACCTTGAGATCCCACTGACCAGCTCAGCCTGTCTTTGAATTCTAGCTCCAACACTTGCGAGCTTGCGTCAGTTTCTCTGGCCTCTCAGTGTCTTGTTTCTCTTATCTGTTGAAAGGAGGTAATAAGAGCGCCTGCTTCGCTGGGCAGTTCTGAGAGTTAAACAGAATCACCCATGAGAGAGGCTTAGAGCTGCACCCAGAACATGGTGAGCACCTGAACCTAGCACTCAGTCTGTGCCTGATACACTGCGGTGGGTGGTTAAGGCTACCTTTGGGAACTGGAGGCAGCTGTCCTGTGCTAATTACAGAGAACGTGCCCTGCAGTGAGGGAGAGTGAACACGTGGAGGCAGGTGGGAGTCTGCATCCCAGGGGTGCTGCACCCCGGGCTCCTGACCCCTGGTCACACCTGACACACCAGACCTCTCATCTCCAGGGGATATTTTTGTCCAGTACCAACAAACACCTAACCACCTGCAGGGGGCTTCTGGGAGCTTCCAACTAGAGCAGTGCGAATTTTGGAACCTTGGAAAAAAGCATCCTCTTTCCATAAAGCAGTCATTTAAGCCCCCAAGAACCTGGAAACCAAGTGAAAAACATCATAAACATCATGATCTGACAGCTTCAAAAGTAGATTATTCAGTTCCAAATATATACAAAGACTCTAGATTGATGTATAACTTCTGAAGTTCTGTGCAAATTTCAGGCCTAAAAACAAGTGGGGTCTCTGCAGGGAGAAATGCCCCAAACCGTCAGCATTCCTGGGAGCTGTCAGCGCTGGGTGAGCACTCATTCCTGGGAGCAGACCGGGGCTCTGGAGACGCATATGTCAGGGCTCACCGGCACTTTCGAGACTTCAACACCGAAACCCACAAGAAAACACCTCCCCGCTTCCACCCCCAGCAGCTTTGCTTTCATCGTGACCACCCCTTTCTGTGTACCACCATGGTTTTCATATTTAGTGTCATCATGACACATATTCCCTTTATATTTAACCCTGTTTTCATGGGAGAGATGTATCTAGGCAACCCCACAGTGGCTTTGGTCAGTAGTTAGCATTCTCATAACTGCTCCTGTTCTCAGTGAGGATTTCTCCTAAATATAGAAAACTTTCGGAATGTCTGCCCTATCGGCATACAGCAGACATGCATTTTCACAGGACCCGCTATGTAATTTGCATGACTGCAAAATGGAAGTGTGGGGCTCCTTCTTCAAAAATTTACCAAGAGTTTTAAGATGGTGATGGCAGAGCATTAAACCAAGGGCAGGGCTCTGGGTGACCGTATGGGTTGCATACCAGTATCATCAGCCCGGCATTTGAGGCCACAATAGCCAATTCAAGGAATGACACTTTCCTTTATTTCTCCAAAACAAAATTTAGCATCCCAAAGATTAGGGTGTTCCCTCCCCCAATCCTGGGAACCTACTAGAAATGTGGGCTTATGTCGTGCTACCCAATGGCAGGGGTGGGAAGGGAGGCCATGTCCTTGGGCCCCGGTGGTTTCCCTCTTTACTGTTGCTCCTTCGGCTACATGAAGCCACGGCTGACCCCAGCTCCTCACCACAGGTCTTCCAGGCATGCCTGGCAGCTCAGAGAGGGACTTACGCAGACTTGGCAACCACTAGCTACCCTGATCTCTGCCTTCCTGTGTTCCTTGACCCTCCTACCCCTTGCAAGTCTGGGATTGGTTCAAACCCTTTCTCAGGATCTGGCTGCTTCCACCCAGCCAAGAAATGGCCCTTTGCCCTCTCCTCTGAGATGCTTCCAGATTAATGCCCCTCAGAGGGCCTTCAGGAATACACTGCTGCCGTCTTTTCTGAGGTAAGAAGAGGGAAAGCAGATGTTTACCTCAGTGAGGGAAGCTTTTTGTATTCTCTCCCCTGTGGGCTTCACCAAGGTTTTGGTGAGACGTGGGCCTCCCATCTTCTGGGTCTTCCAGTGTCTTTCACCCTTTGCATCTGTAAGGGACTGAGGAAGCCTCATGGGAGAGGAGGAGGGGTGAACAGGGGGAGTAGATGCAGTGCGATGAGGGGGGAGAACTTACTGAATTTTGAGTCTGTTGCTTCTGTTGCTATGACCTTAATTCCCCCATCTGTAGACTCGGTGGTAGCACCTGCCTCCCGGGATGGTTGGGATGAGGAAATCAGAGGGAACATGTACCAAGCCCTTTGCCACTATTAGCCCTCTCTCCTCACTTCCCCTCCCCTCATCTTCTAACTTCAAAGCCACTCCAAGCCAGAAGAAATCAAGGAGTTTTGCAGATTTGGACAACTATCTCAAGGTGTTCATAATTGACTGTTGAATAAAAAGGCAGGGAATAAACTAGCCTGCCAGATTCCATTTATGCAACTTTGCACACATATCCATTTGCACCAGAAATGTTTGGAAAGATATTCATCAAAATGGCAATAGTGGTTTTCTTTGAGTGCTAGGATATCAGGTGATTATTACCTTTTATGAACGCTTTTATGAACTGTTTTAATTTTTTGCAATGAATATGTCTTTTTAAAAAATCTTTAAAGTGTCATAACACGCAACTATGTACGATAAGAGTGGTTAGTTTAGAAGATTTCTAAAGGTGAATGCATAACATTGTCTGCATGAGGACCCAGGGCAAAGATTTGAGAGGAAAATGTAAGCTCTAAAAATAGCTGCCTTCAGTATACCTTGTACAGCCTCTTTAAGAATCATTTGGCAATACCAAGCAGTTCTGAAAATCGATATCCTCTGTGACCCAGTAATTCCATTTCTTGTTATGTACTCTGAAGAATCTCTCATGCATGAGCACAAAGAGATACTGAAAGGGTGTCAGCCACAGCCCTGGAAACTAGAAATGACACAAACATCCATTGTCTGAGTCTGTTTTGGCTGCTATAACAAAATTACCTTAAACTTGGTGGGTTACCAGCAACAAATATTTGTTTCTTACAGCCTGAAAGCCAGGAAGTCCAAGATCATGGGATCAGCAGATTCAGTATCTGGTGAGGGGAGACATTTCACATTTTAGTGTCTAGAACTAGTCACACATCCCTGCAAGGAGTTCTTTCAAATGAGAATAGAGCTAAATGTATCTTTATGTTGCAATTATTCTTTAAAAGGGGTCATATGTAGCTTTGTCTAAACATGGGAAATCAGATTCTCCACATGTTTCCAATCATTTTTAAAAATGGGCTAAAAAAAATCTTGTAATGATTTCTGGGTGGGTTCAGTAAGCTCATTGTTATGCAAAGAAATTGCATTCAGAAGCAGGAAACTACTTTGTCTAAGAAATCATTTCACTATCCCAGACAGTGGCAATGAGCATTTCTGAAACTCATAGTTCCCTGTATGGAACTGAACCGCTGTGGGAAATAGATAGTTAACCCCACACTTCTCCTTTCTCTTAAGCATATTTCACTGTTAATCCCTGCTACTACCAAAGAGTAGAAGCCCTTCTGGGCCTGCACATCTATTTTTGCCTCCACATAACTACAGATTCACTCTTGGTTTGTTTTTTACTGTTCATTTTTATATGTTTAATTGTCATTACAATTTTCTGCAAATATCTGCAAGGCATCTTGCCCTGCAGTTGCTAAAAGGCCTTGTCTATTTCAAGAACCCAAATCTCACCTTATGAGCAGACAGAGGGCCCTCCCTAGCTAGAAAAGCAGTGCTCCTCAGAATCTGGGCACCCTTCAGGAAACATAGTACCAGGCCAGCAGGGGACCTTGCCTGCAGCATTTGTGTTTTAAGGAAGTATCAGGATACTCTTACTGGGGGAGGCACCAATGAGATAACCTGGGGGGTGAGCCTCCCTGCCTCCCGCCGGAACTTGTGTTCACATTTCAGGCCCTGTGAATTCCGGTTCTGTCTGTGGAGCCATCATTTTCCAGTCACCCTGTGGCAAAATCAGAGCTCCTCTCTACTCCTCTCTCTTCCCCAGGCCTCAAGGGGAAGATGACCCTGCTTTCTTGGAATCTGCCCTTCCCTGGCCCTTGTCCGGGCTCTCCTCCTTGCATCTGCCTCTTTGCACTTGCTGCCTGGCTCCAGCTTCTCCCACACCCTGAGTCCTCTCCCTCTGCCCTACTGGGACTCCACCTTCCCTCAAAATTGCAGCAGCTCCCCCTACAGGGAAAAGGAGGAAACACAGTGGGGCCTCAGAGCCTTCTCCAATGGATCCAGACATACCCATTTCCCCAACTCTACCCTGCACAGACCCTTAGGCACACTGTGTCATTGTCTGTTACCTGGCAGGAGTGCCTTTGGCTCAAACTTCACTTTCACAAAGAGCTTCAGATTTAGACTTCCGACCATAATCTTCAAATGAGGCTATGCGTAGAGTCTCAGAGACAAACTAACACAGGTTCCCATGTGACTACCATAGGTCTCCTGTTACTGGGCCACGTTATCTGTGGGGAACCATATAATGTGTTTTAGGTAAATGATGTAATTATTCTGTAATTATATTTTTCTGTAATTGTAAGACATAATTATCTAGCATTATATTTTGTGTTAAAGGAGTTTAATTGTTCAGTGTAACAGTTTTAAATGTTCACAAATGCTATCACTCTGTTGAACATTTCTTTCTCTTTTTCTCTTATCCTCCTTTCTTTTTGGGTGGGGAATGGCAGGGAAGAGAGTCATTTTTTAACACACAGAATCATTTTTTTGTTTTGTTTTGTTTTGTTTTAATGGCTTGTTTTTCTTTGTTTCTGCCTTGGTATGGCTTTCTCCCCTCCTCCCCCAAAGCATCACTAAGCTCCCCCTGCCAAGACTTCTTCCTGCTTCTTCCGGTGAGCTCACACCAGGTTCCCCCAAAGTCTCACCTCCTCACCTTTTAGCCTTGCTACAGTGCACAGTCTCACCTCCCTGCGCTCAGGGGCACCCCTTGAGTGGGCTTGGAATATATTACCTTGAACCTCTGCACAGTCATGTCTTTTCAACTAAACTGGAAGCAGAGCCTGTGTTTCATGCTCAGTTCTTGGGTCCATGGCTTCCCTCCAGGTGCCCTGAAATACCGTAAGTCCCACAGTACCCCATAAGCCTTCACTCAGCCTGCTGAGGATGAAGCTCATCATGCCTGTCTGTGGACTTCCCTTAGGGGATGTCCTTTAGGATGGACATTCTTTTTTGTTGTTGTTGTTTGTTTGTTTTTTAGTAAACATATAATGTATTTTCATCCCCAGGGGTACAGGTCTGTGAATCACCAGGTTTACACATTTCACAGCACTCATCATAGCACATACCCTCCCCAATGTCCATAACCCCACCAACCTCTCCCGTCCCCCTTCCCCCAGCAACCCTCAGTCTGTTTTTTGAGATTGAGTCTTTTATGGTTTGTCTCCCTCCCGATCCCATCTTCTTTCATTTTTTTCTTTTCCTACCCCCCAAACTCCCCACATTGCATCTCAACTTCCTCATATCAGGGAGATTATATGATAGTTGTCTTTCTCCAATTGACTTATTTCACTAATAATACCCTCTAGTTCCATCCACGTCATCGCAAATGGCAAGATTTCATTTCTTTTGATGGCTGCATAGTATTCCTTTGTATATATACACCACTTCTTCTTTATCCATTCATCTGTTGATGGACATCTAGGTTCTTTCCATAGTTTGGCTATTGTGGACATTGCTGCTATAAACATTCGGGTGCACGTGCCCCTTCGGAGCACCACGTTTGTATCTTTAGGATATATACCCAGTAGTGCAATCGCTGGGTCATAGGGTAGCTCTATTTTCATTTTTTTAAAGATTTTATTTATTTATTTGACAGAGGGAGATCACCAAGCAGGCAGAGAGGCAGGCAGAGAGAGGGAGGAGGAAGCAGGCTCCCTGCTGAGCAGAGAGCCCGACGCGGGACTCGATCCCAGGACCCCAAGACCATGACCTGAGCTGAAGGTGGTGGCTTAACCAACTGAGCCACCCAGGCGCCCCTCTATTTTCAGTTTTTTGAGGAACCTCCACACTGTTTTCCAGAGTGCTTGCATAGGATGGACATTCTTAACCAGAGGTTAAGAGCACAGGAGTTTCCCTGGAACCCTCCAAAACTGGGCAAAATCTTCTGTGCATGTGCAGTTTTGCTTTGTAAAGAGAACTGCTTTCATCAAAGTCTCAAAGTGCCTATGACCTAAAGCACAGAATGAACTCCTGCCCTGAAGGATGTCCAGGAAATGGCAATTATTAGTACTCCTGATCTAGTCCCAGAAATTCTTCACCCCAGTGCCTTAGGTCAGAGGTTTCCAAACTTGGGTAATCATCAGAATCACATGGGAAGCTTTAAACATACAGATTCCTGTCCTCCATTCCAAGCCCAAGGAAAGAATCTCTAGGAGAGAACACAGAGATCGACATCTCTACCCAGCCTCTTCCCTGATAGTTCTGATGGTCAACAGGGTCTGGGAATCATTTCTCCCTTGCTCCCCCAGACTGGCACCCTACCTTCCACTGGACTTCCTCACCCCTGCCTTTACTTGTTCTGAGAAGGACGTGTTCAAGGAAACGGCAAGAGCCTCTGCGAGAACAGCAGGCTGCAAAAGTCTTTCAGAACAAAGAATTAAGTATCTTTATAATTATATCCAGGCCTATATTTAGGCCATGGCTCACATGGCCTCTTGAACTTCAAATAAATATCTATTTTGTTCCTTGTTTAAACAGGTGTAGCAATATCGGGGGATACTAGATTTATCCAGGCAGGAAGGCAGCTCCCACAGCTGTCAGAAAGCACACTGCCCTTTCATTCCTCACA
The DNA here is from genome assembly GCF_022355385.1 of Mustela nigripes. Classification (NCBI taxonomy): domain Eukaryota; kingdom Metazoa; phylum Chordata; class Mammalia; order Carnivora; family Mustelidae; genus Mustela; species Mustela nigripes. The sequence goes on from NC_081568.1 coordinate 98,584,580, forward strand.
AGAGGAAAAGCTAATTATACTGTCATAGAGCAAAATAAATGTACAATTTCTACCCCTGAGCTCACTGAACCACTCAGGGCAAATTTTTTTCTAAGCTGCTCTCTGGCAGGACTCAGGGCCAGCTGCCTTGGCCCATGCTCAGATGTTTTAGAAGCCACTATAGTGGGCGACTGTGGGTTGGTGAGGCCCCCTGTCCCCAGAATGCCTACACTCTCACTCATACACATGTCCATACACACTCAGTCACACTTCTATCTACATGCACACACGTGCTCTCATGTACTTGCACTCATACACTAATGGGCAAATTCCTCACACACACCCATGTGATATTCACAGACTTCCACACATGCACACGTGTGCACACACACTTTGGCACGCACACACACATAGACACACCCTTCCTCTGATGCCGGAACATACCGCCCAACCATGAGAGTTTGCTCCTGTGGACTTCAAAATTCCAGTTCGCTTTCAAAATCCCTGAAACTTGCCTGTTTTTAGGACTTAAAGTCTCATGTCTGGAACACCCCATCTCCCCTAAAGTCCTGGGCAAATGGAGATATCTGGTCACCCTAAAAAGCATCTTCCCAGGCAGAGACCTAATATGCTTTCACAGCCAAGCAGTGTGCTACGAATGTGGGTCTACCTGCTCTCCTGACAGCCGCCCTCGGGCTCAGACACCAACCATGGTTACTGGCTTCACAGAGCAGATGCACCCAGAGAAATCCTCACAGTGACAGCAGGCTCTGGCAAGGGATAAAACCCAACTGGGTAGGGATCCTTCAGTGATCCTGACTGCACGTTAGAGTGGACCTGTACCTTGGTGCCCAGGCCCCACCATACACAGTACGGTTTAATTGCCTGGGGCAGTACCTGGCATTGACAGGTTTCTCTAGCTTCTGAGGTTATTTGAATGCAGTCAGGCTGAGAGTCACTGAACCCAGACCAAGTGTCCATCAGCCAGGTCACTCGCTGGTGCCCTCCTCACCCCTTGCAAGTATGTGTGGGGCTTATAAAGCTGGTGGCACGGCCAAGGTCATGTCAGGAAAGAGGACTACCCAATCTACTCAATCTCCCCACTCTGGGACTTTGAAAATGGACGTTATCCTGTAAACTGATAGAGCCAAGTCCAGTTTGCACATGAACAATGTCTGATTATGCCCCTGGCTGGAGGTTCAACCCAAACCATATTGGCAACTGAAAGGAGCTTTCCAAGCAGCAGTATTGATGGCAGTTTGCCACCTTCAATGGCAGAAAAAGGCGGTTCTCTGACAGTGTGAGAGTGAGCGTTCCTATAGACAGAACAGCCTGGGGATGAAGAACAGTGGCTTAGAGGGGCAGAAAAAGGGTTGGAGGAGATAACAAGGACTCTGGAATTCGCTAAAGTAGAAGGTGTATCCTTTCTCTCCACCGGGAGGCACTGGTATGGGAACTACACCAAGCCTCAGTTTTACCAAGTGCCTAACAATACCAAGTGCACAAAAAGTTCTTGCTAGTTTATCAGTGACTAAGCACAGGACCTGGCTTAGGGTTGGTGATAATTTAATGACAGATGACAGCTCTTGAAACAAATGAATGGAAATGCTGTCTTTGTCTTGTACCAGAGTGTTCCCATCAAATCCAGAAGAGAGGATTCTATTCACAAGTCACATAAACAATTAGTTAATGGAGACTACTGATTTCCTGTTGTCATTGTAACAAATGGCCATGAACTTAGTGACTTAAAATAATACAAATTTATTGTCTTAGGGTTCTGGAAGTCAGAAGTCTGAAACGGGGTTCACTGGACTAAAATCAACATGTGGGTGAGTTGCATTTCTTCCGGAGGCTCTGGAGGCTGACCCATTCCTTTCCTTTTCCATCTTCTAGGGGCTTTCAGCATTCTTTTGGCCTCTTTCTCCATCTTCAAAGCCAGCAGTTCAGTATCTTAAATACTTCTCTGACTCTGATGTTCCTACCTCCCCCCTGTCAGACTTTGCTGATGCTGCCTCTGGCTGGGCTCATAGCTCCGGATTCCTTGTCACCCACATCACTGCTGATTCATCAGAGGAAGGAGTTCCTGCCACTCTGCTCCCTGGTCTTCTTCAGGGACCTCAGCTTGGCTGGACTCCCACTTTTGAGCATTTCCCAGTTTGGAGTTGAGGTTCCTCTCTGCACCTCTGCAGGTCTGGGGCCTGCTGCCTGGGCCTGAAAGTAGAGAGTGACAGGTGAGGGCCCAAACTTTGGGCTGCTCTGAGATCAAAGAAACTTGTGATCTCACTGGTCCACGGAGGGCCATCTCCCCATCTCAAGGTCATTAACTTAATCTCATCTGCAAAGTCCCTTTTGCTATGCAAGGCAACACATTCACAGGTTCTGGGGAAGAAGAAATAACTTTTGGATGGCCACCATTCGCCTACTACATGGGGGCAGCTTTGTCACTTCTTAGCTTTTTACCTTCCAAAAGTTTTCCTCCAGTCTTTGACACCTGCTCCCACTTAGCTGGTAGCAAATGCTGGCAGAAAGCTAAAAACATCACTGAACAAATTAGTATCACCAGAACATTCAAAAACTGCCAGTCAGGAGCTTCCATCATTTCCTCTGGGTGTCTATGTGCATCTGTTTATTGATGGTTGTGATTTCATAGTACATGCCATAGCACAGGCAGAGTTTTTGCTTGTAAAATGGTTTCTAGCACATTTGAGGGGACTAATCAGTGACATGGTAGCCTGCAGAGATGACCTTGACAAGTCTGAGGACCTGTAACTGGCTGTCAGGACTTGAACTTTACAAGGCCACTCTTCCCCTGAGAGGGGAAACTTTGGCAACTCCTCCTGTGTGTGTGGTTTTTTGTTTTTTTGTTTTTTTTTTTTTTTTTTTTTTTTTTTTTCCTGGGGGAAAGAAGGCATTATGTGGAAAGCCCTTTTTTTTTTTTTTTGGGTGTGTTGGAAACTTAAATCTGTTGGAAGGGGCA
>NC_081568.1:98587635-98796046 GCF_022355385.1 Mustela nigripes
TTTTTTTTTTTTTTTTTTTTTGTATTTCTGCTCCAGGAAGGAAAGGCCTGAATATGCAGCAAGCTCTTATGTTCTTCAGTTGAGTTGAGAACTTAAATCTGGAGTTTGGACAGGAAACTGGAACGCAGTGGGAGGTCTGTAAGGGTGGAGGATGGGGTGTTTCCAGGCTTTCAAAACACAAAACAGGTGGTTTTCAGCGTTTGCTGGCTGGCTGGGGAGAGGTGGGGAGGGGAGGGGTGAATACAAAGTAGGCGGGCTTCTGGATGGGTGGGTCTGGGGCCTGCTGCCTGGGCCTGAAAGTAGAGAGTGACAGGTGAGGGCCCAAACTCCCCTGCATGCCGCTCTGGAAAATCCTGGGAATGCCAAGAGGTGCAGAGAGGAACCTCAACTCCGAACTGGGAAATGCTCAAAAGTGAGAGTCCAGCCAAGCTGAGGTCCCTGAAGAAGACCAGGGAGCAGAGTGGCAGGAACTCCTTCCTCTGATGAATCAGCAGTGATGTGGGTGACAAGGAATCCGGAGCTATGAGCCCAGCCAGAGGCAGCATCAGCGAAGTCTGACAGGCTTTAATTATTTTAGGGTAAGAAATCTGCGCTTTGTAAACTTGCCAGATGTCTATGCTTTCGTATATTTGATTTCTTGTTTGTTTTACTTTTTGTTGTTGTTGATGATGTTGTTCTGGTAAAACTCTAAATAAGAAGAGTGTCACAAAGCCCTTCCCCTTTCCTGGGAAAGCCCAGCAGGAGAATCAAGGAATCCTTATGCAGCTGAGGCCCCTGGTGAGGTAAAACATAAGAATGTGACCAATCTCCACTCCAGCAGGGGCGTCTCTGCTCATGAACCTCCTTGGAAGTCTTTAATTACCTTTTGAACACATTGTGTGAATGAGAGAAATGGTGATTTTAGTGACACATTAAGCATAGGGACAATAAGCACAGACCCTGAAACACACAACCTAGCCATGTCCCATCCTAATCCTCCAGAAGGCTGGATGACAGTGCTTTTTAAAGTAGCTTGGCAGGTCATGCAAAATGCCGCCTGGCTCCCCTAAGGGCCTTAGCTGCCCATTTTCTCTTTACCCTCTCTAGCCCTTATACAAACAAAAAATAAATAAAAGTCTACAGTCTTTGCAACAGACCTGCCTGACATCAATTAACACTAACCTCTGGCAAGTGGCAATCCTCACAGAAGCTCCAAGATGTTTTCAACATGAGGCTTTTAATGCGCTCTCTAAAGTAGGAGTATGAGTAAAGTATGCGTATGCTAACGGCCATTTTCCTGACAAGGCGACAGGCTCGAGATACTAAATGGTGAAACTAGTTAAGTGATCCTGTGAGAAGGGGATAAATCTGTGCACAGAATAAGGTCCAACGGCCCCCATTCCCTGCATGTTCCACAAGACATTTGAAATCTCTCAGTCAAGCATGTAGCAAATGGGTGTCCCAGGACTGGCAATTGACTGATCAGTCCCTGAGCTCACATTCCAAGCTATTGTCTAGAGAACATCTCCACAGTTCACACTTGAGGGGGCAGGGGGAGTGGCAGCAGAGAGAAGGGCTGGGTAATTCATTCAGGAACTGGAAGCTGAGAAACAGACTTGGTAAGCAAATACTTCAAAGCTCACTAGAGAACTCCCATAAAACACAGACCCTCTGCAGCAACCAGGGAGTGATTTAAATCCACTTGGAATTTCTAGGAGGAAGGAGTGAGACGTATCAACTCTGTTCAGAGGCTCATGAATAATTTCACCTGACACAGGACACTGAACGAGCAGAAACCTGGGACCTACAAAGGACAATAGGTCTCCAACTAATCTTTGTTACTCAAGTCTTATTCCTAAGTGAGGAACCAGGGTGGGTAAGGGAAGCCCCGACAGGAAGTTCACCATGTTTAGACTCATCATCATTATCATCATTATTTGTCTTTGTGAGAGAAATGTTAGATAGGAAACATTTTCTGGCAGCCATCACCTCACTGGCTGCATTAGCTAAGTGAAAGGCGGGGGCACCCACCGATTACCAGAATGTGGACCTCATCTGTGACTCCCTCTGGGCCAGCAGACAGCCAAAGGGGGACTACAAATGCAGTAAACACCTAAGCCCTGATCTGCAAAGGTGGTGGCTACAAGTTACTCGCGTGGCCTTAAACCCCAGGCTGCGAAACCCTCACACTCCTCCTTCTCCATGCACACTGGAGACTGTCCCCACCCTTCAGAGGCTCATCAAGTCATTGTAGGGAAGCAGCCAGCCCTGGCCTTGTGAAAAGTGTGTCCCTGCCATCCTCCCCACCGGCGCGGCATGGGACATCGCCCCATGCCCCATGTGCGGCATCACCCCTGTACCCCCTCGAAGAGCAGCCCTTCCCTCCCACCCAAGCGCAGCGCATCCACGCAGGACCCAGGTACCCACTGCCGAAGTGGCAGTGCTGGCGGCCCTGGCAGCCACGACCGAGAGGTCGCGCTGCTTTCCCCCCGATGGCCGCAGGGGGGCAGGAAAGAAGGACTAAGAACAGTGGCGGAGGAGCCAGGGGCGCGCGGGTGAGGAGGAGGGGAGGCGGGGGCTCCGGCGGCCGGGCCGCTGGTGAGCGGGGAGCTCGGAAACCGCCCCTCGGGGAGAGCTCGGTGCGAGACCCCCAGACCCCCCGCCGTCAGGCGCCTACACACCCGGCTATACCCCGCAGCGGCTCTAGATGCACCCCTCCTTCCGGCCGCTGCCCGGCCAGCGCGAGGGACGCTCGGGAGCGGGAGAACTGTGCGGGCCGAGGGGCCCAGCAGCCGACGAGAGCCAGGGGCAATCACGGTAGCCTCCGTGGGGAAGGTCCTTGCGTGCCTTCTTTGCCAAGGTCCACATCCGCCCTCCCAGCCTCTGGCGCTGGGCATTACTTTCGGGTTGACGATATCGAGTCCCGGAGGTGGCGTGGGCCGAGGGGACATAATTCTGAACATGACTCAGTTATGCTAATCCTGAGCTCTGTGGTTCAGAGTTGAAATTCAGGAGCCAGCTTTTCACATCTAATTGACTGGTCACCCCTCCTTGTTCTGTTTTTGCCAACCGTAGCTCCTCCACGCTGGTCTTTTATCTCTTAGTATAGTACAGACTTCCACAGATTTCCATCATCCCACCCCAAAACTTTACAGTAAACGGGCTCTCTTCCCTTCATCAAATTGTCTCCACTTCTCCTCTTCCTGCTTCCAAATTTAATTCCTGACACATCTGAACCAAAACTCTCCAAAAGTTATGGCGAGAGAACCCAACATAAACGGAAATGGCCCAGGAAAAGGGGGAAGGAGATGAGGCTATCAAAAATCAAACTGCGCGTGTGCGTGTGTGTGTGTGTTTTACCTAGTAGACATTAAACTACTTCATACAATGTTTCATCTGCTAGAAAACATTATTCTAAAATGACTTGCACTGATTTGTTTCACTGATATTTATTTTGAAATTTCAGATAATCCTTATATAGACCATACAACTTTTATGTTCATTAAAATTACACCTAGGGGGTGGCTGGGTGGTTCATTCGGGTTAAGCAGTTAAGTGGCTGACTTGGCTGAGGTCAAGATTACAGTGTCCTGGGATGGAGCCCCTTCTCAGGCTCTGCACTCACCAGGAGTAGTCAGCTTGTCCCTACCCATCTCCCTCTGCCCCTCCACCTCCTACTGCTCTCTCTTTTTCTTTCTCTAATAAATAAATAAAATCTTAAAAAGCAAACTACACCTGGGTTCAAAAAGATAGTGAGACATTAATGTTATGACCTTAATAAGCCACTGTATTAGAAAAACCAGAAAGCAGCAAGAGGAGAAACCAATAAAATGCAAGCCAGTGGGATTTACAAAATGGTCCTAAAAACAGTCTTTGTTTCCTCTTCCTTTCCTCATCCTGTTAGCAAATTCTGTTCAAGTGAGGAGAGAGCACTTGGATCAATCCACTGCCTGGTCCTTCTTACTTTGAGCCAGGAAAGCAGGTTTCTGATTATAGCTTTGTCTTGTTCACCCTGGATGAACACACAGCTGGTCACACTGGGCAGACAGCATGGTCTGAGTGTGGCAGCACCACCAAACAGCACGGCCCTTACTCCTGGAAACCCAGTGCTTCCAGGGTGTGGCTCTGTGGGTTGCTCCTTTATGCTAGGCTCCAGGGCCTTTCAGCTCCTCAGCATTTGCTTTTCTACCTTGGCCATGGCCCAGGCTCCTGATTTTTCAGTTTCCTTTCTCCTGGCTTCTTTTCCAGCAGTTTGGCTGATTCCTTAACTTCTCCATCAGAGGGTGGTCAGGAGAATAGGGAGCTTGAAACTCCACTCAGCTCTTCTTAATGGTCCTTCGAGTGCTGGGCTTGGTGGGAAAAGAGCCACACTGTTGGCTAAAATGAGATTTTGGGATTATCTGTGGATTTAATCTGGTCTTCTCACATATACCATTTCCACAAATAATTAGAGATTACTAGATACATTCAGAAGTTGCATTAGCCTTAAAGAATTTGGAGAAAATCTAAATAGGCTTAAATACCATCTTGGAGTCCAGAATGTTAAGCTCTATGCTCCAGATAATTAACATTTTTAAGGCCTTCCCCCACTCCGCCCCTAGAACCCTGTGGTTAAAACCACTACTAGGAAGCAATTTACTGAACACATTTTATATATATAATATATAATATATTTTGCAGGAAGGGTGAGCAGAGTAGAGAAGCAGTAAATGTACTACTGTTGGATAAAGAGAGATTAGGCCAGGCAGCGATGGCATTTTGAAACTTCTCTATCATCAGAACATATATTCTGATGCCGGAAGTTTGAGAGGATTTTTGATATTAACCTATGTGGGAGACAGGCAGGTAGAAGACGATTTGCAGAGCCATGCTCTCTCTGTGGGCACAAGAATGCTGCCCCTCCTCCTGGAAAGCACCCTGGACACAGAGTGTCCATCCAGAGCAGTGAGTGATGCTCACTGAGCCAGGAGGGCCCTTCCTCCATACTCCGAGGGCCCCTTCCAGGGAGCAGCAATGGCCTTCTTTTGATTTTTCAAAAGAAAACCCAGTGGGAGTCCTCCATTAGCAGTGACATGAAAATGGCATTCTATTATTGCAGGGTGGTAGAGAATATGGTAATAATAGTATCTTGTGCTTCTGAGTGTTTAACAGTTTTCAAAGCAATTTTGTATTTGTTCTCTTATTTGATGTTCATAGGAACTGTGAGGTAAGGATGTACAGTATGATCATCTCCATTTCTTTCTGATGAGGAACTTAGCCACAGTCAGAAAGCCAGTAAAGAGCAAAGTAGAATTAGAATTCAGTCTTTCTGACATGCCTTTCTGATGTGCCATTAAAGTTCTGTACTAAGGGTGCATGGGAGGCCTGGTCGGTTAAGCATCTGCCTTTGGCTCAGGTCATGATCTCAGGGTCCTGGGATTGAGCCCCACTTGGGGGAGCGGGGGGGGGGGGTCTCTGCTCAGCAGGGAGCCTGCTTCCCCCTCTCTCTCTGCCTGCCTCTCTACCTACTTGTGATCTCTCTCTCTGTCAAATAAATAAATAAAATCTTTAATAAATACATTAATAAAACTTTTTAAAAATAAATAATAAAGTTCTGTGGTAAAATATCATAGTTATATGACTGCATTATCACACCTGCTCTATGTTCATTAAATACCCTGTACTCAAGCATGCTCATTTTATACTGATTTAATTAAGCAAATTACACTTGTGAAAAAATTTGTGTCCTTTCTAACACTCTGTCTCCTTTGGAATACCACTATTGAAGCTCTGCCCTTTATTTGTATTTCCTCTCCTTAATAATCAGCAAGGTGTTAAGCTAGTCATGTGGGAAAATTTCCCAAAGTCACTTAAATTGACTTAGAAAATGCCACCCAGTGTTCACCTTATCCCATAGCTCTTCTTTTCCATTACTAGAATCTGAGTGCATAGTAAGATATTCCCCAAACAAATGGGCCAAGATCACACCTTACCAAGAGCAAACAAAGCAAGCAAAAAACTCTGCCACAAATGAAATGTCTAGTAGCATCACAACTGTAAGTTTTATACTTATTGATATTTTTAGAAAGATTGATAAGAAATTCTCTGACATACCCACGTGGTTATAGTCCAATTCATGCTCAAAAGAGCACTTCAGATTTTTCCATCAACACCATTCACATTTTAGAAGACCGACTTTGCAGGGGCCTCCCCAAAGAATTTCCTTAAACCTCTGCCAACCTGCAGGGAGAAGGAGTGGAGATATTACATAAATATCTACACTGAGTTCTTGGATAGAGTTGCACAATGGCCATATATGGTGAAAGGTAGATTTTCCCTTGTGACTATACTCTTGGAATATGTTAAATGCATATGTCTCCATTTCTGCTCTCAAGAAGCTGGCGTACAGATGTTTAGTATTGGGGTGGTAGAAACACTGCTGTCTACAGTTTACATGATGTCTAATAGGTCTCTAGAATGTGCTTAAAAGGCAATGTTCAGAATTAGGCCTCTAACCTTCTTTGACGTAATTGTCTTTCTTTGGAGTCACATCTTGAAGGAAAGGATGAAGATTTGGAAAGGGCATTAATTTTCTCAACCAGACTTACTATTTTCCTTCTGTGCTTTATATAATCCTTTAAACTCAATAAAATTCAGCTAATTATGGATTTCTACCTGAATAATGTTGCCATTTGAGTGGCTGCATGTCACTGTTTCTTTTTTCTGACCCCCTGTCAGGCCAATTCTGCCTGATTTCACTCATGTGCTGCTGCTTTTTATAATCTGAACATTATTTCCACTCAAATGTTTCCAGCTTTGCAGAAAACCTAGGAATCTGAAAGGGGGGGGAACCTCTCTTAACTATTACTTGGATAATTATCATTTGGAGTTATTCTGATTTTTTTCTGCAAAAAGGATACTATGAGAAGAACATTTGAAAAAAGTGAAAGGTTTTAGTTTGAAAGCTAAAATTTTCTAACATTTTAAACAGAGCTTAGGCAGTCTCTCTGGTAATTAAAATATGATTTCCCCCTCTATTTCCTATGCTCAATAAACTCAACTATTACAATATATTTTGAAAAGTACAACACTGAGTCTAGGTCATTAAACAAAGAAATTAAAAGGCTTTGAGAGGATTTTTAAAGATCCAGTTTCCTAATATGTAAAATGGACCCTGGAAAGACTTTATGGTGTATAATATGTTTTTTCCCTATTTTCTAAATGCAATAATCTCTAACTGCCACTTGATCATTAGAGATTTATATTCACTATAATTTATGTCAACTTATATCTGGGATTCCTTTTTTTTCCCACAACATTTGGCAGCAAACTGCTGGTGGAAACTAGAATGTTTCACATTAGCAGCCCTCTTAAATTATTTCTGTGAAATAATTTACTGTGGATTACAAATTCTTATATGGCATTTCAAGTTAATGATTAGGCAGAGAGATATATCAAAAATACGATTAGTCACATATGTACCTGACTTGCATGGCTTTAACTCTATGTGTGTTTCACAAGAATTGTTTTTCAAAAAGATACTTCAGGGCTTCTCTTCTATATTTTTCCAAAGAAAGCCAAAAGATTTTTAAAGGAAAAAAAAGAGAGATATACATGCTCTTATAAACTATCTCCTCTAATTCAATATCTTTAAAGTTATTTTCTATTTCGTGATGGCCACTGATAGCACAGGTACTGCTGTGTGGTCTGAAACTATAAGATCTCACAGTGGTGAAGACTTCTTGCAGCATGCCTTGAAGTCAAGATGTAAAAATCCTGAGAAAACATGAGATTTTTAATGAAAACTGTAATGTCTCTCTTTCACTGCAAGGAATTAGCCATGAAATGGTGTACCCCCAATAGAACACAAAATGAAACGGAACCGGGCACTCCTCGTTCAAATCTCAGAATGAGCTACTCCCTAACTCATTTTCATTTTCCTACATAGTTACGGATAAAGCCTTTAGAGATTTCTTTGTTCAGTTTCCTTTATCACCCAGGGAAGTAAGACTAAGTAAGTGTGGCTATAAAAGTTGGGTTCCAATTTTATTTGTATAGGAAGGAGCTCCCAGATCATTTCTTTTGTATCTCAGACAGATATTTCTTTTTCTCTTTCCTTCCTCGCTTTTTCTCTTTAACAGTCGTTCTCTTAACTCAGCTATTTATGATTCATTTCATGAAAGGCCAGGTTTTCTCTGAGGGTACTATAATGTCTTACAGTGGTTTTAGAGACTAGCAGCAAAAAGGAACTACTACTTTCTTTGGTGTTGTAAAATAAAGTCATGGTTAAGAGCCTACAACCTGCAATAAACTATTAAAAAAGGAATTTATGATGGCTGGTTATTATCCTCCTGAAATAATGTTGTTACAAGTCTGCCCTTGTCAGTCATCTGCAGGATCACATACTGGATCTCAAACAAAGGGAGGGTCTGGATCCACACAGGGGCTCATGGCAATTTACCCAAGGATGGGATGGCCTCGCCTGATAGTCCCTTATGCCCTTCATCACCTTTTCAAAGCAAGAGAATAATAGCCACATGTGTATTTTATCCTGATTGCACTCAAAGGCACCTGTTTGTGAGTCTGGGTTTGAATTGCAATTTCAAAAAATATTTGCATGGCCAGTAACAGCAAATTATGTGGGAGTGCCTTGGGGCCACTGGGGCACCAGCAGGCAAGGCTTTCAGAAAGACAACTGGAAGCATCATGCATACCCTGAAAACTGCTTGTCAACTCTTTTCCTTCTTTTTAACATTAATTTAAGTCCTCAGAAGAACTGCTTCTTCCTTTCCTTGCTTTGCAAGCACTTTCCTTCGCTAAAGCTGGGTCTGTCTGGCAAGCTCCTTGTGAGTCCTCTTTGTATCTGGCAAGGTAGAGAGGAAGAGAGCATCCTATCAGGCCGCTGAATGTGGTTGGGGGTGGTGGGGGAAGGAACAGGATTATTCACCAGAGGCTGAATTAGGCTAAGGCTCAGGAACTGGAACAGGTCTGCTCAAGATGCACAATCACCAAAGGTAGAGGGTCTGGCTCAGAGAGAGAGAGTTAGAGAGAATGAAGAATAACGAGATTGTGTGTGGCTTGGGAAGGATGGGAGATGGTCTAGTGGGTGGATAAGGAGGTCGAAGGGTTGAGAAGGAGGAGGATTAAAGAGGAGACAAAGGCCTGAAAATGGTTTGATTGATTTCTAAGAGTAGAAGATAAAAAATTCCAGGTTCTAAACCCTTATAATGTAAATCATCATTTCCTAAAGAAAGTAATAGAATTTCTCTGGTAAAGTAATAGGTTTCTTTACTTAAAAAAAATTTTTATGTTGTGCCTGAAAATGTGAAAAAATATAAACTCTCCAAGAGTTGGATGGATATTGCTTAATATTAAATGTTAAAGAACAGAAAATTGGCTTTAAAATGAGAATAAAAATGAAAAAACAAGAACCATCACTTCCTAGACCTTCATTTAAATAAGCCCACTCTAACATACTATGCTGTTCATGACTTGTTTCAGAAAGTTATCAGAAGCATCTGTTCAGTATGTTTTGGAAAGCCAACTTGCTTAGTTCTGTGAAGCAATGTCAGGGTCAGTGCCTATGGAAAACAGAATAGCACACACACGATTCTAATCCCGTTATTTTGAAAACTTGGAAAAGCTTTGGTATCATCTGAAATGGCTGATTTTCTTTTGTGTACTTAGAAGAACATTAACAATTTTTTAGGAAAAAATTATGTAGATTTAGAAAATTGAAAACCAAAATCTAGAATTGAAATCATCACTTAACATAAAGCTCTGATTTTTAATTGTCTCAGTATCAGTGACATCACTTTACCATTCCCTCATAGGATTAAAATTCATCTCCAAAGGAAAATCTAAAATCCATGAAAATAGTGTTATAAAAATTTGGAAATTAAAGACCCCATAGAAATGAATATAATAAAACAATACCTGTCAGCTGCTAAAGTAATGCTGATTTATACACTACTAACCTGTTAGGCTTTTTGATACAAAATTTCAGAGCAGCCACTATCCACTACTGTTTATGGAATGATGGCCTGTGTAGCCAGTACTTGCCCTTTACTTAATCACCCAATAAATCCAAAGTTGGAATATTTTCAACAACATTCACCAGGGGTCACCTTTAAGTGACTGGAACCATCAGTGATAGCCTTTTAAAAGACCATCTACTTTTGGTCAAAATGTAACTACAGAAATCATTCCCCTTCGAAGTGCTATGTATTAATTATATCTGCAATCATGCTGTCAAAATAAAGTGTCTTTAAGACAGAAGGAGAGAATTTCTTACTTAACTGTAGAAGAAAAGCACAAAAGATGATGTTCATTTTGTAACGTGCTCTTATTCCATAATTATCTGTAGAGTCAGAGCAAAAGAGACTCAGATGAGTGGCCGTCTGGTCAAAAGATGGAAATTGATATGTTTAGCCATTGAAAACTTATAAGAACTTGTCACCGTATTAGAAAAATACAATCCAATAGAAAATACAGTTTTCTAAAATGTTTTTCTAATTATCACCTTGGCTCTCTGTGGTTCTGCAAATACAAATAAATAGAAAGCTAAGTTCTTCATTTCTTCCCAACTCCCAGCTTAGCTACAAAACTCCTAAATGAAAACACAGTTTTCTGTGTTGTTGAAGTCAGGAGTGATGATGACCAGAGACGTAAGGATTCCAGGAAAGGCTGTGGAGGGGCGCAGAGGACTGTGGGAGCAATTAGGGGGTGTGCTGGAGACTGCTCCTTTGTCTCAAATTGTCTACTTATATTGATCCACTTGCCACACTCTGCTATTTCAGAAGAGTAGAAGGGCTGATGTTGGTTGGATACCACAAGAAATGCTGAACTTGCAATCACCAGCATCACCATTGCTCCCTGGTAGCAAGAAAATGCTGAAGTGAGCAGTTGCTGAATCAAAATATTAGAGCTGGAGGGGACATTAACGTAGTTTCTCTGGATACAGAGAAACTCTGGAAATAGAGTAACTCTTGACTCTCAATCCACAGTTGTTTAATAAGGAAATATCACAAATTGGTTTAGCTAAGGGGTTATAGATTTTAACATATTTTGTAAGATTTACACCTAAATAGTTCATGGTTTTCTAGATCATAAATTAGAGTCCAGCTCCCTAGAGTCCTAAATTAAACATAAAGCACTTGTCTCCCATCTGAGCCACAGAGACCAGTGTTGTCCAAAAGAAATACAATGTGAGCCACACATGCTATTTAAAATTTTCTGGTAGTCACATTGCTTTTTTAAAGAGTGGGAGGGAGAGAAAGAGAGAAAACGAGAGCACTAATGGGGGGTGGGCAGAGGGAGAAGGAGAGACAGAATCTTTTTTTTTTTTTAATTTATTTATTTGACAGACAGAGATCACAAGTAGGCAGAGAGGCAGACAGAGAGAGAGGAGGAAGCAGGCTCCCCGCAGAGCAGAAAGCCCAATGTGGGGCTCAATCCCAGGACCCTGGGATCATGACCTGAGCTGAAGGCAGTGGCTTTAACCCACTGAGCCACCCAGGCACCCTGAGAGACAGAATGTTAAGGCTCCACACAGGCTTGATCTCACAACCCTGAGATTGTGACCTGAGCCAAAATCAAGAGTCAGACACTCAACCGAATAAGCCACCTAGGGAGCCACACTGTAAAAAGTAAAAACTGAAATTAATTTTCACAATTGTGTATTGGTTATTTATTGCTGTATAACAAGTTACTCCCAAACTTAGCTTGAAACAGACATTTACTATCTTAGAGTTGCTGTGCATCGGTGATTTAGCTGGATCATTTCTGGCTTAGGATTACTCCTGGGTTGGCAGTCATGCTATTGGCTGGGCTACACTGACTGGGGCCAGAGGGTCTGTTTCCAAAAAGTGTTACTCACATGGCCAGCCTTTGGTGCTGGCTATTGGCCGACGTGCCTCAGTTCTCCTCCATGTGACTTCTCATCCTCCAGGGCCTCTCATCTCCATTTGGCATCTTCAGCATGTCCATTATTGGTGAGAGGGCTCTAAACAGAAGAGAGGGAACAAGCTAACGTAGGGGAGAAAGAGCATCCGAGATAGAAGCTGTGTTTTGTAGATTTTGAAATCTCATCTTAGAAGTTATATTCTATCATTCCTGCTATTTTTCATTTGTTAGCATTGACCTGTTATGTCCAGTTTACATTCTTGGGGAGGGAATTACAGGCATAGGTTATTGGGAATCATCTTAAAAGTAGTCTACCACAACTCTGTTTTAATTACCACAATATACCTAAAGTTTTATAGCATTATAGAATCAATACAACAATTGTTAATGAGATACCTTGTATTCTTTTTTTTTCATCTTAAGTCTTCAAAATCTAATAAGTATTTTACACTTACACTATATCTCCATTGGACGAGCCACATTCCAAGCACACGTGGTCACGTGTGGCTCATAGCTATGATAGCAGAGCATGTATCTAGATGTTCTGGAGGCCCCTAAAGACCCAAAGACCCTGATGAAGGAGAACTTCTCTCCCAGGAACTGAAAAATTGAAGTGACTTACCTGATCCATATCAAGTATTTACCATGTCCAGGCACGGGGCTAAGTATGGGGAACCCTAATTCAGTAAAATCATTATGCCTGACCTAAAGGAACTCAGTCAGACAAATAAGAAGCTAAATTCTAAATATGCATCAACCGGGGGTAGGCTCAGTGGGTTAAAGCCTCTGCCTTCGGCTCAGGTCATGATCCCAGGGTTGTGGGATCAAACCCCCTCATCGGGCTCTCTGCTCAGCAGGGAGCCTGCTTCCCCCACTTTCTCTGTCTGCCTCTCTGCTTACTTGTCATCTCTGTCAAATAAATAAATAAAATCTTTTTAAAAAATAAATAAATACGCATCAACCATTCTGGGCCTGCTTCAGGGAACTTTAACCCAAGATGGGTCCTAGAATGAAGAACTCAAGTCTCTCCCCATTCCTTGGGAAGGTAGATAACCCAGAATCTTTTTAGCCCAGCAAAAACCTCCAACAATGACCACATAGATCATTCACCCCCGGCCCAACTGGGGACTATGTCTCCAGCCCTAAGCTGGAGCCCATATGTTGGCCTGAAATTTGATTTGCCTTGGACATGGAGCAAATTAAATATTTGTTTAACTCAGAACATTGTACTTTCCACTATTCTCCATAAGCAAGACCTGTAAGGGAAGAGAGATCTAGGGGCTAACTTAACTATTTCAGGTTTCTTGGGTGCTTTGGAGGTACATGTCATAGTTGCACCAAACCTCATACACATGCAACTAAATGTATATGGAAGAAAAGTTCTAAATGATCTTACCAGCTATGAATTGATGTAGCAGTAGGGAGCATTATTTTTAGTCTAGTCTCTGTTCTAACTCTGATAATGCAAATATCTTTTGCTTTTGCAAAATGTACATATGTATTTGACTTGAATATTCCCTCACAGTTTGTGTCCTGAAGTGTATCTGTGTTGTTATAAGCATAACTCTGCACACCCAGGACCTACCAGAGGAGCTTCTCATCTCCCAAAATAGCACTTACATTCTATTAATTAATGGTGATATACCTGGCAGTCCAGTTAAAGAATTCTGGGGTTCATTTGGTTGAAATACAATATACTTTTCATTAGCAGAGGGGGGAAAGCAGTTTTCTGAGTGGCTTTTCTACCAATGTCAATAGTAGTCACTTACTTTCAAGTTAGAGGAAAATCATCCTGCCTCAGTGCAAAGAAATCAGTTTCACTCAGAAGGCGTCTGGAAAAATAATCTTGATACTATCTTTCCCCATTGCTTGCCTTCATAAAAATATTGTTTAGGGGGAAAAATGTGTGAATATATATATATATATATATATATATATATATACTGTTTCATCAAGGTTATTGTACCTGTATCTTTAAAAATATCTTTGTTCCACAATGTGGACACACACACACACATATATACCTGATAAAACATCTCATTTCTGTGCTCAATAATGTCATGATTCTAGTTGAGCTGCCATAGGCTAAGGCTCAAACATTTAACCTGGAAAAACAGTCAGGCTGTCTGGAACATAGGAAAACCCCTTATGCTGTTCTGCTGGAATTTGAAGAGTGAGAATAAAGCTTCTGTTCTGTGTAAATCTGTCTAAATGTAGTGTTTTACAGTATCAGGCACTACTCTAGGAGCCAAGAACTGACTTGGCCTAAAGGCCCCTGCAAGAAGACAAACCTAACCCTACCCCCAGTACCCTGGAGTCAGCTTAGAGAAATAAATGAATTTTAAACATCTCATTGTGAATACAAGTATGCACATCATTTTTTCACATGTAGAGTAGCTTCATCTAAAAGCACAGTTTGTTCCTGTTTTGGAGATTCTAAATAAAAGAAAACAGCGTTTTGATTGGTCTTTGGGAAGGCCAGCATGCTCAAGCATAGCACATGTGATGGGATCCACAACTATTTTTGCTGAGTTTTAGAATGCAAATTTGAGCCCACAGTATGCACTCTAGCAAATATATATATGCCTCTATGTACAGACTGAAAGATACCACCCACAAACATAAAATGTGCAGAAGGGCAGTGGCAAAAATACCTCTAATTTTTTTTATAGCTTTGGTTGATATTTATTCTAACCTAACCCACAAAAGAAACGTTTCATCGCTGTAGTAGTGCCAGGCAGTGTAAAGGACCGGGTGTGCGCAGCTCTTTGGAGAAAGAGGGGGACTCCTTTAGCCTTTTCCATCTGAATTTTTATTTGCTTCTTAAAAGTAGAAGCTGAGTTCATCAGCTAAACCGCTAGACTTGAGATTTGCTCTAAAACTGTAACTCACCCCGTTTGGTCGGCGTAGGAGGTTGCCAGCACTGTCCCCGGGGCTTCCAGTTCCAAGGAACGTTCGCGCGACCTGTTTACCCGACCCGCTTTGGCGCGAAATGGAGCTTCCCATCCAGAGAAAGATCTTGTTTGCTGCCCTCTCTCCCAACCCCCAGGCCGACCGTGCGGCGCGAATCCCGAGAAACGCGCCCTCAGCGGGGCCCTGAAGGGAGCTGGGCCCGGCGCCTCCCCAGCGGGAGTCGGGAGCAGGCCCTGGCTCGCCGGCTCGGCTGGAAGAACGATCTTGACATTGCGCCCTTCTCGCCGCGACTCGTAGGGCACAAGAGCAACTGCAGCCGGTCCTGACCCGCGCTGGGAGACCGAGACTGCTGGACGCGGCCTCCCACGCGGTGCTCACAGACCTCCGGGCACTGGTCAGCGTAGCGCTCTCATGGGGTCACAAAAGGTGGTTGTGGGGGGAACCCCTGGCTCCTGGCTGGAGGCCTTTACGCCCGGGTCTCCCCAGTCAGACCTTCGAGAGAGACTTTCCAAAAAAGCCCTAAGCGGGAGGACATTCGTGATGACGCGGATTGTCCCCACTGTTCAAGTGGCGCGTCCACGCGGACCCCGCGCAACGTAGCACTAGCTGGCCTCCACGGGGGTCGGAGGGGTTCGGTGGCCGCCCTGGCGGCGACTTGTGGAGCAAAACTAGTATGTTTCGAACCCCTAAATGAATGTATCGGAAAACTCAAGGTTAGGCACCGAGTCCTTCACTGTCCTTCCCTGCTCTCCCTCTTCTCAAGCCCGGGGAGGGGCGCTAGCAATTCTCAACTCCGAACTGGGCGGGTTAAAGTTCTCCCGCGCTCCCGGAGGCGACCACCCGCCTCGCCGCAGCCCGCCAGGCCCAACCGCCCGCCCCCCGCACCGCGCTCCGGGCGCGCCCTGAGCCAACGAGTAACGCCGAAACGCCGAGCTGACTCACGCGGCGCGGAAACTCAGACGTATTACGTCATTTTCACACCTCCTTTCTCGGATTGTCTCGCGTATTTTGAGCCCACCGGGGAAACGCGCCCACACCGCCGCTTAAGCAAAAGTGTTAAAATTTCGAGGAAGTGTAGATTCGACGGAAATTCTTATTTTCCTCAGCATCAGTTGTAGTTTCTTCGTCAAATAATATCATCTTTTGGCCAAGGTTCTGAAACTGAATATTAAATATCATAGCTTTTATATGTTGTTGAAACCAGTGTGGTGTAATAAAGTGTAAGCAGTATTAAATCTCAAAACCAAAACAATACCCTCAACCAAAGGCTTCTCTTTAGGGCAGCCTGATTAAGCAGCCGGAGAGAGAAGAGGGAGGATTTCGGAATCACCAGAAAGGAGCAGGAAGGTCTCCCTTGCTGTCATCAGAATATTACACGCACCGACTTCTAGAACAAATAAATAAAGCACTGATTGCCTCTAAACCTGAGGTCTCGCATGGAAAAAAAAAAATGTGATGGAGTCTGCAGATTCAGAGAACTTCACCATTGCAATGCAAGGAAGAGGGCCCAGTACTTTGCAATTAAGGCTTTTAAATTTCCTGACTTTCTGGGGAGGAGGGGGGAGCAGGGGGAGTCATCCTTATATGGCAAAGGAACACAACACTTTTCCTCGTTTAGAATCTTCCCAACTGTCCTCTGGCCAAGGAAATTATCAGAAACCTATAATTAGAAAAATTTAGAAAGGTACCTACAGTTTTAAGCTGTATTTTGTATTTAATCCTCAACAGGCCGAGGATATTTTAATAAATAATGAAAATAGATATTCAGCAAATAGCATTCTTTCTCTATCTGTTAGAAACGTTGCTCTCATAGGATTTTCCCAAAATCGTAGGGATGGAAGGAAAGAAAAATGTGAGCAAGCGCGCGTTTTGCTGGCCTAGTAAACTTACTGATATAAAATCTTTGTCTCCATTGCAGTAATGTCTAGAGTCAAAATTGGCTGTGCTTGGCTTGCTAAACTGGGTTTCTGCTGTATAGACTCAGAACCAGGAGTGAGTTTAGCTGATCCCTGTGGGGTGGGTACTAAGTCTAACGCCCCTGCAGAGAACCCAGGTGGCCACAGTGATCCAGTGAGAAGCCCAGAGGTCACCTCAGCCACTTCACTCAGTTACAGGCCTTAACCGGAAAAACATCTAACCTTGAGTTCTTTGTTTTGTTTTGTTTTGTTTTAAGGCACACCGTTTTCACAAGCCAGAACCTCTCATCTAGAGCAGCAGGCCCCAGCGCGTGTCCTCTGCTGCGTGGGGAGGGCCTGGCAGCTGGTGGATCTGTCTGGGCCACAGCTGCAGGGTCGGGAGCTCCTCTCAGACTCGGCTTCTTTCAGAAAACTCTTTTCTTGTCGGATGTGGTTTCCCTTTAATTAATCACTCATGCCCGCGTGTCCGCAGCGCAGCTTCCCCACTCTTCCCCCAGTCCCACATATGATCGTATTTGGAAGCAGGAGCACAGGCGGAGCAACTGGGGGCGACGTGGGTGTGGACTCCGGCGGCTGCAGAGCTGCCAGCTGCCCTGAAAGACCCCAGTTCGTGGTTCTCTGTAAGAGAGGCTTTCTGGAAGATCCACAGCCGGCTCCCGGACTTTCTAGCCAGTTGGCCACGCAGTTCGAAGCTTCGGCCTGGGTGGTCCAGGTGTTCAGGGTGGTCTAGACAGACCATATTTGAGTCAGGTTCTCTCCTTTCTCCACCTCCCTCTCTCCCCTCCCCTCGCCTTAGGAGCTGGCATCGTGCTGGCAGGAACCACCTTTTGCCCCCCCCCCCCCCCCCCCGCCCCCATTACCCACCGCACTCCTTCAAGGATCCCTCCAGGCTTGGCCTAGCCTTCTCGGTACTGCGGTTTACTGGACTTCGCAGGAGAAACTGGCCAAGCTTCTAGAAAGTTCGGCCCCTGGAAGTCGTTGGCTGAGGTCTATGCAGTCTCCTCTCCGGAAAGCCCTGGACCCAAACCCCAACATCAAGGTAGTCTCAGGACTGTGGGCCCTGATGCAACGGGCATACATTGAGCCCGTTTCCCTGGTTGCGTTCCATTCTTTACTTCCAAGCCACAAAGAGAGGCCTCCTAAAACGGGCCCCAGCTTTAAGGGCGCAGCCGGTTGTGGCAAGGACCACCCCGGGGACTCGGGTGTCTCCAAATGCGGCTCCTGCCGCCCCATGCCAAGCGAGGTGGGATGGCATAGTCCCGTTTGTGAGCGGTGGTGGGTCTCAAGAGACCACGTGGAGCTCCGTGTGCAAACTTAGTAGAGTAACGACCGGGCGGTGCGGCTGCCTCGGTACCTCAGGCGGCCCGGGCGCCACGTTCGGGCCCCAGGTCCCGCCAACCCGCGGCGGGGCGCTGCGCGTGTGCTTCGGGCCACCGCAAGCCCGCCGCGGGCCTTCTGGGCGCACCACACTTCCGAGGCCGCGGGTGTTGCAGTTGCGGGGAAGACAACCCGCTCCCCTCCCTGCCCGAGCTCCGGGAGGGCTGAGCGCGACAGTGGGGCCCCGTGCGTGGGCTCCGCCCGGGCGGTCGCCTGCCCACCCGCGGCCCGGCTCGGCCGCGTTCCCAGCAGCCGGGAGCGCTTCCCCGCTCGGTCACGGATCCAGGCCGCTGGTCCAGCTGTCAAAACAGGGGGTGTCTCTTTCATTCTGGCTCACAAAGTCCCAAAGGGGAACAGGGGGCCTTAATGCTTGTGTTTGGACACAAGCAATTATCCCTAATTATTCTTTTTCTTTTGAGCCTGCCCGTCCCGCCGGCGAGCTCGCCGCGGAACGGGCCCCGTAATCCTCCCCGGTCGGCGGATCGCAGTGGGTTCTGTGCGGCCCGAAGCTCGGGCGCTTTCATGTCACTGCGGGTTTAGAGCTGATTCAAACTCATTGCGATGGGGGAATTAACCCCAGGGCCCGGGCTTTCAGGGGCCTCTGATAAGAGATTATACGTGTTGATGGCAAGCTTTTCTTGGCAAAATGTTTTCAAAGGGCTTGGAGTTGTTAAATCAAAGCACCATTGAATTGCTCCGGATCGCCCCCGCCCCCTCCCCCTGCCCTTCCCCCTCTCCATCTCTTTTCCCTTCATCCCTCCGCTCTCCTACGCCGCCCGAGACTGCCCGTGGTGAGCCGCCCAGCCTTCCCGGAGTTGCAGGACACTTTTCCTTAGTAAGATTTTCCCTCCGTGCCTCACCAAGTGAGGATTGTTTTTGTAGGTGCTCCTGCTGCTGGGCACGTTGGTACCCCTTTCCCCGCCCTCTCCCTCCCCCACACTTGCTCTGGTAAAGAAAACATATCCCAGATGAAAGACCGTTTCTTTCTTTCTTTCTTTCTTTTTCTTTCAAAAGTACATGTGTTTTGTAGAAAACGGAGGTGACAGGGTGGGATAACGAGGAGTAAAGGAAGGTTGGATTTCTTGCCTCCGCCCCACCCCAAAGGTCAGCGCAGTCAGAGGGGTAACCGTGGGGTTAAACAGTGTTTGGGCAGAGTTCAGATGTCCCGTGAATCTCACGGTCCTGCCCTGGGGGCAATCTGGGGCTGCCCAAAGGAAGAAAGCAAGTGTTGGGAGAACTGTGTGGATGTAAACTCTGCACTGTGGAAAGTCTCTTTATTCAGAGAACGGGGCCCAATTATAAATCACAAAGGCTTATTGGGTATTCTGAGGAGCCCAGCTAGGGTGCAGTGGGGAATGCAAAACTTAGGTAGGGACTGTAAAAGTTTTATAGGAGCTAGAGAGACATCTCCCCTTGAAAAAAATAAGATATTAAAAAACAAGTGCCGGATATGTAAAGCTGTGTTCCCTGTCCTCTCCTTCCCACCTCCAATATCTTCCATAAACCACACTATATTGGTCACTTTCCACAGCTAGACTTCTTGGCCATCGTCATCTTCATCCCGGTCACCTACAGCGCCTCCCAAACCCCTGGACTGGAGTCTTGCCTTCCACCCATTTGGTTGGTTTGACACCCTGCCTGGTTCCTGCCAGGAGCCCTGAGAACAGGATCCTGTTCTTATACCTTGGGCCGTGGTTGGGGCCCTGCTGGGAATAAGCTGGTCACTGGAAGAGCTGACTGCATGACTCTGTCCACACCCCACACTGGATTGGACCCCGTGGCATACCAGCTGCTGCCTAAAGTTCACTAGAATTCTGCATTGCATCAGGCCTCTAGGTTAATAGCTCCCCACCATGCCTCCCCTTCCTGTTTACTTTTCCTTCCCATTCTAGCTTTGCTAAGACCCCAAGTAGAAGCCTGCCCCTGAGTCTGCCCAAGTTAAAACAAAACTTGGTGCCAAGTTGGCACCCATTTGGTCTGCTGGCTTCCTGGAGAATAAACTGGTCCCTTGATTCGTTTTTCTGCTTCTTTCATAGTTAATGGGCTTGAGCCCTGTAGTATGCAAAATTCAGTTATGACTTTTTGATTACACTGCCATAGAATCTTTGGCCCTGTGTGGCTAGTAGCTGGCTAATCTGTAGCTCGCTTTGTTCTTTTCTTTTCTTTCCTTTCTTTCTTTCTCTTAGCTTATATTGTCTAGCTAAGGTACACATGGTTTTTGTCATCTTAATCTACTTCAATGTTAAAATTTTATTTAAATTTTTTATTCTGCTGAGACTCATACTTCCCCTTTTCACTCTGTTGTCTAGTTTTGGTACTGGTTATACTAAACACATTCCATTCGAATCCACAATTATTTATTGAGTAGGGGCGCCTGGCTGGCTCAATTGGTAAAACATGTGATTCTTGATCTCAGGGTTGTGAGTTTCAGCCCCATGTTGAGTGTAGAGGTTATTCACAAAAAATAAAACTTTAAAAATATATCTCTATTGAGCGCTTTCTATGTTTCAGGCACTCTTAACAGTAAACAAAACAGATGAAAAATGGCAAAAATCCCTGCCTTCATGGAGGTCACATTGTAGTGGAGAGACAATTAAAAAGGAAAAAAAAAAAAACATAAAGAAGGAAAGGAGATAGTATGTTGGAAAGTGAGGTATGGGGGAGGGCCTGTGGAGGTTTGAATGGAGGAAACACATGGCCTGACCTACTTTTTAAAGAATTTCTGGACTGCAGAAGGGTAAGGATGATGAAGGAAGACCAGGCAGGAGGCTATTACAGGAGTTCCAGTGACACACAGAAACTCAGAGCTGGGTGGTAGCAGTCTGAGTAATGATAAGAGGTCAGATGTTAGATCTATTTTGAGGTACAGCCAATGGAATTTCTTGATGGACTTTGATGTGAAACATAGGGAGAAAAGAATTTCAGACTACAGGGTTTTAGGGTTGAGCTACCAAATGATGACACTGCTTTCAATTGAGATAGGGAAGACCAGAGTGGAATAAGTTGGTGGGGGGAGGTCAGAATTTCAGTTTTTGACATGTTAAGTTTGAGGTTTTCACTGGATATCCAAGTGGAGATGTCTATTAGGCAGTTGAATCTGTGAGTCTGGGGCAGAGGGGAGGCATATGGTCTGGAAATAGACATTTATCAACAGCTGAATATTGATGGCATGTAAAGCCACATGACTAAGTGAGAATAGAGAAGGAATAAGTATAGACAGAGAAGAGAAGGGGAGGAAGAGCTGAGCACTAGTGTTGCTCCAATACTGAGAAGTCAAGGAGAACAGGAAGAACCAGCTAAGGAGACTGAGGAAGGAACAGGGACGTAGGAGGTAAATGAGAGAGGGGAGCATCCCAGAAGCGAAGTAAAGAAATGGTATCAAGCAGGAGGGAGTGATCAACTGTGTTTAAATGCTGCAGAGAGATGGAATGCAAATATGTTGAAATTAGTCATTTGGAGGATCCAAAGAGGTCCTTTTCAGTGGAGTGGTGCAGATGAAAAACTGATGAAAGTCTGCAATTCAAAGAGCATGGAAGGAAAGGAACTGACATGAACGTAGGCAGTGCCATTGAGGAATTTTGCCAAAAGATGAGCAGAGAAACTAGGTAGAGCTGATGGGGGAAGTAGGGTCAAAAGAAAGTTTCTTTCAAGATAGAAGGTACAAACCACATGTTTATATGCTAATGGAAATGATCCGGTAGTGAGAGAGAGAGAGTTGTTGCTGGTGAGATGTCCCTTACTAGCCTTAGGTAAGCAAGAAGAAATAATACCTATTTCTCAGGTGGAGAGATTGACTTTGGATAGACACCAGGCTGGGTTATGAATAGTAAAAGGTAAGAAGAGAGAATATGGACTCAGACTGTGAGGAGGGCAAAGGTAGTGTTAGGAATCTGCAAATTCTCCCCTGACTGCTTCAGTTTTCACAGTGAAGTGGAAAGCAAGATCATCACTGAGTGGTGGGAAGAGGTGTTGAGAATTTGAGAACAAAGGGTATAAAATGGTCGAATATGAAAATAAGAGATAAGAAATATAGTATGTCTGCCAGGGAACATCAAGGATCCACTTGAGGTTTGTGGTCTTGAATTTAAAATGGCCAGTCAGATTTGCTGTGTCTCCCTTCCGTAGGATCAGAGAAGGTGAAAAGTTGATCTGGGATCATGGTTTTGCCAAGTCATAGAGGAATTTAGGTGGGTAAGATGGAGAGAGAAGAAAGCAGGGTATGAGAGGTTGGGAAAGAGGTGCCCAGATGAATAGAATGGAAGTCCTGTTAGGTCAGAGGGTTTGCTGAATTCAGAGTGCTACAGTGAATGAGATGGAAAGGTAAGAGGGGATAAGAAGGTCTTTATTTCCCCCTTCACTTTTGACCCAAGAGTTTAGCTGGGTACAGAATTCTACTTGTCAGCATCTAGCAGGTATTATTCTACTGTCTTCTGGCTTCTGTTGAGAAGTCCCTAACCTAATTGCCATTCGTTTTTTAGATTATCTCTTTTTCTTTCTGGTAGCTTTTAATTTCTTTTCTTTTCTTTTTTTAAAAAATATTTTATTTATTTATTTGACAGAGAGAGACAGCCAGAGAAAGAATACAAGCAGGGGGAGTAGAGAGGGATAAGCAGGCCCTGAATTGATCAGGAAGCCCGATGCGGGGCTCGATCCCAGGACCCTGGAATCATGACCCGAGCCGAAGGCAGACACTCAACAACTGAGCCACCCAGGCAGCCCAATATCTTTTCTAAGTCTTAAGGATTTCTCTTTCATTATGACATGTTTGGGGATGCCTTCATGTTGATTTATACTGTACCTTCTGAAAAATTAGTGACTTACATTACTTGTGAAAAATTTTCAGCTGTTATATTTTTTTAAAAACCACCTTTATTGAAATATAATTTGCATACCATAAAATTCACAAATTTAAAGTGTACACTTCAAAGGTTTTAGCATATTCACAGAATTGTGCAACCATCACCATCCATTATCTTTTGAATCTTATTTTTCCTTCATTCATTTTATTCTCATTTTAGAATTTCTTCTAAACATATGTTGGACTATTTGGGTTTGAATGGGCTGGATCTAACACACTCCTTTCCCACTAAAAGTCAGAATGAAGAGATAGGCAAGGAAACTAAACACATGGAAATAAAAATTACAGCATTTATTAGCAAGGATGTGGCTTAGATCTTTCAGAAATAAACCCTAGACTTGGACTCACCCACATCCTTTCCACAGGTAGCAGTGGATTACCATATGCTCCCCACATGGAACTTGCCCCATAAAATCTGTGGCCAAGAGTTGTAGATGAGAAAGCATGTTCTCTGTGGGCAGGCTGGCTCCCAAGTGGAGGGCAGGAGGCAGGTTCCTGCCCTACCCCAAATTCACCAATAAGATAAGTCACTCTGGCAGAAGGAAGCCACATTGTCACACTGATGGATGTCCTTCCACATGCATGCAAGGCTACCCAGATTATTTGATAAAGCAAACACAATACTGGTACCAAACCCAATAAATAGAAAGAGACAGAAAATCTATATATTTTGAAAATGGAAGAATTTGGGAAACAGAATTGAACATTATATGTTGACTACAAAAAGAACACATAAAATAGGTGTGCCTGGGTGGCTCAGTGCGTTAAGCCTCTGCCTTCTGTCCAGATCATGATCTCAGGGTCCTAGGATCGAGCCCCACATCAGGTTCTCTGCTCTATGGGGAGCCTTCTTCCCCCTCTTTGTCTGCCTGCCTTTCTGCCTACTTGTGATCTCTCTCTCTCTGTGTCAAATAAATAAATTAAATCTTAAAAAAAAAACACCAAAATATATTTATCTAAAAATTCAAGGACATTATAGTTTAGAGAATTATATTAAATATAGTGACATAAATGTATGTTAATAAGAGTCACTAATAAAGAATATGATCAACTTAATAACAGTTCATATAAAAACATTAAAGGACACAGAAGAGAAGGATACATTCTTAGGTCATTATCCAAACTCATGCAAAGATGTATCAGACATGTCCATAGGCACATCCAGAACAGAGCTGTCCTCAGTAACATTAATACCATTTTGGAAGTTCTGGCTTATAAAAAGTGATTAAAATTGAATGAATAAATATTTCATCAGTCAAATGACATTTTTGGTAGATGACTATCTAAGAAGAAAAGACAAAGGAACTAATTAGAAACCTCCTTGGAGTAAAGAGTAAAACAGAGGAAATTTCACTTGTCCCAAAATTGATGGTTAGTTTTAACTTGATCCCAGTGAAATAAAACCAACACAATTTTTTTTGCAAACTGAAATTTTAATAGAATTTATAATAAATATAAATGGATAAGAATATCAAAGACTATTTTGAGAAAGAGGAACAAATGGGGCTGTCAGCTCTGAAAATATATTTTAAAACAGTAATAAAATAAGATCCAAATACTAAGTAACACTAAATACAGATATCAATTAGATAGAATGTCCTAAAATAAATCTTATAGTAAATAAAAATGTAATATGTTATAAAAAGTAATAACCAAAGAACTATAAAATTTAATAAACAGGTTATTATATTTGGGGGAATTTAGGTATGTGTTCCCACCAAACTTTACCCCCTAGTTTTAAGTGAAACCAGAAAATTAAATGAAAAAGAAAGAAAAATCACAGAAAAAGTATAAGAAAAGATAAATATGTCTTAGGTTTTTGAAAGGGTAAACACAGTGCATGCTTTGAAGGAATGGAAGAAATTAGAAAGAAAAATCAACAGATTTAACTCTATAAGAAAGTTTACACTTCAGCATAAATAAAAATAATTAAAATAAGGAGACATGGAAATATTCACTGATAGTGTATGCACGTGTGTTTGCATGCACACACACACCAACCAGAAATAGGGTTAATATATATAATCATATAAAGGGTTCCTCAGATGAAAAACATAATTTGTATATTCATATAGTAGAATTCAATTTGGCCACTAAAATGAATGAGCTGTATCTCACAGTTCATCAAAAAATGGATAAATCTAGCAATATAACACTGAGTTTAAAAGGGGTCATTTGCAGAATGCTAAGTTTAGTATATTATCACTCAAATAAAATATAAAAACTTACAGAGGCACTTGGGTAGCTCAGTGGGTTAAAGCCTCTGCCTTCAGCTCAGGTCATGATCTCAGGGTCCTGGATTAGAGTCCCACATCAGACTCTGCTCAGCAGGGAGCCTGCTTCCTCTCTCCCTGCCTGCCTCTCTGCCTACTTGTGATTTTTGTCTGTCAAATAAATAAATAAAACCTTTAATATACATATATGTGTGTGTGTGTGTGTGTATATATATACTTACAGTAGCAACACTGTATGTGTGTGTGTGATGACCAAAGACTCAGAATATTAAAATGTGGAAACAAAAGCTATATAGCAACTGTAAGTGGTTAACTCTCAAATCAAAGAAGGGGTGAGAAGTGGGATCTGAGAAGTTTATAAAGGAGCTCTAAGTATATCTTTTCCTTAAGTCTAAAGTATTCCATAATAAGAAAAGGGGGATTTAGGAATTGATAAGGGGGGGGGGAACCCTTGAAACTCCAAAATATGTATGTGAAAAAACAACATGAACAAACAATTCACAGGACAGGAAATACACACACAAAAAGATGTATAGCCCCTTAGTAAGCTAAGAAGACTAAAATGAAATACCAGTCACATTTATTAAATTAAAAAAAATTTTAAAGAAGAAAATTGTCCCACATAGTCCAAAAGGTAGTATGCTGTTTTAAAATATGTGTACAACATACAGAATATTCAAATTTTAGAGTGGATGATATGGTCATCTAGTTCAAGAATTTCACGCAGCATTTGAGATTTTTTTTTTCACTTGTCATTTCTTTACAGTTAAGACCACACTCATCACCACTCCTGAATCTCAGGAGCAAGTTCCTCTTCTAAAGGACTTCAAACTTTCCTAGAAACAAAGAAGACTCATGAAAGTAGCTAGGGACAGTCTGCCCTAAATGTTTCCCAAATAACCAATGCTTAATCCTTAAATGTCTCTCAAATAAGACTTTTCATTCTCAAATACCCACCAAATCCTCAAAACTTTTCTCAAAACATTTGAGATAATTTATAATCCTGCAAATCAAATCCAGACTCTTGTGGAGCCCTCCTCCCACCTATCTGTGAGTGTCTACACACACACACACACACACACACACACACCAGAATTAACTTGTGGTTTTTGTTTTTAAGGGCCTGTCAGTCAAGACAGAGCTCATCTTCTGTGAAAGAGCTTGCCTCTTCTTTATTGGAACATACCCTAACCCCCCAGCGACTGTCATCAACACTTGGCTTTTTCCATTTGTTTTTAAAGAGAATGGTGGGGGGCATCAGAGAAATAGAGATTTTGAAGCAGTGGGAGGCATTTTTATTTTTGCTTTTGTGTTTTCACAAGGGAGTCCTAAATATATTGAATTTCTGGATCATCTCAGCTCCTAACGTTGTTTCTTTGGGATTCCTTTCTTCTGTAAGTTTCTTCACCCTCCCACTCCTCCAAGGTGGCTACAAAGAGAGGCAGCAAGGAAAAGTCACACTTCCTTCAGAATCTAAATATTTGAGTTCATGTGTAAACGGAGACATGTTTGTGTGACAGTTCTCACCAGTTCACGCTGCATAGTGATTTCAAACCAAAATAGAAGGGAAGTTGGCAGTTCGCAGGTTCAAAGATGTCTAAAAGAGAATGCCCAGAGCCTATATAGTGATTGAACAGGGAACAAGTCAGGACAATCAAGTCAATCAAGTGTTAGCAACAAAAGAGTTGGTTTGAGCAAAGCCGAGCTGAAGCTGAGCCAAGAGCTCAAAGCAGGTTATGCTTGAGCAAAACGTTTTCAGCTCAAGTAAGGGCATGGATGGCAGCAATGGAAAAACAGGAGCCAACTTTCCTAGAATCTGTACCACACACTAAATACAATTCTAAGCACTTTCCATGGATTCATTTATTTAGTCATCCTAAAAACCTGTGATGAAGATATCAGTACCACTCCCCTTGTCTGGACAGAGAGACTGAGGCTCAGAGAGATTGCTTTACTTGCTGAAGACCACACAGCAAGGAAGCAACAGAGCTGGGCTTTCACTGGGCATTCTATTTAGAAGGTATATCACTAGCTCCAATGTGCCACAGCACCCAATACTTGATCAGAATCCAGATGGGAAGATGTAAAAAAGAAGAGAGTTAAGTTGAATGTTCTTGGTTAGTTACTCCCAGGTGTCCTGCAGTCTACACTACAGCTGTAGCTCTTAAGGCTCATACTCTGTGCTCTCAGCTGTAAGGAACTCTGGGGTCACACAGCTGAGGAAAGCTTGTGTTGTGCTCCCCAGGCTCTCATTCTCCGGTGAGATGCAAAGCTCAGATGAACTCAGGGGATATAGTGGTATACTAACTAGCCTCTGAGACCCAACTGTTAAATATTTAGGAATATTTTTTCATCAACTTTTTATTTTAGAACAGTCGTCAATTTATTTTAAAAATGCAAAGAGAATGCAGAGTTCTCATATATTCTGCATCCATTTTCTCTGTTACTGAGGTCTCACATTCATATGATATATTTGTTAAAATTATGGATCAATGTTGATACATTATAACCAACTAAAGTCCATACCTTATTCAGATTTCTTTACTTTGTACTTAATGTCCTTTTTTCAAATCCAGGATCCCATCCAGGATACCACATTACATTTTGTGGTCATTTCTACTGAGCTGCCTCTTGACAACAGCTGCTGAAATTTTACTTGGTTTTGATGACCTTGACAATTTTGAGGAATACTGATTCAGGTATTTTTTCCACTGAGATTTATGTGAGGTTTTTTTTTTCATGATTAGAGTGGAGTTTTGCATTTTGTGGAAGAAGACCACAGAGTTAACGTGCCATTTTCATCACCTTATGTCAAGGGTACATACAATCAACATGTGTTATCACCAATGTTGGTTCTCACCAGTGTTGGTTAACACCAACACTGCTGGTGTTGATCTTGAGCACCTTGCCGAGACAGTGTTTGTCAGATTCCCCCACTGTAAAGTTACTCTTTCTCCCCTCTTTCCATGCTGTCCTCATTGAAAGGAGGTCATTATGCACAGTCCACACTTAAAGAGAATATTCAAGAATTCTGTTAGTCAGTTGTTGAATCTTTGGTAGCTTAAAATCAGCCTGGATGAGAGTACACCATAGAAATCAGCAAACTCTATAAATCTGGGCTCTTTTTGGAGAGCTGGATTCTAAAGATCTCAACGTGAGGCAGGAATCTATCAAAATCCAGGGGGTGCCTGGGTGGCTCAGTGGATTAGGCCTCTGCCTTCGGCTGGGGTCATGGTCTCAGGGTTCTGGGATCGAGCCCCACATCGGGCTCTCTGCTCAGCGGGGAGTCTGCTTCCTCCTCTCTCTCTGCCTGCCTGTCTGCCTACTCGTGATCTCTATCTGTCAAATAAATAAATAAAGTCTTTAAAAAAAAAAATCCTAGAGCAGAACATAGGCAGTAACTTCTTCGACACTGGCCACAGCAACTTCTTTCAAGACATGTCTCCAAAGGCAAAGGAAACAAAAGTGAAAATGAACTTTTGGGACTTCATCAAGATCAAAAGCTTCTGCACAGCAAAGGAAACAATCAACAAAATAAAGAGGCAACCTGCAGAATGGTAGAAGATATTCACAAATGACACTACAGACAAAAAAGGTGATATCCAAGATCTATAAAGAACACTTCAAACTCAACACCCCAAAAAATCAGATAATCACATCAAAAAATGGGCATAAGACATGAACAGACACTTCTTCAAAGAAGATATACAAATGGCTAACAGACACATGAAAAAGTGTTCATCGTCATTAGCCATCAGGGAGATTGAAGTCAAAACCACCTTACACCAGTTAGAATGGCCAAAATTAACAAGACAGTAAAGAACAAGTGTTGGAGAAGATGTGGAGAAAGGGGAACCCTCTCACACTGTTGGTGGGAATGCAAGTTGGTGCCACTTTGGAAAACAGTGTGGAGATTCCTTAAGAAATTAAAAATAAAGTTACCCTATGACCCTGCAATTGCACTACTGGGTGTTTACCCCAAAGATACAGATGTAGAGAAAAGAAGAGCCAGTGATACCCCAATGTTCTTAGCAGCAATGGCCACAGTCGCCAAACTGTAGAAAGAGCCAAGATGCCCTTCAGCAGACAAATGGATAAAGAAGATATGGTTCGTATATACAATGGAATATTATGCCTCCATCAGACAGGATGAATACCCAACTTTTATATCAACATGGACAGGACTGGAGGAGATTATGCTGAGTGAAATAAGTCAAGCAGAGAAAGTTAATTATCATATGGTTTCACTTACTTGTGGAGCATAAGGAATAACATGGAGGACATTAGGAGAAGGAAAGGAAAGTGAATTGGGGCAACTCGGAGGGGGAGACAAACCAAAAGAGACTGTGGACTCTGAGAAACAAACTGAGGGTTTTGGAGAGGAGGGGGTGTGGGGTTAAGTGAGCCTGGTGATGGGTATTAAGGAGGGCACGTATTGCATGGAGCACTGGGTGTGGTGCATAAACAATGAATCTTGGAACAGTGCAAAAATAAAATAAAGTTTGGCCTATATGTGGCTTGGACTGAACCTCACAAGATGGTAGACAAGGAGGTGGGAAGGCATTTGGAGGAAGGGGCTCACTGGGTGGGAGTGAAGAAGACTCAGAGGCAGGAGGGGTGCTGTGCTTTTAAGACACAGACTGGGACTAAAGAAGTGTGGCACAGGCAGACAGCCACCACAACCCGACAAACTGTTACCCAAGTGGTTTTAACATGAACAAGGCTGGGACCCCGATGGACCTGTATTTGTGTTTGCTGTTTCATAGTAGTAATGACTGAGTTAACTGATTATCTCCTTTGTACAAGGTGCTTCCCAAAAATACAACCAGCAAGCATCAACACTGAGATTTAAATTTCCACTCTTTAACTTCAAAACGTGTTTCCACCAGCCTTGCTATTCTCTGTTTTGATTACTGCCTCCTTCCCTGAGTATTGGTTTACTCATCAGATCTGTTTCAAGGTGGTGGAATGGTGATTGATGGTGAGTTTCCAGGAGTTGATCAGTGGTGAGAGTGAGCTGCCAATTGCTGTTGGACATTCTGTCTCAGTTCTGCTTCTGGAAGTGCGTGAGAGCTGAGACAGCCACCTTGCTCTATACTCTGGGGGTTTAATTTCAAGTCAGGCAAAGTTTACTGACATTTTATCGTGTAGTCTTCCACACCAAAGTCCTTCTTCTTAATAACTTTATTTTTCCTGTGGCTGTATCATTAAGGAAGCAGAAACTATAACACCCTTCAGCTTTGGATCTCCCCTGAACTGTGTCTGTGGTGTCTTTCTGGTCTAACTTGATGCACAACTTCCTTCTTTTTGAAGGTGGTTTTTAAGAAACAGTTTTATAAAAAATCATCACTAGACTCAATCATTAGGGGTTTGGTTAACTTCACAAAACTGCAGGATCTATATGCATTTTGAACAAACATAAAAAACACAACATATTTCATTTTAAAATTCAAACATAAAAATCACTTAGAGTTCATGTGATATTTAAGGCAAATGAAATGTGACTTGGCAGGTTTCCATTTGAGTCATTCAGGGAGTTTAAAGATATTTTAGGATAAATAGTCTTAAAGAAGTCTTAGAAGGTTAAAATGAGACTTGCTTGGATTAGGGGTGGTGGAATCATAAATTTCAGTTACTATTTTAAACTAAGACTCACTGGATTTATTAAATCTGGGCAATATTTGGGAACTGTTCTTAAATGATGGTAATGCTATTTTTACTTTCTTCTCACATCACTGAGGCTGTTTTTTAACAGTACAACTAGAGGTGAAGTGGTACAAGAGTTACATTCAAGAGAACTTTGTTTTATTTGGTCCATTTCCCTCTCTCCACTGCTGCAACCCCGCCCACACTCCTAGTCCCAGCTGCCTCTTTTACTCAGGGATCTGGTCTGAGATGATCGGACCCATGACAGACACCTGACCCAATGGAGAGTCAGTTTATGGACCAGCTGAGCCAACCCTCCTCCCAAGAGCATTTGCATTTGGTGACAAAGACTGAGTCAGCCTGTTGATGGATGGTGATGACCCAAAGGTTATAGGGAGTCAGAGCTGGAGTTTGTTCATATTGCCAGAAGTCATGAGGTAGTCAACCACAGGAAGCAGCAGAAGCTGCTCTGTGCAGAGGAGAGGGAGAGCAGAGCCATGGCATGACAGAAGGAGGGAGGTGCCTAGTTCTTCATTTCCTGATTTAGACTCCTATGGCCAGATGACCTTGGTCTTCTAGTACTGAATTCCTGTAAGATTGCTTGTTCAGTTTATTAAGCTTTTTAGGTCGGTTTCTCTCACTTACAGCCCAACTGATTCTAGCTGAAGATAACTCCATATACCAAATGTCAAGTCCAGCCTACTAAACAGTTCCTACTCCTACAGCGCCACACCAAATTACTCAAGGGTCCATGGGACAACACAGGGATGATTATGGGAGATAGGCAAGGTATAGGAAATGGATATATAAGGAGCTTTGCCATCTGTTATGGCTTACAAATGCCCCGCTTTCAGGTTGACATTTCTGATAGCATAGTCTTTTTCACTTGCAACTTCTGTGGGCCAGTGAGTATGTTCTGCCAAGATCAGAGCTCTGCACCCGCAGCATGGTCTCTGCCAAGCCATGAGTGGCATCATTCCAACATGGCTCTCTCCTCTGCTCTTCCTGATAGGTGATGGCGGAACTTTATAGGGACTCTTGAGACAGAGGCTCATTTATTCAAGAAATATTTATTGACAGCCTTCTCTGGTTAGGCACTGTGCCAGGTGCTAGGGATATAGCCAGGAGCTGAACAGTAAAGCTCTTACCTGAGTGGAATTTAATCCTGGTAGGTGTGAGGGGGCACTTGTGACAAACACTAAGAGAAACTTAAATAGGGCAATCTTAGGGTGCCTGGGTGGTTCAGTGGGTTAAGCCTCTGCCTTTGCTCAGGTCATGATCTCAGGATCCTGGGATCGAGTCCCACACTGGGCTCTCTGCTCCGCAGGAGACCTGCTCCCCCACCCCTGCCTGCCTCTCTGCCAACTGGTGATCTCTCTCTCTCTGTGTCAAACACATAAATAAGTAAAAACATTTTTTAAGATTTTATTTATTTATTTATTTGACAGAGAGAAAGATCACAAGTAGGCAGAGAGGCCTACTTTTCCAATGTATTAGTCTTGTCTGGAATACTTTCCCCCCAAGGACTCCCCATCACACATCTGGACCACTGTAGCCACCTTCTAACTGTGGGGGCCAAGACTCTATTCTGTTCGCTGCTGTAGACCAGCATCCAGTATTTGGCATCAGTAGGCACTCAAAGATATTCACTGAATGAATTAATGAAGTTTTCACTTCAGACTTCATTTTACCACCGATATCCCCTCATTCTGCATCCTCTCTTCTGTCAGGATTATGTTCTAAAACAGAGATCCTGTTGCATCATTGAACCAAAATCCTCTGGTGAGTGGTCCCATTGACAAAAGAACAAAATCTCAATACAGCCTTTATGAGACTTCGTAATTTAATCCCAACCTGCCTTGTAGGCTCATTTCCTGAACATTAAGCCTAGCCACGCTGAGACACCATCTCTTGAGACACCATGCACGCCCTCTGCTCCTGTCTTGCTCTCTCTACTGGGATTGCCTATCTGCCAACCTCTTAGCCAAGCTGATAGTTCCCATTCTTCCAGTGTCACCTTCCATGCATGTTCCCATTACTACTTTCTTCAGCTAGTGAAACTCACCATCCCTTCTGAGCTCAACATGCTTTGTTTATATTGCTCCTGTGGTATATGTCTGTTTCTCCCAAGAGACAGCAAACTCTCTGAGGGTGCAGGGGTCAAGTCTTATCCATCTTTGTGTCCCCATTTTTTTTAAGATGTTCTTTTTAGGGTGCCTGGGTGGCTCAGTTGGTTAAGCAACTAACTTCAGCTCAGGTCATGATCCTGGAGTCCTGGGATTGAGTCCCACATCAGGCTCCCAGCTCCATGGGGAGTCTGCTTCTCCCTCTGACCTCCCCTCTCATGCTCGCTCTCTCTCCCCCCTCTCAAATAAATAAATAAAATCTTTAAAAAAATAGATGTCCTTTTTTATTTTTAGAGGAGGGGGAGGAGCAGAGGGAGGGAGAAACTCCAGCAGACTCCACACTGAGTGTGGAACCAGATGCGGGGCTCAATCTCACAACCCTGAGATCACCATGTGAGCCAGACCAAGAGTCAGTCTCTGAACCAGCTGCATCACCCAGACACCCCTGTGTCCCCAGTTCTTAATAATTAATGCTAAAAATCTACGGAGTGCTTACCATGTGCCAGATATTTTACACAATTAGCTCTTAATCCTCAAAATAACCATAGGAGAGAAGTCACATTGTGGCTCCTCTGGTAGAGTTGAGGAAACGGACAGAAGCCTGGGGAAGTGAAATGAATTGCCTGGGGCTGCACAGGTAGCAAGTCACCACTCGGCCCAGAGTCCAACACGGGCAACCGACTCCTCAGCTTGCAAGTGCAGCCAAGGTGCAGGCTGTGCCCCAAAGTAGTCCTGGACTGCTGACCAGAATCACCCAAGGAAACCACCCGGATTGCTGTGGGGCCCACAGTGGAACCGCAGCACCAGTGGAGCTCTGGATTTGGGCACAGGCGCTTTTCAAAAGACACTCAGGGTTGAGAACTCAGATGATAAATGTCACCTGGACCATTTGTGAAACGCGTTGATAACCATGTCTCTTTTCCAGAAAATCCTGCTTCACTAGATTGGGGTTGGAGCCTAGCAATCAGTGGTGTAAGGAGCAGCACAGATAATTCTCATCTTAAAGGCAGCTTGGGAAATACTGCTAGAGGTCAGGGTTTCAAGGACATTTCAATAGGTCTT
Organism: Mustela nigripes; assembly: GCF_022355385.1. Taxonomy (NCBI): domain Eukaryota; kingdom Metazoa; phylum Chordata; class Mammalia; order Carnivora; family Mustelidae; genus Mustela; species Mustela nigripes. Next base: position 98,621,630 of record NC_081568.1, read on the forward strand.
TAAATGTCAATCCATCAATGATGGTATGAAGAATCTGGAAGATTTCTAGCTCTTTCTCACATGGGTGAGCCTTAAAGCTTCATTGGCACTGCCCCTGAGGGGAACTGGGCTGGAGTGGTTGAGAGCACTGCACGTGCGCACAACTCTAAAACTGTCCACTGGCGTGCCTGACTTCAAAACCCAGTATTTCGAAAGTACGCATTTATCTTGAACACTCTACATACTCTAGCCAAAAACCAGAAGAAAGGCCTCATGCCTTCTTAATAAGAGTGAAAGGAGATCCTGTAGACACAGGGCAAGCAGTGCTGGAGGCCAAGGACTCCTCCCTCACCCCTCTCCCTCCCCTTCTGGGGCCTCCTGAACTCATCTGCCAGTGCACAGGCACACATACAGAGTGGCACAGTAGGTAACACAGTGAGACTATGGTCATCGCCTCGATTTCCCTGGACATAGACCTGTAAAGAGCCACATGTAACACAGCCGTGTTGCCTGTTCCTGTTTCCCAAAGAGCCCACTCATGGTCCCTTTGGATCATCTCTTATCAATGACTCTCTGGAGTCTTGTTCCGCTTGTTTCTGAGCTATTTCACCAGGACCATCTTGACCAACTCCATTTTCTGCTTTCGGACTGAAGGGTTTACTGACCCTTCTCCAGATTCAGAGGGAAATGCCCAATCTTTCATACTCGATGCATACAATTTCACCCCTGCAACTGAGAAAAATCTCTCCTTTGCAGCTTTCTTCTCTTTTCCCCTTCCTCACCCCAAGAAAAGTTGTGAATCTATTCGTGGACAATGTGCCCATTCTAGGATTCACGCTGCCAGAATAATCTTCCTAATGGGAAATGTAGTGGGGCCTCCCACTGCTGGAGGAGACCACCCCATCTGCAGCTGGGGACAAGAGACACTCCCAGCCCAGATGTCAAGAGACCCAGATCAGGGCTTGATGTATATTCATTGCTTATTTAATATTCGAGCATCTTTTTCTAAAGATATTTCTATTGAACTCACTTGTGGTGTCACCATCTGGAAAATATCAAGCCTCACCCCACTGAGGTAAACCCCTATTGCGTATTTTTTCACTTTTATGTGAGCCCAGTGGGCATGGAGCTTGTATCTCTATGTTTAGCAGAGTTCCTTGCCAAGGCAGCTCTCAAACATATGATATTCTCTAAATAAATCAGTGTTGTAGAGACGCATTAATAACCCCTCCTAATTGATGCTAACAGAGTTTAAATGGGGTTCTAAGGAGCTCCCATGACTTCTTAATGTGAGGTCCTTTTAAATTTTAAAGTGGTGGATTAGGGCTTTAAGAGAGAATATGCTGTCCAAAAATTCATTTATTTCATTACAATCAGTTTTTAGATTGGGTCAAATCTTCTCCCAAGGTCTAGACCTTCTCCCAAGGTCTAAACCCTACTTAAAGGGTTTAGTTAACTCTCAAGGACACAGACCAAGAAGCACGCATTGTCCTATAAACCATCCAACCAATGGGAATTGAAAAACCCTTAGCTGTTAGACAATAGGGATGAAAATTCATATTTGGGAGGAGGGAGTAATCATATTTTGCTTAGCAGGCTTATTGTCTTTGTGTTTGGAAATAAAATTAATTCCCATTCTCTGGGTGTTCATAAACTACTGGTGTGGGGAAATATCTCAGATATAATGTAATTGGCAAATGAAAAATGAGTTCTTTTTTTCTTTCTTTCTTTTTTTTTTTTTTTTAAGTAAGCTCTAGGTCCAATTTGGGGCTTGAACTCATGACCCTGAGATCAAGAGTCACGTGCTCTGCCGACTGAGCGAGCCAGGTGCCCCAAAAATAAGTCTTAATTTTTAAGCTTGTTGCAGATAAGGCAAAAGTGAATAAAATTTATCCATCTAAAAATTCATGTAAACAGTTGCTATGTGCCAGTGGTAATGTGGTTCCTAGAGAGATTAAGTCAGCCCCATAGGACACACTACCTAGCACACTGAGTTCAGCTCAAGTGGACCTGACGTGGAGCAAAAGATTATGTCTCACAAAAATATGTTTCAGTCTATTGCTCTAAAAAAGTATCCATTCACTGAGTGATAAGCTCATTTTCCTCTATGTCTATTAAGTACTGCATGGAGATAGTAAAAAAAAAAAAAAAATTCTAGGTAAAAAGGACAAAAGTGAGTAATTTAGGAAGGAGGAGCCAAACTTGTCCTACTTTTTTTTTGGTTTGTTTGTTTAAGTAGGGTGTGGAGCCCAACACAGGGCTTGAACTCCCAATCCTGAGATCAAGACCTGAACTGAGATCAAGAGTCAGACACTGTACGACAGAGCCACCCAGGTGCCCCAAAACTTGTCCTACTTTTGCCCAGAATTACCGCGGAGATGGAGTGGGGAAGTTGTAAAGTAGCTGACGCTGACAAGGGTGATCCCTGTGCCAGCGTGCTCATCCTCTCCAGCAGTATGGCCCTGATTGCAAAGGTAAGCCCTCTGTGAGTGTAACAGATACATCGGTCCCTTCGGAGCCGAAGGCAGTGCAGGGTCAGTGGGGGAAGCTGTACACTGCGCTCACACTGTTGCCCTTCTTGCGCCACCTGCTCCCACGGATTCCACTGCAGCGCCCCTCCCCGGCTCCCCACTCAGGCTCCTTCCACGTCAACACGGACTCGTGATTTCTGGCACATTTCTCTTCTTGAGGCCATTTGGCAATTCCTCTGGTATGGCACTTGGCAACAATTTTCCATTCAGCATGAAATCCTATCAAAAACCATTTTGACATTAAGACTGAGATGATATTAGAATCCAGATGTGATGTGATGTCATCTGTTGGTCGTATACACATTTGGGGGCTGAATTCGAATCGTTTGCTGGCTGTCTCTAAGATCATTACACATATCCGATAGAAAAGCATTGTTCTAGCACCGTTGGTTCGAGCATAGATTTTGACGTTCCTGAATTATGAAGTAAAATTATGTTTCTTGGATGAGAAATGACCCTCTTGAGACTATCATATGCATTTCTCCTTTCCTTTAGCAAAAAGAGCTTTTGTTGGCAAATGGCAGGTGAAATGAGATTTTCACCAGGAGGCTTTTGGGAAGAGTAACACACCCTCTGTTCATGCACAACAACAGTGAACCAACAATTCAGGGTTTGTACACACTGGGAAAGGTGCTGAGTATGTGGACAGAGAGGGGTACGAGTCACACATGCTCCTGCATGCAGGACCTGGCAGACCAGGGTGTGGGGGGGTGGGGGGCTGCTAACAGGTCAGTGAGTCATGACCTCACAGTGTGGAAAGTGCTAGAACATAGGTCTGTACAAGTCTATGGAAGGGCCAGAGGAGGCATTACTAAGACTGCCCGAGAGTGAACAAGGAAGTATCAGAGACAGGATTCACATATTCACCTCGTGTTTGTGCTTTGGAAAGGTTTGTTTGTTTCTGTTTCTGTCCATTCTTTGGGGTTTTCCCCATAGACAGGTTATATTATCTGCAAACAAAGACAGTTTTATTTTGTAGTGGGACATCTGAGAGGCGCATTTTCAAGATGCAAGTTTTGAAAGAAGGAGAGAAGGAGGCAGAAACCGACCCCCCCCCGCCCCCCAGCATGAAAGAACTCAGTATAATCCTGTGGCTGGAGATTAGGCTAAAAAGTAGGAGGGACAAGAGATTAGTAGGTGAGTGTGAGGTAGGCCTCCAAGGATGGAGGTGGGTCAGAATCTAGCGACAGCCCTTGAGGGCCATGGAAACATTTTAGATTGTATCCTGAAGGCAAAGATGAGCTAGTGAGGGGTTGAAGCACAAAAGCAACAAGGCCAGATGAGTTGTAAGAAGATTCTGGCAGGCGTGGGGAGGATCGAGTGGGGGCAGGGAGCGGGCGGGAGACCAATGAGGACAGCATGGCTTTGGTCTGATGGCAGGTGACAAGAGCTCGAACCAGTCTCAGCCCCCGGAAGCTCAGAATGTGACCTTATTTGGGAGCAGGGTTGTGGCCGACTTTAACAAAACACCAACTAAGATGAAATCCTCCTGACGTCAGGTGAGCCCTTCATCCAATACTGGTGTCCTTCTAAGAAGAGAAGAGGCAGGTATAAAGAGGCGGGGGCCTGGGGTGCAGACAAAGTGGACACAGGGCGGGTGCATCACGGATTGCTGGCAAACACTGCAGCCAAGAAGAAGGACTGAGACTTCTTCCTTCCCTCGATCCTTCAGAGAGAGGATGACCCTGCTGACACCTTGATTGTAGACTTCTAGCCTCCAGAGCTATTAAAAAATAGATGTCTGTTGTTTCAAGCCACCCCAGTCTGTGGTACTTTTTGATGGAAGCCTTGGGAAGTGAACACACAGAGTAGAGTGGAAAAGCCTTTATTTTGCTGCCAAGCCAGAAAGGTGAATCTTCTTCAAGCCTGGAGGGAAGGTAAGCATGGTGCAGAGCTAAAACGTTTAGAGGTGGGAATGATGGAGGAGGAGATGGAGAGAGTTTCAGCCTGTTGGCATTATTTGCTCTATGAAGCCAGGCACTCTTCACCTGCTGAGTGTGAAGAGTGCTGAATGAGCTCACAACTTCAGTTACCACTTGTATTAATCTTCTATCGTGGTGTCACAAATTGCCCCCAAATTTAACAGCTTCAAACAGCAAGCATTTATCATCTCACATAGTTGCTTTCTAAGAGTTGGGAATCTGAGACTGGCTTAACTGTGTGGTTCAGGTTCCAGATCTCTCATGGAGACTACAATTGAGACAGAGTTGCTGTTTTCTGAAGTCTCCCCTGGGGCTGAAGGATCTGCTTCCACAGTAGCTCATTCACATGGATCTCTCTATGCAGTCCTCATACGTGGCAGCCTATTTCCTCTCTTGCAAATGATCAAGAGGGTAACCAAGACATAAACCGTAGTGTCTTCTACGACCTAAGGTTGGCAGTCATACCCTGTCACTTCTGGGGTGTTCTACTGATGATACAGACTACTTCTGATACCATGAAGGAAGAACTACACAGGAGAAAATACTCGGAGACAGGTATCATTAGGAGCCAACTCAGAGGCTGGCTACCATGCCACTGCCATTCTGAGGCCTCCCAAATCTTGTCCAGACCTGGTATTTCCCCCTGAGTTTCAGACACACACCATCAAGGTGTCTTCTGGCCATCCCCTCTTAAAGGTCTCACGAGCACTTCAAAGGCAACCTGTATAAAACCGAACTCTTCATTCTACTTTGGGAGTAGAACCCAGAATCTTTCCCTAACTCTTCGTCAGAATCTTCAGCAGTGACTCTAACACCCCAGCTAGAAGCTGACATCATCAGGGTGCCTGGATGGTTCAGTGGGTTAAATCCTCTGCCTTCAGCTTAGGTCATGATCTCAGGGTCCTGAGATCAAGTCCCGTATCGGGCTCTCTGCTCAGCAGGGAGCCTGCTTTCCCCCCCTCTCTCTACCTGCCTCTCTGCCTACTTGTGATCTCTGTCAAATAAATAAATAAAATCTTAAAAGAAAACAAAAAAAAGAGGCTGACATCACCCATGGCCATTCTCTTTCATCAACTCTTCCAATCCAAACCATCAGAAGTCCTAGTGGTTTTGCTTTCTAAATACTTCTGGAATATAGGGCCTCCTCTCCATACTTACTTTCACAGCCCTAGTTAAGGAATTTCTCTCTCACCTGGTTCACTGCCACAGCCTCTGGACTATTGGACTAACATACAGCTGTGAAGAATCATGAAGGTTCCAGAATTTATCCTACTTGTGAGCCAACAAGTTGGTTTGGATTCTAGCAATTTCATGGATGTTGACAGAATACACAAGATTCCTGGGTCAGAGACAAACGACATAATAACTCCAGCATAGCAAGCAGCTTGACCCCATAGTTCCCCTTGCTTCCCTGAGAACCACAGGGGCAACAAAGAGTGACCCAGGCAGATGCCACATCCATAGCGGGATTCTGCCTCACCTGAGAAACCCCAAACTTCAGAAAGCTAACTATTACAGCCGGCTATAAGCAAAGCTGCCTGCCCTTTTCTCCAAAGAGAGTCACTCTCCATCTTCCAAAGGTGCTTTGGAACCTAGGATCCTTGGAACAAACATCCTTCAAAGAATAATCCAGAACAAAAGGACAATTAGTACTTAATTCGCAATACATGCAAAAAAACAAAGTGAGAAACTCAGGGGGGGGACTGTCTCCCAACAACAGCCAAACCCAAATCAGGCCATTCATTGATTTCCCAGACCTGTGGAATAAAGTTAAGTTTCTTAAAGCAACACTGTCTGCCTCTGCAGCCTCGTCCCTCCTACTCCCTACCTTACAGTCTGAGCCAGACACAACACACAGCCCTCCTCAAACAATCTGTGCCACTTTTTGTCTCCAGGTCTTTGCTTGGGTGATCTTCTTTGCCTGAATTTCTTCCTCCCTTCCCTAGAGACCATTCATCTTATGCTCTGTGAAGTACATTCTGAGGCTCGTATGCCTCAAAAGGGTATTGGGGTATTGCTGGGTTAATGTTTGTCTGTGGGGATGGGGTGGGGGTCCGCAGTCCTTACTCTTCACTGGACTAATTTAACGCTTGCAACCGTTTTCTTCTTTCTCTAAATGGAACTGCCCTTTATGTGATGAAGTCACCATATGTTCCAGTGAAATGAGTCTCCAGGATTTTCTTGGCAAATTCTGAGGCTGTGTCAGGTCAATACCTCATTTCTATTCTCACTCCTGGTTCTGCTTTGCCTCTTGGCTGCCCTGTCTCCACAGTAGGGCTGGAGTAGCTCCTCTCCAATCCTGGGTCTGATTGTTTTCACTCTACCAACGTCAAAGCCAAATACATATTTTCAGTTATAAAACAGCCCTTCGCACCATAGCTTTATAAACTTCCAACGGAGGCCTACTGCATGGCCAGAAGGAGAAGTTAAGATTTTGAACAGCGGCCCATGGTGCCATCTATTTCTACTTCTCCTTGGAAACAAAGCCTGAAGAGAACGTGTCACAAAAAGAGTGTAGCTTTGAGACGGCTTGGAGAGATGCTGTGAGAAAACAATTAATTCATTCCAGAAGTGAACTCTGGTGGTCATTTGACCATGTTTCAGGAATCTATTGGTTTCCAAAGAATTCTTAGGAGTGGCGCCCAAGCAACGCTGACTTCATCGAACTCCTTTCTTTTATTGCCCCTGATTATTTTGTTTGCTTGTTTTTGCTTTTGTTTTTCTGTGAAATGAACTTCAGAGCATGACTCATCAGCCTGGCCCTGGGTAAAGAGAACTAACAAGAAAGCGAAGGCATAAAGCTTGCAGTGCATGGCTGGAACGTGAATGACAAGTATCTTCTGAGATCATGCCCACGTGTGCGAACTCAAAAGGTAGGATTTTTCCCATTTGGCATTTTCTTTTTAGCTATACATGTGTCACCTTCTGGGGTGTCTGTCCTGCTGACAATGACTCTTCTTACAGAGGCCTCTGTGAGAGTGCTGGACCCCTGACGACCAAATGCAGGTAACATGATTCCAGCTCCCATCTAACCCCAACAGGCATCTTCTTCACCCCCTCACATATCCCAAGCACCAAGAGCAAAGAATAGGTAATTGTGGGATGTGAGACTAAGTGGGAAGGTCCCTCCTGTGCTGGAGGCTGGAACTAGAACATGTGGACTCTGGAGCTCGAGCCCCATCACCGGGGCTGAGGAGCAGGGAAAGGTGGAGACCACGGACCCTTGGAGAGAGATCTGGAGAGTGAGAATTTGGGCTGACCGCCCCCCCCCCCATTCTCTAATTCCTGCTACCAGGCCTTTCTAAGGTCAACCTACCAACCAACAATCTTTGAATAAATTCCTTTGTGTTGGCTTAAACTAGCCCCAGGGTGTTAGCCTAACACAGCAGAGAAAATTTGGAAGTTGATCTGGTAAAATCTCCATGTGATTACCAGAAAAGAAGGTTCCTCACTACCAGTACCCCTGAAGCAAAGATGGGATGTGACATCTGGAAAGTGTTGGGTGAGCTAGCCACAGAGCACCCTCCTGAACTCAGAGCTGTGTTCTGACAACGACTAAGGACACTGGCTCAACACAGAGGAGACATGAAATGGTTACACAACAAAACCCCCATTTCCACAGAGATATTTGATAATGTTATACAGGAAATCTTGTGAAGCCCATACTGGAGCTCTAAAATCCTGGTCTCAAGTGGAAAATTTTTTTCTCTCACCACAAAGTAAAGGCAAGTAAACACCATCTCTCATTGCCATAGCTCCCTGGAGACATTAAGACGGACCCAGCATGTTTGGCGCAGAGAGTCAGCACAGGAAGCTTTGCGGCCCCATGCACAGACTGTGGTCCTGCTTGTCAGAACCAGTGGCAGGCCACTCGGCCAAATAGTTTGGAAGTGGAGGGAACTTCCAGATTTCCTGGGTTCTTTGCAATTAGGAATTAACTTACAGAGATAGAGCTGATGAAGTTTTGGTATTTCCACCCTGAACTTTAAGCATTTACAAGACGCCTTACAATTTCCTACAGCTAATACGAAGAATGCCATTCAAAGGAAACACACGCTGGTGTGGAACACAAAGAATTTAGATGACCAGAGAAAACTGTGGACGGACTCAGGACCAAGGCCTTTCCCTTTGCCGCAGCCAGCTTAGTATTTCATCGGTACTAATGAGCAGCCGCATTACTGATCCGTGGCTGGTTTTGCTGAGTTAGGCTGCAGTCCTGAACACCCCCAGGTCTCTAGGGCTTAAGGCAGCCCAGGGTGAGGAAGGGAGGGATTTCTCACTCCTGGAACGTACTGGTTCTGTGCAGGTCGTGCTGTAGCTCCCCTGTCTTTCCCCGCTCAGGTACAGACTAGAGGAACAGTTCTATGTGGCAGGGGCTGCTCGCCTGCAGAGGGAAGACAGAGGGCTGAACCACACCATGGCTTTTAATGGTTCTGCTCCCAAGAGCACCAGACTTCCACCCACACAGTCACGGGCCAAAATAAGTCCCCGAGGGCAAAGAGCTGCCCAGGGTGGGGCAGGAAGTCCCATCTCCCAGGTACAGCCTCTAGGGTGGGGCTGAGTCAGGAGGGGCAGAGAGTCTGTTGACAGCAGGACAATACAACACAGCATAGAGAAGGTGTATTTCCAAACCATCTGATTAGTTAATTACACTTAAGTTAACTGTCGAGTGAACAGTTTACAGACTCAATCCATAACGTGGGTTTGGCCATTTCTAACGACTCCTTTTGTGGCTCCCCAAAGTGTGTGTATTAAAGACTCCCTCAGGTATTAATAAAAACCACTGGAAGCACCAGATGAACCCCAGTTGTCAATTGTAGGCACAGCTCTGAGACTGGGGAAATGACTTTCCTGGGATCTCTCAGGCGAGTGTTTTTCAAACTGTGGTTCGTGCTCCTCCTGCAGCAGAAGGACTTGGAACATAGGCAACAGATGCAGGTCAGAGGGCTCCAAACTGAAGCTGAGTTTCTCGGGGCAAGGCCCAGGGATCTGTTTTTAAAGAGCATTCCAGGTGATTCTGACTTGTCAGTGAAGAAAATCTGCCCTCACCTGGACTCAGTCCAGTCAGAGAGCATTACATGGGACACCTGTGTCATCAGTTGCGGTCCTCGCCCACAGGGCCATGTGCCAGCTACACCCACGTGCTAGGGGTCCAGCCAGGACTTGGAATTTCCTGCCATCTCTGACAGGAGGAGGTGCTTTTTATGGAATGGCGTTTAATGAGAGCCTCTACCCTTCCTTCATATACATCACAGTTTATACAGTTCACTATTTTCCTCATAAATCAACATCTGTGAATCATTTTGTCATTTGTCTATTTTTAGAAATGAAATGTGACTATATTAAACAATGTTCTCATAAAAAATCCTCTTATAGTAGTAACAATTGTTTGAAAACGTATATTTTAACTGCCTTTCCTCGATAGTGCACTTTTGGAACAAAATCTGTGAGGAAAGCTTAACTGTTAAGTTTCCAAACCTGAATTTGTGTGGGGTTTGTACATTGTCAAATATTTCAGTTACTAACGCCTAAAATGAAGAATAAAGTTTTAAAGTGTATATTCTGGCTCTGCCTATGATTTTCCAGGGCTTTTTTAAAAGAGAAAGACAGCCATGGTCCATGTGACATGATTTCGTTTTAGAGTTCCGCAGCAGTGACCTCTGCCCCTGCCTGGGTCATTAAAGTCAATACACTTCTTCCAGCTATAAGTTTCCTGGCCTCATGGTGCCTTAGCCGGGCCTGGCTGAGCACTCTCATGGCATAAGCCACCCAAAAGCTGCCAGCTAGCAAGGAGATTTCCAAGGCTTGTTGCTTCCCTGTAGACTCTGAGGTCACCACTGCGCTCTGGAAGAGGGGATGCTTAGGCACAAATCCCTTCCAGGTCTGTTCTGCTGCCCAACCCCGACTTCGTACATGAATTACTTCCCACGCTGGATTGAGGAAAAAAGTTCAGGACATTGAGATCTCAAAAGTTCTTTGCACATTATAGCTGCCTTTTTGAAGCCGTGTCTATTGTCAAAGTGAGGAGGAGACAATTTGTTACAAAGTTCAGACCAGTGGGAAGAAAGGAGAGAGAAAGAGACTAAAAAAAGAAAGAAGGGAAGGAAAGTTTTTGTTTTTGTTTTTACTAAATAAATGTTATTGAATAAACACAACGCCACACAAATGCACTCAAATACTTTCTAAAATATCAATTTTAAAGATTTTTAAAAAATTTATTTATTTGACAGACAGAAATCACAAGTAGGCAGAGAGGCAGGCAGAGAGAGAGGGGGAAGCAGGCTCCCTGCTGAGCAGAGAGCCCGATGCGGGACTCGATCCCAGGACCCCGAGATCATGACCTGAGCCGAAGGCAGAGGCTTTAACCCACTGAGCCACCCAGGTGCCCCTAAAATATCAATTTTAAAGTCCCTTCTTTTCAGACTAATGACAAACACAATACAGATAGCCACGCTCATTCAGCATAATTGGCTGACTTTATACAGCACTTACATCTTTTAGTTCACAAGGATATTATTAAATAATAGAGGCTATCTCATACAACTATTTTTAAAGAACGAGAAAATAAATTTCTAAGAAAGAGAGAGTTGATAGATCCCATATTTTATACCCCATCCCAACAATGAAAGGGGAAGGGAGGGAAGGAAAGAAAAAAGAAAGAACAGAAGGGAAAAAAAAAGAAAAGAAGGAAGAGAAGGGGAGGAGGGAGGAAGACTGCTTTGACCACTTTGCCTTCAGGTTGTTTCCACTGTGCTCCCTGGGCTTAACAGCACCTCTCCACTGAGCGCAAACATTCACAGTTCTGTGTGTCTCTAATGATGGGCTCTCTTTTCTGCGGCTCTTAAATTCTGCAAGTTGAGCATAGCCAGATACATGTCACAAGATGAGAAGCGTCATGCCCAAGGAACTTCTGGATCTCTAGGAGGTTGGCACCAAAAAGGGCAGAGGGAGGCCTGAAGTCTAAACTCAGCCACCATTGTCATGAAATGGTTGTGAGGCTCACTTGCCAGAAAGTACATGCTCCTTTCTCTACTGACCAAAGAAGAACAGCTCCTTAACATGGCATCACAACAAACCATGTGAGCACCTGCCAACTGTTTTGTACTCAGCTGATGTAGAGACTTAGTTTCTTGAAATTAGGATATTTCAAGATAGCCTTATAAAAATACTCCATTCTGGTTCTTGGGCAGACTATCAGTTCAGAAAAATTGCAAGGTTTGAATTTTCAGTGTCTGTTGCATTCCTGGTTTTGTCGGCAATTTCTGAAGACTGGTAAGTAGACATGGCACTTTAACAAATACACAGAGATAAGGGTCTGGCCTTCGGTCAGAGAAACACAACCCAAATGAAAATAATCCAAGCAGAAGCAGTAACAGACAGTTACTGTTTTGGGGGGAGGGCATTGGCTTTGGAAAGCTCAGCCAAAAGTATTCCTGTTTTTGTTTTTGTTTAGAAATGGGAGTGATCAGAAGGGAAAGGGGCGGTCCTGTCCTGAGGTTTGCTCTGTGTTTAATCTACATGGGCTTGTGGTCTCGGGAGGTCACTCGATTCAAAAGCAAAGTTGTTCAAACTGACCTTCCCCCCAAAGAAACTGCTTTCTACGGCAGACAACTCCTTTTTTCCAATGGCTTTGTGGCTGACCTCAGCTCCCCAGACAAGTGTAGCCTTAAATAAGATAATTGCTTTCCAAATCATTATGCCTCTCTTGTAGAAAATCTTCTTGAGCACAAAGCACACCTCTGCTGGGAGGAGACCACACCTGAAGTCGTGGCCCTGACTAGTTGTTTTATTTGCCTTCATCAGAAAGCGCCACTGGCTGCATCAGACAAAAGTCAGGCATATTTAACCTCCTCGAAACAAGCCAGTGAGCCGGTATTGCGGCAAAGTCACTTAATCCAAGACACATTTTTACGCAAACCTCAAGTTATAACCCACATATGGTGGCAGATCATTATCCTAAGACTCTAAATTGGACCAGTTATATAGTTGGAGGGGGATCTATCATAATCTGGAAAACTGTTCTTTTTACTGGTCTATTTTAACAAGTGTAGGGAGGAAATAAAACTCAGAAAGCATAAACTGTTTTACATTTTGAATTCAACTTTGATAAAAATGGAAATACTCCAAAATAAAGACATACTGGCAAAGGGGCAGGGAAAGAGGCAGACAGAAATCAAGGAGAAAATGTGGAAATAAAGACATTCTGTTACTGCTTTTACATTTCCTGATTTAGTTAAGTGAAAGGCAGGATACACAATTATATAGAGATACAATCCCTAATGAAGGAGAAAGGGTGCCAGAGAGAGACACGGAGACACAGAAAGACAGACACAAAGATGTAAAAGACTAAAATGAAACAGATTAAAAGAGGCTCCTGTGATGATCCCTGGGACCCGGAACCATAGATAACTTTCATTTTGTGTTTGGGAATTTTTTGTGTTTTCCAGGCTCCCTACAATGAGCATGTTTTCCCTACACACACACACATACACACATACACACACACACAAAACAATTTTTAAAAACTGGTTTCTGATTCACACCGCAAAGATCTTTAACTCCACATCTGAGCACATAAGCTAAGAGACGTCAGGGTTCTTAAAAGTAGAGATTTTATGTGTGTTAATGCACCCCTGGGGCCCAACGAACAGGGAGCCTTTTTGAATACAGCTCACAGATAGGTAAAAAGACTTCTCAGGCCTAACACATTTGAATAGTTCCAATGTAAGAGGCTGCAGTAACAGACGGATGAAATAAAGGGCACTTTCACGCTGACCTATTGCAAACTGCTACCATGGTCCTCTCTGGGCACCGTCTGGGAGGTCAATTCTAACTCTCACCAGCACATTGTTTTATACCTTATGTGTGCCACCTAACGCGGTGGGAGCTGCTATGCTGTGTGGAAGCCAGGCTCACCATGCTCGCCAGCTTTCACTGGATTGGTTGTTTCTGGAGCCACAATCTCCAGACTCTGGGACATTCCAGTGCCTGGAAGAGGTCGAGCTGGGAGAGCAGGCAAAAACGTGCTCCGGGCATCTTGTTCCGTCCACATCCAGAAGATGTCTGCACAAAGTCTCCTCCACAGACTTTTCTGTTTCCTTGGCATTTGTCCTTGAGATTGCTTTGCCGATAAAAGGTACCTTTGGAAGCAGACTCCAGATAGTTATCCTGGCCCGCTGCCTAAAACCATTCACTGCATTTATTCCTCTATTCAAAAACCCTTGAATATGAGGTTTATTTAGGTGAACAAGATCCTTTCTACAGAACTGCAAATGCCTCAAATAGGGTTATGAGCCGTCTGTCATTCCGACTTGAACATAAATTTGTTAAATCCAATTGCTTCCCTCTGACACCTCGTAAGCCAGACTGAGAAGCTGAAATGATGATCCGTAAAGGGAGCTAAGGGACAGGTAAGGATGGAAGGACAAAGCTTGAAGATAAAGGCAACAGGTGGGCACTCTGACCCCAGGGGGCTGGGGAAAGAGACACCAAAGGGATTTGAAGAGACTCCCCTTTTCCTCAAACCTCAAAACCAGCCTCCTCCTTCCATTTTGCTTTCCCTCAGCAGTTCCACAGCTCCTCCCGCATTCTCACCCCCTGCCCCGCGCAGTCCCCTGAAGTACCCACCTCTTCCGCCATCCTTCCATCTGGGACTAGGTCCTCTGCCTGCTGGATTTCACCTCCACTGCCTTCCCAGGAGACCTCACTCTAGCTCCTTCCCGCTGTCTCAGCATCTTCAACCTCTTCCTTCACTGGCTCATTTCATCTGTTGCGCCATCTAAACAAACAAAAAGTACTCTCCTTAAACCCACCACCCACTGCAGCTTTGCCCCCCTCTCAGACTTTGGGAAAGAGTTGTTTGCACTTCTTCCTTCTATGCCCTTACCTTCTACTCTTTCCTCTCCTCTTCACTGCTCTTCTGCTCACCTCCCCACAATGCACCTCCCCACGATGAAACTGCTCTTATCCAAATCACTGGTGATATCATGATGAAATGCACCGGAAACTTTTGCTCGTGGCTTATATGACCTTTCTAAAGCCCTTGACCCTGATAACCTTTTCCTGTTTTCCTGGATCTTTTTCTTGGCTTCTTTGGTCCTATTCTTCCTGGACAACTGGCTCCCCTCTCAGTATCCAGAGGCAGATGACTCCCATGTCTGTACTCTCAGCCCAGGCCACCCTCCTGAACTGCATGCTCCTAACCAGCTGTCTACAGGACAACTGACATCTCACAGATCTGTTAGTCAATATTTCCAAAATGGAACCCACCACATTATCCTCCTACTGCTGCCAGCCTGATGTCTCATGTCCTGGGGACTCTGTCCACACAGATTCCTCTAGTTATTGAGCCCCCTTTCCCCCTTGACCCTCTGAACCCTTCACTTAGCTGACCGTTTATTCGTCCTTGAGGTCTCATGTTAGAGTTCACTCTTCTGGGAAGCCTTCCTTCATACCTCAAGTCTGAGTCAGGTGCTCCAATGATTTCAGAAGCTCCCACCTGTAATGCTTTATAATATCATCTATCTTGCCCATGAAAATATTTGTTCCCAAGGGCAGGGATCTATCAGTCTTATTCATTAAATCCCTTCACCCAGCATGCTGTGTGGCATACAGGATACTCAAGAAAAATAGATTTATTTGAAGAAATAAAACATCCGATTTCCAACACTCAGGCATCAGCAGAGGTGGAAGTGTCACTTTTCTCTGCTAGTCTCTTGTCCCCATAGTCCCTGTACATAAGGTCAGTCTCTATAAACCAAGTGATTATCCTTTGGCCCATTTTTCAGCTTCCTCACGGGCTGTCTAGCCTTATGTGTGCCCATCCTAGCATTTTTTCCACTAGGTATAACCATTTTTTTTCTACAAGAAAATGTATTCTTAGTTCCTAACATTGATTTTACAAGAGTTTTGTGCTATCTTTTTTTAAAAATTGAGTACTATCTCTACTGTATGTAAATATGGGTCACTCTGCAAATACTTTCTAGGTTGGTTCTTCCAAGTAAAATAAATAACCTTGCCACAGGATAATTATTCTTTTTTTTTTCTTAATTATTTATTTATTTGACAGACAGAGATCACAAGTAGGCAGAGAGGCAGGCAGAGAGAGAGAGGAGTAAGCAGGCTCCCCGTGGAGCAGAGAGCCTGATGTGGGGCTCGGTCTGAGCGGAAGGCAGAGGCTTTAACTCACTGAGCCACCCAAGCACCCTGCCACAGGATAATTCTTAAAAGCAATTTGGTTTAGGTCTAAGTCTTTGTTTTCCTTTTTGGAGTCCAGCTTTGCTAAAGAAAAAATAATATTCGATTCCAATAGGGTCAACTTCAAAAATGCATTTTTAAAGTTCCAAATGCCCAATAGTTTTTCCTTTTGCTTTGGCTGGTTATGAAAATTTTATAGGTCCAAATACATAGACTTTGATGCTTTAATTAACACTTACGGCTACATTACAAGAGAAAGAAAATACTTTAATAAGTTCATACAAATGAGTCATATGATTTCCCCAACTGTAGCCACAACACACAGCACCCTTCACTGTAGGACATTTGTTTGTCTCTTTCAAAAAGTTGAGCAAATTTGAAAATGACAGAGCTACACTCACCACCCTGTTGGCAAAAGATCTTTTCTGAGCCTTTTCCTCCTCAGCTGCTCTATCAAAGGGATAGTAGCTGCTTCTGTAATCCCGTTACGCCCTTAACATACCTTTTTAAACCAATGATGGGGACAGGGGGGACATCATGGCAAAACTCTTTGGCCAGAGAAACGTATTCACTGTGGGAACAATAAGGGAAGTATAAAGAAAATGGAGGGAGCCAGTGGTCTGTGACTAGACAAATCCTGGCTCTCTTTGCAACCAGTGGGTGAGATTTGACTTTGGAATCTTTTTTTTTTTTTTTTTTAAGATTTTATTTATTTATTTGGCAGAGATCACAAGTAGGCAGAGATGCAGGCAGAGAGAGAAAGAGGGAAGCAGACTCCCTGCTGAGCAGACAGCCTGATGTGCTACTGCATCCCAGGACCCTGAGATCATGACCTGAGACGAAGGCAATGGACTAACCCACTGAATCACCCAGTCACCCCGCCCTTGGCGTCTCTTGAATGCTTCTCCTCTCAATAGAACTTCCAAGAAAGTGCCTCATCACGCTGCTCAGATGACCATGGCCTGTTAGCCCCAGCCTTGAAAACGCTTTGCAAGCACTGGTGCTTTCTCTCTCACTTGTTATGCTCATTTTGCAAGAGTTTGCTCTTGACCTGACTTTACTTTTTACCTTCATTTTGTTCTCTGGAAGAGACAACTATATGGAATATAGGTCAAAGGCCAGGACCCTGCCCTATTTCTCCATGTCCCTGTGATTTCTCTCCTCCAAGCTCTGTGGATCCCAACTGAAGATTTCTCTTTAAGCCTCCAGCTGATCATGATGATGAAAGAAGCCTTCTTTTTCGTCTTCTGTGGCCCCCTGAAGACGCTGAGGAGGTAGTGAGTGTCTCATTAATATTTAGACCAGTGCTACTTGGTGCTGGTCAGGGATCAGCAGTATTTGTCCTCCTTGAAAGCTTGGGAGAAATGAAAATTCTCAGGCTTAAATCAGAATCTCTGAGTGAGGGAAGAAGCAGAAATCCGGAGGTTGACAAGTTCTCCAGATCATTCCTATACAGTATGAGAACAACTGCCTGCTCTGGGAACGAAGGGGCAGTGACAGGGGATTGTTTGTGCTCTCTGCAGTTCCCAGGGCAGGGGAATCAAATACTCTGGCAGTAGGCAGCTGGGTTTTCCAAGCCGAACAGACAGGAAGTCGGCCTGAAGTCCTACACAGACGATTTTCTAAGACCAACGGCAAGGATTAAGGACCAAGCTTTACCCACTGGGAGGTTTCTCTTCGAAAAGTCCCAAAGTTTCTGTTCTTTCAACACCTTGCACCCTCTACCCCATAAGCCCTTTTCAGCAACCAGGGTAATGCTCACTGCCTGTCTAGGCCACAGTCTCGTCTTTGCCTGTGCCCAAAGAATCTTTGTAGCCTCCTGAATCTCCAGCAATCTAGAACTTCCCCTTCCAAGGCTTGGCTCTGCCAGTGAGCAAATAGTTATTGAGCTTTTGATATGTGCAGGATTTCATTACCTAGCAGCTCCCCAACCTCTTCTACCCACTGCTGCCTGTGTCCTGCAGGACCCTGTCCTGGTGACCGCCTTACTCACAGCTGGGTACTCAGTCACCAAAACTCAGAAAGCAATAGGCCCTTTCTGCAATCTCTGTTCTAATGATTTTTTTATTTATTTGACAGAGAGGGAGCAATAGTGACAAAGACAGTGAGAAAAAGTACAAGCAGGGAGGAGAAGGAGAAATAGGCTCCTGCCAAAAGCAGGGAGGCCGATGTGGGACTTGGTCCCTGGACCCTGGGATCATTACCTGAGCCAAAGGCAGATGCTCAATGGACTAAGTCACCCAGGAGCCCCTGCTCTAATGATCTTCAAACTGTTTAGTAAACTAACCATATTAGAATACCTACACAGAAAATAAGAGCAGCATTTTATTCAGACGAATGCATTTTGAAGTTAAAAAGAAGTTAAATTACAGGTTATTCAACAAGTATAATAATCCTCAAAATGAAGTTAGGTGGATAGAGTCACATGTGCCTCTGTATCCAGTCTACACCTGGACTAGTTGGTGGCACAATATTGAGAAGAAAAAAAAAACCTTCATTCAGATAAGTAGTTACACATGGTAACAGTTGTTTGTTTGTTTTTTATTAACCTATAATGTATTATTTGTTTCAGGGGTACAGGTCTGTGAATCATCAGTCTTAACACAATTCACATCACTCACCATAGCACATACCCTCCCCAATGTCCATCACCCAGTGGTTTTTGTTTGTGTGTGTGTGTGTGTGTGTGTGTGTTTAAGATAACTTTCCTTGCAACCTCAGGATAATCTTCCATTACACAGAGGGCAAGACAGATTCCAAGGTATACCCACGAAGAGGTGCTTGTAAGGCATTATAATGAACACATGGGCTATCCTTAGTGGGTTAAAATTTGGCAGTCATATTTGATTGTGTCATATATATATATATATATATATGAATACCTATTCAAAATGAAGTTAGGTGGATAGAGTCACATATGCCTCTGTATGTATATATATATATATATGTATATATGAATACCTATTCATATATACATATATATATATATATATATATATATGAGGGAATATGACTGGGGGAAAATTTAATGCAATTTAAATCAAAAGTCTGGAAACTCTAAAAACCTTTGCAGTCCTCAGGGCCCTACAAAACACAAATCACTTCCCAGATGAGAGACCAAGATGAAGTCACTTACTCAGGTCTGGTGGCTTTTTGGTGTTAGAGCCGGCTGGCTGCATCCCACATTGCCTGACGCCTGGTCTTTCTTTCCTGTCTCCCGTGGACCTGCGAGACCCCATGGAGATTCCCAACGCCTGGTGCTCTGGTCCGAATCTTCCAGGGCAGGAGTTCTGCTGATCCCGCTTAAATGAATTACAGAATGGAGTTTCCCCAGAGCCATCCTTCATCTCCAGCTGGAGGGTGCCAGGCAGGGGCAGGGAAGGCCGCAGGGGAATGAAGATCCCCGCTAAGCGACTCTGTCTCTTGCTGGTGTCCAACCACGGGCGGGCACACACGGTCCTCTTCCAATAATCCGGTTCTGCTTCCCACAGCCTGGGTCTGGCGCACTGACGGAGCCCTGCTCGGCTACCCTTGCGTGGGGCCCAGTCCCAGAAAGCACTTGCTCCTCTCCACGAGCCGTGGGCGTCTGGCAGACGCTGGTCCGGTCCGCCAGCAGCCGCATTATTCCCGCAGAGTGGGGGCGGGGAAACGGGGCAGAAACAGGGCCCGGGCTTGCGGGGAGAGCAGAGCCATCCTAGCACCTACACGTTGCCTCACAGGCCCCTTCTCAGAGCAGCTCGCTGGTTGGAGAACAGCCACCCCCCGGGGAAGGAGAGAAAGCCTGACCCTGGTGAGGGGTTCTCGGAGAGAACAGAGCTGCTCTAGCAGGAAAGGAAAGTCGGAAAACTTCTCTGCTTCAGCAGTTCAGCTTCTCTTTTTACCTCGGAGAAGTGGCAGCTGCCCTCCTGCAGAACGTGCTGTGGCCTGTGATGGGGTCTCTCCCTCCGCCGGGAGCCGAAACTCTGCCCACCTCCGCAGAGCTTTGGAGATTAAACAGGTTTGGGGCATGTCTGTCATCAGGAGAGAAAAATTCAGCCACGCAGGCCCCAGGCAGCTCGCCCAATAAAGCCTCTCGGGTCTCCCAGCCACTTGCTGTGTTCAGATTTTTCCAACTACTTTTGCAAGGTGGAATTTAATTTTAAGAAATATGAGGGGCCTGTCAGTAAAACCAAAAGGGCTGGAACACAGAGGTTTAGGGGACATGGATCCCTCTAACGGCCCCTGCTTTATGAGGGAAAACTAGCCCTGGGCTAAGGATGATTTATTCTTTACTTCCCGTTAGAATTAGAATCAAATGGATTGCTTTAATATTTTTGTCTCTCACAAAGAAAAGTAATAAATCTAAGAGGGCTCCATGCTGTTATGTTCAAGCCTAACCTTTCTCACATAATCACCCCACAGAAGATACTGCTTGTTGCTTCCCCCAGTACCCATGTTTTCTTTTCTTGCCAAAGAAATGGTTGGCAATGTGCTCAGGTGAAAATACTCACATTTCCAGTCTCCCCCACACCCTGGAGCAGCCATGTGACCCTGTTGTAGCTAATGACCTGTAAGTGAAGTCAACAGGATGGGGCTTCTGATTAACACAGACAGACAGATAATATCGGAAAGCTGCATGTCCTCTTCTTAGAATGATAGCTGGAGGCAAAGCAGCCACCTTGCAACCATGAGGATGAAGCCCTCAAACAAAGAGTGGTGGATAAGCAGCCAAAGGTCTACAGGTCCTTGATATATCTACCTTGAACATTTGTAACAGCTCTTGACTGCTTGCCTCAAAAATAAACTCTCAACTAAATAAAATAAAATCCATTTGGTTAAGACCTTGTATTTTGATTTCTCTTAAATGCTGTGAAATGCAATTCTAATGAATACTCTTTCAAAGCACAAACTTCACACCATCACAAAGAATGCTCTTGTCCAGCTGGTAGAGCAAGAATCTCTATCCTCATTTCATAACATGAGGGAACTGGGAAAGGATCAAATGAATAACTTCCCTTTTGCTAACCCTTGATTTCTGAAATCTCTCAGCAGCATATGGGCCTCTGGCCTCTCCCTCTTCTTTGAAATTTTCTCCTTCTTTACTTCTGTGATCTATTTCTTCATGCTTTTTCCTCCTTTTGTTGGCCCACTCTCCAGTGCCTTATGAGTCCTACTTCTTCTTCCTGCCCTTTAAATGCACGTCTCCCAGAGTTCCCCTTCTCTTAGTATCACATACTCAACTTGGGTAGTGTGGTCTGACACTACCCACATCATCCACTATCACTACCTAGTACTGAAAACTAAAAAAACTACGGACGTTGGAAAAGAATGTCTACCATGTACTGCTAAGAGAAAAACAGCAGTTCACAGGATAAAATGTGCTGTTCGATTCTATTCCTGTATAACGGGAAGAAGAAAAGCATATATGCATAGAAAAAAACTATCTGAAAGGCTATGTAAGCAAGACGTTAACAGGTCATGTGTGATGGAGTTAAGGGTTTAAAGTCCTTAATTTAAACATGAAATTAACCCTTTAATCTCAAAGGACTGAATCAATGAACTTCCAGTCATTTCCAAGTTATTTACCCATTTCTACTCTACAAGAACTTAACTGAGTTAGGCAGATTCATTTATTCATTTGGTGAGTTTTTATTATGTGACTGCTCAGGGCCAGGTCTGTGAGAAGCAGTGTAAAAATAAACCCCAAGTGCAAGGAGCTCTCATTTGAAACAAACTGGGTATATTCCATTTCATTCTGAAACTGATAGAGGAAGGGCGTCATTTGCATACTCACACTGAAGGGATGTTTCCGGTAGGACACAGTATGTGTTAGGCAGCAGCTCCCCCTGGCATCTTTCCTGACTGAGCATGAGGCATTACACCCAGACCCAGGCTGATTGCTCCTCACAGCCCCTAGAGACTTCCCTGGACTGGGGGCTTTTTCCCCGGAATCTGCTCAACCTGTCTTCTCCGGGCAATCCATGAGATGACATACCCAGAACGGGTTTCAGCTTCTCTGATTAACTCTAAGCACTCCAAAGTCAAAAGTTGAGAAAATAAAAACAAAAAAACAACCCCCAAAAGCCCTCAATATTCAAATATAAGGAATTTGTCCTATAACCCTGCTCCTTTCAGGACCCGGACGGCTCACCATTGTCCTTTCCCCCTTGCGACGTCCTAGTTCTGCACTTACAAAAACACTCAGGGAATCTAGAACTCTTGCCTGCACACAGAAGTGGATGTGATGGCGTACAGCCTCCAAATCCTCTACTCCTTCCAGATCTACCAGCTCACTGGCAGCTGGCCTTTGCTTTCCAGCTCCCCTCGTGGGACAGTCAAACAAGCCGCCTTCCCGTTGTTTATGACCAGTCCCTGTGCTTGTTCTTGATTCTAGCTTCCTGCCTCTTCATGAATTTTTCGCCATTGCTCATCCTCTTTCCTGTGTCTTTGAGCTCTCTTTTTCTACATTGAAACACACAAAACATCTCTTCCAATTGCAGAAACACATGGAACGGATTGATTGGGTTGTAAATTTTGGATGCTGATGGAGCTCTGCGCTATTCCGGTTGCATCTCGTGCATCTGAAAAAGTGCTGGGTCTGCTGCGGGTGATAGGCCCATTAGCAATTCCCTTTTGTACCAAATATTCTGCAACATTTTTTCAGGGCTGAGGTCTCCTTTCAGTTACTGGCACCAGATCACTACCTTGGTGGATAAGCACTTTGGCTTCTCTGCAAAGGCCTCTGATTCCCCACATGTGGAATGCTGCTCCTCTCCCATTACTGACCAGTTCCTGGATGGGCAGAATGATGATAAAAGCTGTGGCAGGCTGTGTACAGCATACCATTTACCCCACTCAGACATTTCCTTAAATATAAATCTTCAAGATGTGTTGGCTCACTACGCCACCAATCCTTCAAGGGGGGCAGGAGTGGGGCGTCTGTGTATCTAGTTTGTTGTAAATGAGGGCACTTAAATGTGTACTTTACATCTAAAGACCAGGTGAATAAGTGGGAAGTGTTTGGAAAACTGGCTAAAAAATTCCTAAATGTTACTTCTATTTTCTGAAAGGAAATGTCCATTACTATTTTTAAAAACCATCCTTCACAATTAAAAGACTAATTGTTTCCCTTGAATCATTATGATGGAACACTGATACATTTCCAAAAAAAAATCTCGTTAATTTACCTGGAAAGACAGTTACATCTTGGCTGGAATTCCTCAGCTGTTGAAAAATATGAAATCACTCACTGTCCGTGAGGCAGGCTTCATTCTGGGGACCCTTCTGGGGGCTCTCAAGTGGGCAGGAATAAGAAGAATTTGGGTTAGAAGTTGGCCAAGCCACAGGGTTTTTGAAGAATCTAGCATGACCTCAGTTTCCCAGGGGCCTCTTCTCAAGTCTCATCTGGAAGCTGGAAACTCTCATAACCATATGACCGCTCCATCCAACATCATTACCAAGTGTGCCCAAGCCAGCTTGCCCAGCGCTGAGATGGAGGCAACTACAGCACAAGGGGGCCAGCTTCCAGGGGGAACTTCCTGGATTGGGTTCCTGAGGTTGGCCTTAGGCTCATGAGGTCGAGACTTTCACAAGTATGGGCTGATCCCCCAAATCCCCCACCCAATCTCCGTACCCACTCCATTAGCTCTCCTGGCCACCAAGCCCCTTCTCCATCAAAGGATGACAACCCCACAGCTTGGCAAACCAGCCTGAGCTGGTCTGCTAATGTGTTCAATAGTGTTGAAAGTCAAAACAGAGATCGGAGAAGAGAAAACAATTTGCTCTGAAAGACACTGGAAGAAGCCTGAGGGGGAGACCCCTATGGTCTGTTACAGATGGAGGTGACAGCTTTGGACAGCGTGCTTGTTTATTCATGTCTCAGGTGAGGGTGTGCATGGGTGTCTATGTGTGATCTTTCTGCCTTTGTCCAGATGTGAGTGTGGGCTTTGTTGATAACAAGTGACTTTGACTTTGAGGGTGTGGTGTGTGCATAACCCCTGGTGTATGTTTGTCCAGACTGAAAGGACACACCAGTATCTGGTCACACACATTATCTTGACCCTTTCCTGAGGCCACTCAATTCATGGGAAGGAAGAGCAGCTCCTCAAATGCTTTTCATGCCTTTCCCGCATTCCCGCATGCTCCTCCCCTTCCTTCTCAGTCCTCCCCCAATCCATCTTGATCAGTCCATCTCTCTGTATTCTGGACCATCCCACCCCCTTTGCAAGTTCTCCTTTCTGGATCAAACTGCCAAAACCCACTTTCATTTTGATGCCAGTGGTGAGACTGATTTGCTTTAGGTTTTAATAGTGGGAAACCCTGTTGGTTCTAGCACTCCCTAGTGCCTAGTTTCCCAGATGAAACTTGCTTGGGGCGGAAGAAAGAAAGAAACAGACTCCTTTTGCTACATAAATAGATGGGACACTCAAACTCAGAGCTAAACAGAATTTCTTGAACGCTTGTAGGCTCGTGTAATGACCTATGAAGTCAAAGTCGCTAAATATTTCTGATTAATTATGTGTATGCAGTAATTTTAATGTCTTTTAAATGAAAGAAACAAAGAAATGAAATATTTCGCAGTCCGAGCTACCTACTGAGATTTATTAAGATTCTGGTGAGGAGAACTTCCCTCTGATGACATGGAAGCCTTTTCTTTGTAAAGACCTGCTGGCCACAGAGAGTTTTGCAAACAGAATTCAGAAGGAAGGAAAATATTTCGTGATGGCATGACTCTGAGCCAAGCATAGCATTCACTAAATGACTGCCCTGTGGGGTCAGCATGGAGACAACCACCAGCGGCATTTAATCAAATCTATAAACAGAGGGCCAGAGGGTTTCAGACAAAGGACACTGACGCTGTCACCAGTCTTCATAGTGACAACCACCCTACCAATCTCGGGCTGTAAGAGGGGTGTCTAGGGCTGAAGCAGTAAGAATGTGAGGGAACGTCGGGTCCCTGAGGGTGTGGGACATTCCTAAAGTGGGTTGCGGAGGGAGGCGCTTTTGGCAGAAACCCTGGGCTTAACCCGGTCCTGCTGGTTTGGACCAGAAGTGGGTTTTCTCTATAAATTGACCACCGGGCCTGGGAGAAAATAGAAAGAACAGCACCCCAAGCTAAAAAGGTTTCTGACCTAGGTGTAGTGCAGTCCGGGCAGAACTGCAGAGCTGGCGTGGGGTGGGAGGCTCAAAATGTAAGAGTGCCCGGTGAGCACAGTCTGGGTGGAACTGAGTAAGTCAGCTGGGTCATGAATCAGTCCTTCCTGGCAGCCATGCCGAGGGGATTCTTGCCCTCCAGAGCGTCGTCAATCCCCCCGGAATCTCAGACACAGGTAATGGCTGGGCCCTGGTGAGAACCGGCTGGCTTCCTGTTTCCCCCCAGTGTGACTTCCTACACATACAGCCAGGAGCCCTGCCCACAACACCCCCCTCCCCCTGAAGAGCTCAGGAGCCCAGCGGAGAAGGAAGCAACAAGGCTGATTCATGTTTGTGATTAACTTCTCACCTAATGCGGTAATCCCAGACGCAGACCTGGCCCAGCTGTCAGGGCTTGGCGGGGAGGGTGGGGGGTGCTGAGCTCTCCCTCCCAGAGGAAGGGCAGGGGGGGCAGGGATTCCGCCCCTGCCAGCTGGGTCTCACAAGTCACTTCCTTCAGGCCCCTTCAACCATCTCCCCTGTCGGATCTCTCCCTTCAGATAACGCTGTGGCATCTTACGCAGCTCCTTCATGGCACTTGCCTTTTCTTCCCCTTCCCTTGAGGGTGACAGCCTAGTTCCCCTTCTGGTTAAAACTTCTGAGGTGCCCAGCCTAACAGCAGGCCCAGGCGAGGACTCAGGAAACAACCGTGAATGGAGCAGCACAGGGTGACAGCCCTGAAAGCCTGCACTAGACAGAAAAGAAGCCCAAAGCAAATTCCATCTTCTCGTCTGCACCTCAGTTGGCCTGAGCAGCGGTGCAGATGTGACCTCCCTCTGCTTTTCTCAACAATAATCCCAGCCCCTTGTTATGATAAACTACTTGCTCCTTGCTCGACAGTACATTCAGGAACTGGACTGCTGCCAAGAAAAACTCAGGAGCAATGGTAGGGGCTATTGAAATAAATTAATGGCTTATGATAAATACAGGAAAAACAGCGCTAGGTAATAAGCTTATATGCCAACAAAAAATCATATGGTTATTTAAGAGGAGGAGTTTTTATATAAATGCGTATGATTTCAACTAAGAAGATTGATTTAAAAAAAGAAGAAATATAAGTAATTCACAACCTAGTTAGCCAAGTAAACAATGGCCCTCCAAGGTTGGTATCAGTAACGTGGGAAGCTGTGACAGCTGAAAACAGCTCATCTTCTTCTTTTCAGAGGTCTTCAGGGTTAGTCCAGGAAGGACATTAGACACATGACTTCATAATTATGCCTTTTGGCTTCAAATATCAAACAGTATTACCCACCTTGATTACTGGCCTGACTCACCAAACTTGGCTCTGGATTACTTTTGACATTTTCCAACATTTAAGCTCACCTTCAGAAAAACAAGCCTTTGGTACTTCTCAGGCTTGCAAAAAGAACGTACTGTACATTCTGGAGTTGGCAGAGAAAGAGTCCGAAATGGTTCTGAGCAAGAAAAATGTCAGTGTCGACCTCACAGGTGACCATTGCAGCTATGTGAGTTCTGATTTCTTTGTTTGAAGACCTGTCATGTCATTTTAGAATCTGAGCTCATACTTACTCATTCTGTGGAGACTGTCATCAGGTTTGGTTTGCACAAGAGAGTTGACCCGAATCCAGGAATTTCAACTTCGAATTCCAGACCAGCTATGACATTTGGATCAGTGGGAGCCTTTGCAAATCAGTGCGAAAACTTGAGCAGCCCACCCGGGCGTTCCACCAGCTGGCCACCCCGCAGGAGGCCAACAGAGTGATAACTAAAAGCAGCCTCTTTACTTCTAACATGGCATAAATTGCCCTGACTCAATTCTGAGAGAACTGGGGTGTGCAGGAGTGACTGGGCCAGCCCCAGCATTAAGTGGCTAAATGAGAAGTTCAGTGTGCTCGGTGCAGTGTTCAGGGCTGGTTTTCGCCTTCATGACAGTAGAATGCCATGACCTGCTTCCACGTGAGAGTTAAAACACTCCCAGCAGCTGCCTACGTGGCTCAGTCAGTTAAGCATCCTCCTTCAGCTCTGCTCCTGGTCTCAGGATCAGACCTGGGATCGAGCCCCACATCAGGATCTCTGCTCAGTAGGGAGCTCTCTCTCCCTTCATTCTCTCTCTCTCTCTCTCAAATAAATAAATAAAATCTTAATACAACAACAACACTCCCAGCACTAGTCTCTGACTTGATACAAATCAAAGCCCAAATGTCTTGGGAGAAGGAGCTGGGCAGAAGCTTCTTCTTTTACCCAAGGCTTAATTCATGTTGCCTCAGGAGGTCCATCTCTTGTTTGCCTCTCTCTTCCTTAACCTCCTTCCTCAGAAACCCAAGTGAGTGAAAGGGCAGTCATTTACTGTGTAAATCCCCATCTGTTTGTGAAGCTAAATTCCTGCTTCCCCACCCTCCGCCCAAGGCTATGGGAATAGTTCCCTGGCCCACCACCCCCACACCCACCCCAGGATAACCTGGACCCTGGGAAAACCTGTTTGCTTGGTCACCCTCGGGGTGGTGACCACTTCCAGAGGCAGATGATGTGGATTTGCACAGCTCCGAGCACATCTTTCCTGGAGAGCAAGCTGAAGCACCAACAGTCCCTCGGAGAAAGAGCCCGAGGCTCATCTTCCCTCGCTGCAGAAGGAAAATTCCCGTGGCACAAAGGGGAAGATGGTGAGGAGAAGACAGATAGGGTCTGCACCTCAAAGTGGCCTGGACCATGAAACCCATAAGGGGTTCTAACTGGAACTGGTTAGAAGGTGGTTCTGACGCAGCCGTCCTACTGTTGTATTGGGGTGATGCGAGATTCCGACAGTGTGCTGGGGCCCCTGGGTGATGGCGAGTACATGGGGCTGTGGCCTCTACAGGGCTTCCATTCCATTCAGAATGGTTAAGAGCATAGACTCTGAAGGCAAAGTGCATAGTTTTGAATCTGGGCCCTACCGCTGGGTGACTGAACAACTTCCTTAACCATGTTGTGCCTCCATTTTTCTTCACAGAAAGGTTATAAAAATAGCACCTTTTGTACAGGGTTACTGTGAAGATTATATAACTGAATATATCTCCAGGATTAAAATAGTGAGCTTGAATGCTTTTTTTAAAATTTTTTTTCAGTGTTCCAAGATTCATTGTTTATGTACCACACCCAGTGCTCCATGCAATAGGTGCCCTCCTTAATACCCATCACCAGGCTCATTTTTTGATGGCTGAGTGGTATTCCATTGTGTGTGTGTGTATGTACCACATCTTCATTATCCATTCATCTGTCGATGGACATCTGGGCTCCTTCCATAGTTTGGCTATTGTGGACATTGCTGCTATGAACATTCAGGTGCAGGTGCCCCTTCAGATTACTACATTTGTATCTTTGGGCTAAATACCCAGTAGCACAATTGCTGGGTCATACCAATTTCCAGCCTTTTGAGGAAGCTCCATAATGTTTTCCAGAGTGGCTGCACCAGCTTGCATTCCCACCAACAGTTAGGAGGGTTCCCCTTTCTCTGCATCCTCGCCAACACCTATCATTTCCTGACTGGTTAATTTTAGCCATTCTCACTGGTGTGAGGTGGTATCTCACTATGGTTTTGATTTGTATTTCCCTGATGCCAAGTGATGTGGAGCATTTTTGCATGTGTCTGTTGGCCATTTGGATGTCTTCTTTGCAGAAATGTCTGTTCATGTCTTCCGCCCGTTTCTTGTTTGGACTATTTGTTCTTTGGGTGTTGAGTTTGCTAAATTCTTTATTGATTTTGAATACTAGCCCTTTATCTGATATGTCATTTGCAAATATCTTCATCCATCCTGTCAGTTATATTTTAGTTTTGTTGACTATTTCCTTGCTGTGCAAAAGCTTTTTATCTTGACGAGGTCCCAAGAGTTCATTTTTGCCTTTGTTTCCCTTGCCTTTGGAGA
The DNA here is from genome assembly GCF_022355385.1 of Mustela nigripes. Classification (NCBI taxonomy): domain Eukaryota; kingdom Metazoa; phylum Chordata; class Mammalia; order Carnivora; family Mustelidae; genus Mustela; species Mustela nigripes. Next base: position 98,650,289 of record NC_081568.1, read on the forward strand.
CATATGTAGCAAGAAGTTGCTGCGGCATGGCACCAACTTTAAAACCAGACCCCTCCTCTCGAGTAGCTCTGTCACCTCGACAAAGTTCCTTTGCCTCTCTTGAATTTTGAAGACAGACTAGGCAGCATAATTGCCAGCAGAGTGGTTAGGAAGACTGAGTCAGATGCCCTAGGAATACCTAAGAAGCTCCTACTGTGTGCACGACCATAAGGGACTGTCAGGGTCCTAGTCCCCTTCTCTCATTCAGCTATCCACATTTATGCCAATACCAGGTGCGTGTGCTGTTGTATGCATGTGTTTGTATTCTTTCCATGTATGTAAATATCTTCAAGAAATGCTGTCAAGTCAAAAAAGTAAGTTGCAGAACAGTGTGTTTAGGTGCTACCATTAGCACATATATGTATAAACAATGTTGGAAGATCTCGAAGAAAGGATTTGCACTGGTGGCTTTTAAGGAAAGGAGCTAGGTGGCTGGGGACAAGAGTGAGACTCTCACCATTTACTCTTTTATTCAGTTTGAGTCTTTAACCATGTGAAAACGTAGCCTACAGAAAACATTGAATAAAAAGATAGTTGCCTTAAAAAGAAATGAAGTCCATTGATGTCTGAATGAGCAAACCAAATATGGCAAATACATACAAAGGAATATTATTCAGCCTTTACAAAGGACATTCTGGATGAGACTTGAGGACATTCTGCAAAATGAAATAAGCCAGCCACAAAAAGATTAATACTGTTTGGGTACACTTGGATGAGATACCTAGAGTGATCAAATTCATAGAAACAAAAAGTGGGATTCTGGTTGCCAGGGGCTGCAGGGAGGGGGCAATAGGGAGCTGTGGTTTAATTGGGTACAGAGTTTCCATGTTGCCAGATCCAAAGAATTTTGGAGATTGCTTGTACAAAGTGAATATACGTAGTGTGCCAAACTGTACAACTGAAAGTGGTTAGGATGGTAAATTTCATATTGTATGTATTTACCACCACCACCAAATCATTAGATTGATTTCATCACCCTACCTATTTCATCAGCCTAGCTGGCTCAGACTGTAGCCAGGTAGTAGGATGTGTTGGAGGATTTCAGCGATCTGCTTCTCGGGCTGGCCTTTCCCTTGGCCGGATTTTCTGATTATCTGATTGCAAATCCAGATTATCTGATTGCTCTCTGCTTTCATTTTTTAATCTGAAAAGCAGGAACACGACTTCCCAACTCCGATACCTTAATTGGATTATTATATATCGATGCTTTTCCACTCAGGTTCCCAGCTGTTATTATAAAACCAACCCTCTCAGATTGTCTGACCTCATTTTGTGACCTACCCCCTCCTAGGCTTAGAAGAAGGCTACTGAGTTACGTGTATGAAATACTTTGAGCTCTCTTGACTTAAATAAGGCTAAGTTTAAAGGATCCTTTTGACTGCTGGGCATGCCTGATTGTATGTCTTGTGAAGGAGGGAGTAGGAAGCAGAGAGAGCAAAGAATCCTCTGGCCAAACCATGAACTTGGCCCTTAAGTACAGAAGCAGTGTCACCATCCTAAGCCCCACCACCACCATCAGCTCCCTGAGAAAGGTAGCAGAGAGGTGGGAAAGAGGCGCAAAAGGCTGCAGTTGTTCTCTGAATGCCCCTGCCCAAAACTGTCATAACATCCTGTCCCTAGCTGGCAAACCAAATAGTACATGCCATCCTCCTGGGCTAAAACTTGTAGGTTACATTATACCCTGAAATTAACATTAGAAACTGAACTGCTGGGGCACCTGGGTAGCTCAGTTAAGTGTCCGACTCTTGATTTCAACTTAAGTCTCGATCTCAGGGTCATGAGTTCAAGGCCCTCATTGGGCTCCATGCCGGGCGTGGACCCTATTTAAAACACCAACAACAATAAACTGCTTATTTTGAAGTGCTTTTCACAACTTAATCCCCGACTGGTGTGGTGGGCAGTTGTCAAGAGTCTCACATCTCTCCACACCAGCCCTAATTAAGAGCCTCCCATCACCCCCATTCCTCCCCCCAACCAGTCTTCCCTCCTCAAGGTGAGGACTCCGATGGAGAGGAGGATTCATTTGCCTCTCCTCTCTTGACCTAGACTGACCTGAGTGGGGTTTCTAAGGCTGGTCCGTTTTTTCTCTTTACATACCAAGTCTAAATTCCATTGCCCGCCTTTCCACACCCCTTATGACTGGACTCTACCCTCCCGTCTAGCCAGCTTCTTGGTCTCTCTTGCCTTGTCCTCGGGCCTGGGGCCTGACCCTGTGAGTCCTCCCTTATGCCTCTCCTGCAAAGCCAGGGATCAGTCCAACCCTCCACCAGCCCAAATCCATCTTTTCCTCCTGTGAATTCCTATGGCATTTATAGTGAACACCCTACAATTTACTGAACCACTTAATTATATCCTCTCGGGTACTGCTAGTGATTATTTCTTGCATTTTAGTTTGGCCTCCTGAGGAGATATTGAGCCCCAGTGCGACAGAAACCGTACTTTATACATACTTATTGTGTCCATAGGACACATAATAATAAGGGTGGCCATTTATTAAGCACTCAGTGTATATCAGTACTATATGTGTGCAATTTATCTACTACTCACAACACCTTTAATGAGGCATTATTATGTCTATTTTTCAGATGAGAAAAACAATGCTCAAAGAAAGTAACAAGGACATGTGGCTGATAAGGTGTGAGTCTGGAGTTAGATCAGTGGCCTCCAAAGGCCTTAATCAAACTTTTCGATAGATAAGAAAACTGAAGTAAAGAAAATACTTCCCTAGGATCATCCCCTTATGAAAGGAGTGAACTAAAACTACTCCTAATAGTTCTAAAAAATGTAAGCTCCGCTATGAAGGAAGCTTCTGAGAACAGCACCTTTTGTCTGTCTCATGCACTGGTGTATTGCCGACCTTTGGAACAGAGACTTCTTCACATACAGTAGGTGCTCAGCAAAATATTCACTGAACAAACAAGCAAAATCTAATCAGCAAACCTCCACCAAGTGCCCACCAAGTATAAGAAATTGCTAATAGCATGAGAAAAATCATGTAAAAAAAAACCCACTCAATTTTCTTGCCTTCAGTTCATTTGCTGCAGAATACTCACAAAGAGCCAACCAGGAAGATACAGGGGATGCAAGCCTAGGTTCCCAACTTGATGCCAAATGTGTCCTTTTCACCTTAGAAGGGCTGGGGGCTTCCTACTCCCTGTCTGTCCTTCTCTTTCAGTCCTCGCTCCATTAAAACAATCTGCCACCAAACAAAACACACAAAGTCCCAAAGTGATTACTTGAGATTATTTAGGTTGTTCTGTTTTGTTTTGTTTTGCCTAGGTCACAACCATGTAAAAGCAGTGAAAACAAAAACAAAACCTTTGGGCCTAATTGCTGTCAAACAGTCATTCTCTCCAATAGCTTTGATGGTTTATTTCTTTTTAAAATTCAGGGGAACCTCACAGGAGTAGGAGGCAGTAGAGGCTGGCATATGGTGGTGGCAGCGGAAATAGGAAAGGACTGGTGCAGAGGCTTTGTGATTAACTGGGTCTGGGGCTGCAAGGGTTCCTGACAGGACTTCTCGGAGACTCGTGTCAACATTAAGAGGGCCAGAGAAATGTCAGGGTCGAGTTAAGTTGGAAGGAAAGATGATAAATTTTACTCCCTACAAGCTCATTATCTCCAGCCACACCCACTTTGTTTTTCTCTAAACCATGTCACCCTCATCTCACCTATTCAAATGGAAGACGACTCTTTCTGAAATATTCTTCTCCCTGATTCCTCTCCTCCCATGGCAGGCTTAGTTTGGACGTCACCTCTTCAAAAAGACCCTCCTGACCTGATGTCACACCTGAAATGACCTGTCTCTTGTCCCTCCCTCACTTTTTTTTTTTTTAAGACTTTATTTATTTGACAGAGAAAGATCACAAGTAGGCAGAGAGGCAGCCAGAGAGAGATGCAGGCTCCCACCGAGCAAAGAGCCCAATGTGGGGCTTAATCCCAGGACCCTGAGATCATGACCCAAGCCAAAGGCGGTGGCTTAACCCACTGAGCCACCCAGGCACCCCTACATGTTTTGTTTTCATAAGGCACTCAGCGTTACCTGAAGTCTTCTTGTTTGCTTATTTGTTTATGGTCTACGTCTCTCCAACTACAGTGTGAGTTCCAGGAGATCAGGAATGTCCTCATCTCCTCAACTACACTGCGTCGCAGAGCCTGGATGTGTGTCAGACACAGACGAGGCGCTCAGGTGGAAATGTCAGGTGGCAATGTCCAGCTCACATTGGAGCATGTCGGTCAGGAGCTCAGGGAGGTGGGGTGGTATGAAGATGTGAGTCTGGAGTGTAACTCAAGAAGCCAAAAGCAGGCATAAACCCTCTTTGTCATGACCAACTGTGGATGATTAGCTCAAGCCAGTGTAAGAAAATGTGCCCCCAAAAGCATTTTTCTGGATCAAAGTAAGAAGAAACAGCTAAAGTGTTCCTTTTTCCTTTCTTTGAGGAAGGTTGGCCCAGCTTTTAGTAAGACTGTGTGCACATGAAAACTGAAAAACATTAATGAAGGGAAAAACTAAAAAGTAGCAAGTGTGTGCTCAAATGTCTTTAGGTTCTCTGCCCTGTAGCTGCTGTGTGATGTCTTCCCTAACACATCAGCCAATCCTTGTTGCCCCTGTGCTCTGATATAGAGGAGGCTCCAGAATATAGAGTTAAATCAAAAAGGCAGGTGCAGAGCAGTGCAAATCACATGCTACCTTTTGCATAAAAAGGATGAGATAAAGAAGAATATACTTAGATTTGCATGAACACTAGAGAGATAGAGAATAGGCTAATAAAAGTGGTTACATACTGAGGCAGGTGAAGTGGGGAACAAGGTAGCGAGGCACAGAATGGGAACAAGACTTTGCAATGCATACTTTTCTGTGTTGTTTTGGTTCTTGAAGTATGTGAATGAATTAGCATTTATAAAAAAATCTAAAAATTTTAAATTGCATGTCATTGATAGGAATTTGCATCATGAAGCTCAGTGATCACCGTACCAAGGTTTTGCACAGGTAATAATGAAGATTCAAGCTGGGAGGTTATTGTCAGCACCTTGGAGAAAAGAGTACAAATGGAGATGACATTACACTCATGTCTCCACAGATGAACAGAATTAGAGACTAGAGTGATGTTTCTAATTCTGGAGGTTGACTCCTAACTTGGTTTTCTTCTTCATAATCATGAAAATTACTGCACTGAGAATGACAAAGGCTAATTATTCTTTCTTGCAAGAACAATGTCATGACAGGTGAAAAATCATCTAAGCTACACAAACTTGGATAGGTCTGAGCCCTAATTTAAGCAGGGAGAGAGCAGTTCACCTCCCAACTTCCCACTGATTCTGTCCCTTTATAATTTGTAATAGAAAAACTTGTAAACAGAGTAAATGGCCACCAATATGAGTCTGGTTACATGAACAAGCAAATGTGATGCATGAATACAATGGAATCCTACGTGGCCTCACCATTAAATATGATAACACATCCAGCAATATCTACTAAAGTGGAACATATGTTTACCCACAAGCCAGCGATCCCACTTCTCTGCACAGAGCCAACAAGCATGCGTATATATATCCACCCCAGAACGTGCAGAAGAATGTTCACAGCAGCCCCATTCATAATTATGTAATTCATAGTTATATAATTCATAACTCATAGTTTCCCAGACCAGAAACTACCCAAATGTCTATCAAAAGTAGACTGGTGGGGGCTCCTGGGTGGCTCAGTCAGATAAGCAGCCAACTCTTGGTTTCCACTTGGGTCATGATCTCAGAGTCATGGGACTAAGCCCCCCCCCATGTCGGACAGGGGCTCAGGGCTCTGGGCTCCAGGCTCTGATGCAGAGTCTGCTTGTCTCTTTTCCTACTCCCCTCCCCTTTTGCCCCTCTCCCTTCTATCTCTCTCTCTCTCTCTCAAATAAATAAATAAAATCTTTTTAAAAAGTAGACTGGGTAGGCAGAGTGTGGTTATAGGCATTCAATAGAATACCATATAGCCTCGAGGATAGGTTAAGCAATAAACACCATGATATGGATGAATCTCGCAAATATAATGCTGAATTAAAGCTGAAAGAAAGAATCACACTGAACGATACAGTTTATATGACATTCAAAGGAGGCATAGCTAATCCCAGGCGATCAGGACAGTGGTTCTCTTGGAAAAGAGTGGTGACTAGGAGGGGGCAAGAGAGTTTGAAGACGTTCTGTTTCTTGATCTGGCTATAGGCTTAGGCATGCTCACTTTGTGAAATTTGTGCGCTATAGACATAAGATTTGTGCACTTATTTGTGTTGATGTTGAACATCAAAAAGAAAAAAGAAAGAAAAAGAAAAGTGGTACTCATCTACATGTATTGACATAGAAACGAAAAGATGTGCAGACCCTGTTCCAGGGAGGAGGAGCTCACGTGGCCTATTTGACTTAGGTTAAGTTGTAGATATCAAGCTATAAGTATTTACTTTACGTGCACAGAAAGTTACTTTAGGAGACGGTCCTCCTAATTGTTAACAATGCTTCCTTCAGGTCAGATTTTGAGTTGGTTTGTTTGTTTTACTTCTTTATACTTTTCTGTATTTGTTTGCATTTTTTGCACAGCATATGTATGTTTTTGTATCAGAAAATGGTTATTTTTTTAAAATCTTCCTTTAAAATTAAAACCTGATTCTTAAATGAAATCTTGCCATTTGCAGTGACGTGGATGGAACTAGAGGGTATTATGGTAAGCGAAATAAGTCAATCAGAGAAAGACAATTATCATATGATCTCTCTGACGTGAGGAATTTGAGAGGTGGGGAAGGGGTTCGTGGGGAGAAGGGAGGGAAAAATGAAACAAGGTGGGACCAGGGAGGGAGACAAACCATAAGGAAACAAACTGAGGGCTGCTAGAGGGGGTGGGTGAGGGATAGCGTGGTGGGTGATGGACATTGGGGAGGGTATGTGCTATGGTGAGCACTGTGAATTGTGTAAGACTGATGATTCACAGACCTGTACCCCTGAAACAAATAATATATTATATGTTAATAAAAAAATAAATTAAATAATTTTTTTTAAAAAAACCCTGCTTTTTAGTTTCCCTGGAAGAAAACCAATAAATACCAAAGCCCATCAACTAGGGACATAATATATGCTGTGCGCATCTAACATGCTTTGCAATTGCCTGAATTGGCAAGCATTTCCAAGACTGGTTCCAAACAGAGCAGCCACCAGCCTTCACACAAGGCACAAGACAAACCTATGATAGAATCAGGGCGGACAAAAGGGGAGAGGTCAGAGACTCTGAGGGTTCAGGATAAATGCTATAGAAATTTTAGGCGATCTGTTCCTCCTCCCTTTGAAACACAGAGCAGATGGGTCCATTTATTAAAGGAAAGTAAACTCTCTAACATTTATCTTTCTTCTGCCTCTAATCCACGTGCTTTCTACACTGCTACCTCTCTTGCTCAGATCGAAGGGATTCCACCACGTTTTTTCCTCAAAGCTGGATGATCTGGCCTTGTAGTTTCTTATTTCTTCTTCCTTTCTCAACAAAAGCCTCCTCCACACATTCACATACTTGAAATCCTTTTAATGGGCATAAATTATTTTTTTCTACAATCAAAGCCCAAGCTCGAAATGTAAATAACCCTAGGTGAGTTCACATAGTACCTTATTATTCATACCAAGGTATAAATGTCTCATATAATTTCTAAAGAGTAAGATTTGGTTGGGAGATGGGGATAGGGAAAGAGAGAGGCCCAAACCTCACACAGAGCTGGCCAGGTTGCTGATGGTACCTGTGTGCCCTCTGCTGCAGCCCCTGGCCTCCTCCCAGGCCCACACAGAAGATCTCAAGCCACCCAGAAGCAGAAGGCAACTGCCATCACCCACACCAGATCTATATCCATTCCAGACTCGGGATTATGGTAATTTGGGAGAGGGTCAACAGAGTCAGAGCCCCAGATGGCAGAAGAGCTGCTTTAGCTTAAGACTCTTAGCTCTTTTTCCTCAGGGCAGGAAAGGTTTGAGACAATGAAGGATGAGGCTTTCCAGGCCTGGGACACAACGCTGATCCAAAGCCTAGTCATAGCTTTAATTTTTGTAAACCAAAGCCTCAAGTTTTTCTTCACTCTCTCAGCTGAAGACGTGTTTCCCAGGATGCATGAAAACAAAATAAAAGGTACCAAATTAGAGATTGTGTGACACCCTGTGCCACTTAAACTCTTTGCAGGCAGGCAGAAATCACTGCTTTATTAAATTCCCTTTCCTGAGATTTTCCCCTCCTCCTCACCATTGTCTTCACAAGATCATCCCATACTTGGAAAACATTTGTCTAATTATCATCACACACGATGGGCCTATTGCCAGCTGCTTTTTATTTTAACTTCAGATTCTTTCCAGGGTGTTTGTTTTTTTTCATAGGGGTGGGGAGGGGGAGAGAGGAGTGTGTGTCTGTTTTTGCTATTACACAGAACCGATCAGATTTCTTTTTATAATCACAATTAAACTTCCAGATCCGATCATGTGAATACTTTGCATCTAGAGGGTTCAAATGTCTATTGATTTTGTCAATTTCACAAAGCCTTCCAAGTCTAGAAGTGAGAAACTGATCTGTGAGGTTGAGCTAATCATTCTAGAGACTTAAAGAGCACAGATGGACTCAAGGAACCTGAGGTTGACTCCCACCTCAGTGTTCTCTCCATCAGCTGAGACTGGATACCATGGGGTTAAGCCCCGAATCCATTTGCTGTAGTCCCTCCAATACGAAGGTAAGCCCCACAAGAGCAGGTCTTTGTCTATCCTGTTCACCATGGTAGCCACAGCACCTGCTTGGTTGGCAGAGTAAGGGGTGGGCAGCAAATACCTCTTGAATAATGAATTACCCTTTGCCATGCCCCCTACCGTGAAGGGGGTAGAGGTGGAAGAAGGGATATGTCATAGATCTCCGTACAAAGCAGGATTGTCCGGCATTAAAACTACTCAGACAAGTGGTAGCTCTGAAAGGAGCTTAAGGACAGCAATCTGGCCGAGGGGCAGGAGGTTGGGGCATAAGGATGCATGGGCATAACCAACACACTTTTCCTTCTATTACATTCTATTTCAGGATTCCTGATGGAGCCTTTGGAGAAGGGAGAAAGGGAGACTAAAGCTTCTTCCCCCTCTCCCTGGCACCCTACTGGCTCAGACCAGTAGGAGGGATGCTAACAGGAATCTGAGGACAAGTGACCAAAAAGATGCAGTAGACTTGGGAGAGATTCCCCTTCTGCTTCCGGGAGTCTGCTTTCCTACCTCTGAAGAGCAGAAAGCATGAGGAGGAACATTTGTGAAATTAAATCTAGCTAGCCATCTTAACCCAGAAGTTCAGTTACAATATTTATACATTCTTATGTGAGACCATCCTCACCATCCACAGCCCTTCAGAATTGGAGCCTGAAGTTATCATCCTCTGTTCTTCTGTGACAAACAATGGCCCAGAGTGGCCCACTCGACCTCCCTAAGTGGAGATTCACCAGAATAACAAGGGAATATGCTCTCTTAAAATACATATGTATTCTAGAGGGGTTAGCTTTGGAAATAAGTCATACCTCAGTGAGATTTACTTTAATAAGATAATCTAGTTAATATTAACTGGTGTTTAAGAAAGAGAAAAGTATTTTTAATGCTTATTGCAATTTCCCTCCTTTCTTCTTTTTGCTGAGGGGGGAAGAAAGAGAAGGAAGAGTGAGGGGGTATCATTAATTAAAAAAAAAAAAAAAAAAAAGAATTGCTTTGTATGTGCTAGGAATTAACAGTCTATAACCTAGGAGAGGAAATATGACAAACATCCAAATGCCTATTAAACACATCTACATAAAGAGAGACATCAGGGTGGCTCGGTTGGATATGGGTCTGACTCTTGCTTCCAGCTCAGGTCAGGATTTCAGGGTCATGGGATAGAGCATTGAGTCAGGCTCTGAGCTCAGCATGGAGCCTGTTTATCACTCTCCCTCTTCTCTCTGTGCTCTCACTCTGGAGCTCATTCTCATAAATAAATAAATAATCTTTTAAAAAAGAAACACATCTATGTAGGTTGTATCAAAACAAATTATTTTGAGGCTCAAGGGAGGGAATGGTTGCAAATGGCTGGAGAGTGAGCAGTTTTTGAACAAGGCCTTGAAGGATTTTGATCAGTGGAGGTGGGACAAGGGTCTACCCAGTATTAGGTTTGAGAAAAGATCTGGGGACAGGAGAGCTGGAGAGATCTGGCTGCTGAGAAACGGTAGGTCAAATGCTCTCAGGAAAAGGCTGTGAGGAGAGCTGGGGTCTCAGCCAGCCAAGCTGAGGACATGATTATCTGCAATGGATCTGACGCGTTCCCGTTCTCAAAGCGTTCTGCAGCCTGGTGATGTAGTGGCAATGGGAAGCCAGGGAGGCATTTCATCAGACATTAGGACATGGAGGTCAGCCTTAGATGATGACATGTGGTGGTGTGTGTAGGGTGGGTTGGAGGAAAGCTGTGGAAGAACAGGAGGCGGGCTGGCAGGCTGTCCCCAGGCTCCAAGCTAGAGCAAGGAACTGTCCTGGAAGAGTGAAAGAGAAATGGGGGGGAAAAAAAAAAAGCCAAAATCATGCTACAGAAGAGGTAAAGCCAGGACTTGGAGAATAGCAGGGAAGGATGACTAGGGCTTCTCCTTTGTGTGCAGGAGAGAGAAGTAAATTAGGAGTATGGCAGACTAGTACAATTCAAGGCACATGTGTTGAACAGGGCCAGGAAAGGGGAAGTGGCAAGTAACACCTTCCCAGGTGGGTGGCCTTCTTAGAGACTTTGAGCATCAGAAGTGCACAGGGAGTGCCAGAGTGGGGAAGCAGAGCCAGAAAAGAAGTGGGTAGGCCTTTTCCAACTCGCCTGTAGTTTTCTCCAGGATACTTCACAAGAACCGGCTAACAAGTAGCTGCCTCCAGGGAGGCCAACTGGGAGACCCAGAGCCCTTAGAGACTTTGCCTCTTATACCTTCGGGTATCTTTTGAATTTTGAACTTCCTGGAGTATCACCTACCATAATTCGATTTGAAAATGTTGGGACCCAGGGCCTCATGGCTGTATGCTGTAGTAAAAGAAACCCTACCTTTCATGGTTTTTTGAGAGGAGCGGGGCTGTTTGTTTGTTGTTTTTCCACTAGCCTGCTGTACCAGTTAAGGAATCTCAGTGTTCCATCCCTTCCTTTGTCCTAGATGAAGTTTGTTGTTGTTGTTGTTTCTATATTTGGGCTCCCACTTCATTACCTTCCGAAAGAAGTAAAGGTCTCAATTTCATCTCAGAAGCCAGGGGTCAAGGACGTTTCAGCCAGGCCACTTCTTAGCTGGGCATCGCATCGATGTACCAAAATGTGGCAGAGGATGAGAGAGTGAGAAGAGGGGGAGGTAACTGGGTAAGAAAAAAAAGTGCTGGCACGGAGAGGTCCCTGTCCTCGCCCCAGTTTGGACAGACCTGGAAAGCAGCGTCAGGACCTCCCTCTTCGCATCTTTGCTCACTTAGGTCAAGGGGATGGTGGATGGGAAAGTTCCGCCCCCAAACTGCTGCTTTACAGAGGATAGGGCGCTCCCCATGTGTACAGCTCCCCTGGTTCCCCCAGGTCTTCCAGAACTTGGAACCAAACTCCCAAAGTCCCCAGGTGGCCTGAGGGGATGCACCCTGACCGGGGGATAGGTCTGACATCCATACTTGGGACGGTTGCCCACTCGTCTACAGTATTTCTAGCAGATTCCACCACAACACCCCCCGCCGTGACCCTCACTAGGGGGGCCGCAGAGCTCACCCGCCGCTCCTAGTGAAAGCTCAACAGTTGGGTGAGAACCTGGAGAAAGCCACCGAGCGACTCCTGGGGGGACGCGCAGCCCTGAGTCAGGGACTGTCCCTTCTGTTGTCCCCAGTTCCTCGAGTGCGGGTGGTTCCGGCGAGGCCCGGAGCCAGAGAGAATCGATAGCAGCGCGGCCACCTTGGGGCGCGCTCCTCGGGGAGCCCGGCCCGCGGGGCAGAGGAGGTCTCGGGGCCCCGGGACGCACGCTTTACGGGAGCGGGAAGCGCGCCCCCACCGTCCCGGGGCACTGTTAGAGCTATTGAAGCCCCAACCCCGAGGGTTCGCGAGCTGCTTCCGCCCCGTGGGTACGAACCCGGGCTGTCCTAAATTCATTTTTTTCTCCTCCCTTATAGTCTGTTAAATTGACTAATAAACTCAACACAGCGTTCTCTGTGCGGCTTCAAAAAACTCGGTAATTTCGTTAGAAAACGTTGAAATTCAACCCCGAAGTATTCAGCCCAAATATTTAGTTAAAGTAACCCCGTGGGTTAATAAACTAAACAAAGGCAACCCATGCAAAACTGGAGCAATGAAAACCAGGCTAAATAAACGAAGGGAAGTTTATAAGAACTCTTTCGGAGGAAAAAAAGAGAAAAGGCACCGGGCACGGAGGTTTAATGTGAAGCATGTGAGCGGGGCTCAGCTTACAGGTACGCGGGCCGACGCCGAAAAGCGCTGTCAAGCGGCCTCGTGGATTTCGGGTCGGTTTGCGGCGCCCGGGAAACTCTACCCGGGCGCCGCGAGCAGCCTGGCGGCGCGGGCGGCTCCGAGCTTACCCTCAGCCGCTAGGCGCCCAGCCGGGCCCACGGCGCTCGGCCAGCCAAGCCCCGCCGCAGAGACGTGCGCCTAAGGCGCGGTGCGCGCCGAGCCACCCTGCGGTGGCGCTCTTGCCTCCCGGGAAGGGCCGCGTTAGCTCGCTTAGAACAGCCCTGAGCGAGGAGCACTTGGCAGTTTGGAGATGCGGGAGTAATGGGTCCCATGCCCACAGTCGGGCTCTATCCTGCCCCCGTCGCCCCCAGGCGCTTGCGGCGGAGTAACAAAGACGCGGCCGTGCCGCTGGACCCTGAAGCAGCTCTGATGGAAGACCAGGGCAGGCTTCGGGCTAGACGTTTCTGCAATTTTTGTCTTTTGCCTTCACGTTCCCGAAAAGAAGCCGAGGAGGTAGAAGCGAGAGAGATCCGGGACAGACAAGGCCCAGCAATCGGGAGCCATTGTTTCCCATGTGGGAGAAAAGCTGTTCTACAGCTCTTGTCCACCTCGCCCTCGAAGCAGGTTTGACCTGAAAAGAAAAAGGCGGGCGAAGGAGGAGGTTTATTTTCCCGACCACTGTAACTGCCCTCTGCCGGGCCCCTTCAACCCCGACCCACCTCCGGTTGCTAGAGGGGCGGCCCCCAGTCCTTGGAGCCGATTCTGGGAGCTCCGCTAAGAGATCAGAGGCTATACAGGTTCGATGCTAAATGAACCTTCAGGCGGCGGGACAAAGGCCTGGACCTCACACGGGGGCACCGCGCCTTCCCCCAGCCGCGCTCAGCTCCCGCCGCTTCTTTATTCCACGTGGTGAATCCTGAGCGTCTCCAACGCCGCCTTAACCAATGGGCCAACCGGGGAAAGCAGGACGCGCGGGAGAGGGTCTGAAAGGAGGTGTGGGTTTTAATTTTTAAAGAGCATAATTGGGCTGAGGAGGGTTATTTTTTCCTTGACCAAGGGTGGAAAAAAGAGGAAGGAGGGGGAAAAAAGGCGAAATACAACACATTTATCTATCAGCCGCTAGAGAAGACAAAGAGGTTTTAACAACAGTTTGAAAAGAGCGGCCTGTGAATGGTTACTATTCAATTTGTATTTTATTCCCCGCTGGTCATGGAATTGAGATCAGAAGAAAAAGTGAAAACACATGGCTGAGGTCAGGGGATCAGAGAACCACCACATACAGCAAAGGGAAGGGAAAGCAATGGGAACTCGTGTGAAGAAATGGATTATATAAACAGAGCTTACCATCGCCTGCGCCCCATTATCCTATAATTTACCCTGCATGGGAGCATAGAAATATATTAAACTAGTGATAGGTTTTACCATTTCTTTACAACCCAGCCTCGTGCCAATCAAGCCTACTATATACTTTGAGACATGTTTAGAATTCTTGAACTAATGTGTTTATTTTAAATATCACAGGGAAATTATTACATCACCAGAAAATAATGCCAGAGCGGGGGTCTGCCGCCCTTTTGAAGTCCTGCTGCAACGAAACATGATTTTAATTACATAATCACTTTGAAACTATAATTATACAATAAACGATGAGGATTAAGCGGGAAGTATAGAGTACATTAAAAATTGCTTAGGTCTTGAGAAAACAAACTGAACATGCAGGGAGGAAAGAAAGATGAAATCTGAGGTCCTGGGGAGGGGGCTGATAAATCCTGCAATCGTCTTCCTCTGAGCCTCCATGGTGACCGGGGCCTGGTGTTCGCTTTGCCCTGTCCGAGGGAGGGAGGGAGGGAAGGGCAGGCGGGCGGGTGGCCCGGGCGGCCGTAGCAAGCGGAGTAAGTAAAAAACCCGTAAATCTGAGACAGAATCAAAGAGAAGCCGGAAGAACGGCTCTGGTGCTTTTGCTAACCTTCCTACAACAAAACAAACAGAGTCCTTGCTGAGGCATTTACGAAATTCATTTACATCGAAAACCGTCTTGTACCGGAATGCCATGGGGAGGCTGAGCGTTGCCAAAGATTGGTTTGTTTGCCCTTCCATTCCGGGAGGAAAGGCGTCCAACACGGACCGTGTCCTCGCTGGCGCAACGAGTTTATAAACAACAGCGCGTCTGGGCGTGGGGCAATCCAGCGCCCCCAAACAACCTCGCGTGCGCGGGATTCTCGGAACTCACTCTCTGTCTCGCACCGGCTTCCTTGCCCGAGGACCCCCTTCCTGAAAGTTGCCCGGATGACGCTTAATTTTGCCTTTAAGTTTGTCTTTCCGGTGAGGCCGGCTCCTGCGTCTTCCTTTAAAAGGTAGAAACTTGGCTCTGTCTCGAGCTCACCCATGAGTGTCTCTCTCTCTGTCCACGTCTCTCTCTCCTCAGCACCCCTCTATCCCCAGAACTTCTCTATACAACCTAGGGTGCAGGGACCCGGTCCTGATGCTGCTCCTTCTCTGGTTCATATCCTGGTGGGGGGCGCTGCACTGAAGCCCTGGGGAGGAGGGTTCTGGGCCTGGGCACAAAGTCCCCAGTGAATATAGAAGTATGCTAGGGACAGACACCTCCTATCCAACTGCACAGGTAGAGGCTGGCGATTTTTTTTTTTCCCCCGGTGTCACCGACTTCACCGCCTGTGTTCTGTCGGGCCAGCATCGCACCAAGAAGGAAGGAAGTGTGGAGTCCCCGATTTGGACCTCATCCCCCCTCCAAGGCTGGTTTTTACCTGTGAAGTGTTAAAGGCGAGCCTTTAACATTTCACAGCAGGTGCCCTGGGTGAGGGAGTGCAATGGTGGCTTGGAAGGCAGGTGTTTGGCCCAGGCAACCTTCCTTTAGAAAGGGTTAAATACTCCCAACCGACGCAGAAGGGGGCACCCCAGATACAGGAGGGCACGGCCACTTTTCGGTCAGGCAGAAAATTGTGATGACAGAATCAGAGATGTTTAAATTCACTGGCCATCCGGAACACGTTTCCCCAGGAACAGAGACGGGAGATAGTGGGGAAGAGGGAGAAAGCGACAAAAAGAATCTTCCCTTGTCCTAGCTTGGGCCTCGTGGTGGCTCCCAACCCCACCGGGGCTGGCCGGACAGCGTGAGGAGAACGGCTGTCTTCAGCTCCAAACCATTAATATTAAGACACATCAGCATCGCATTAGTCTGCAGCAGACCATCAACGACCAAGCACAAACACAAAAGAGAAATAAAATAGTTCATCCGAAGAGTCCTACTGTGAATGTGTTTATTTCTTGCTTTACTAAGCTCGAGATATAATTTACTCACTGCCCTCTTGCAAACAAAAGCGCGGCGCTGGCCTGGCAACGTTGACGAGCCCTTTTCACCCAAGGAAATGACAACTGGGCACGAATTCAGGGGCCATTTCATATTGAGCCTGTAGCGCCAAGTAGCACAGTTTTTAACCCCAGATGAACACGTGAGGAGTCCAAGAAATTTAAATTTTAAAAAGAAGAAGAAAAACCCAATTCCCTGGGAGTAACAGTAATACTAATACAGGTCATTCCTCCGCCGCTTACTTAATACAGGCAACTTACCCACGTCATCTCACTTAATACAGCAACGCTGCATATATTGAATAGAGTGACGTGGATTATAATCCCTACTTGATTAGGAATATCAAATACTTATCCAGGGTTAATCATGCGCCGGGCACTGCGGTATTTTACATTCATTCATTTATTCCTCTCAACCCCCCACGTGGGGTGGGAACGGTAGCCCCATTTTACGGATGAGGAATTGGGACACACAGAGATTACGTAGTCTGTCCCAGCCCTCGTGGCCACGAACGGCAAGGCGGAGATTGGAACCCAAGTGCCAGCGAGCCGGGACGGCGGGCCCCAGCCCAGCGCCGAGCGCAGTGAACGCGCTAGAAGCCGCCGCGCCTGCCGGGCCAAGGACCGAAAGCGTGGCCCCAGGGCTTCGCGCGGGAGCCAGGGCCCTGGGCGGTGTGGCCCGCCGCGCAAGGAGCTATATCTTGCGCCGCCAGATTCTCCGCGGCCTGGGCGGCAGTCTGTTTCCTCAGAGGCACAGCTGAGGAACCTCGAGAAAGGGCCGTCCGCCTGGATCCCGGCGCGACCGTGCTGAGCGCGAGACGCGGAGGCAAGGGGACCTGGCCTGTTAGACTCAGGGAAGAGCTCAGGGGCCTGCAGACCGCACGCCGGGCGCCCCCTGAGCCTTGCTCACGGGTGGGTGCCCCAACACCTCTGCGCGCGCGAGGCACTCAGCCCGCGCCTCCCTCCCGAACCCGAGCGCGCTCCCGCCACACCACGCGGCCCCGGGAGCTTCGGAGGGAGCCTCTGGTTGACACGCCGCGCGCACCCCGGGTAGGTGCACGACGCCGCAAGCCCTCAGGGCCCGGGGAACTTCTCCGCAGCGCGCGCTGTCCCGGCTGCAGATTCGAACTCAAGTCAGAGGGCGGCCCTCGAACGCTGGGGTGCCAAGAGAGGGCCGAGAAATGGGCCAGGAGAGGGCGGTTTAGAGACTGTTTGCGACTCGGTAAAGCCAGCCGGGAGAATCGCCTGTGCCTTCCCAGGCCTCCCCCATGTCTGCAAGGTACTAGGGGAAGCGACCTGCATGCAGATCGGCACGGAGAGAACGGTCTGAGACCACTATTCCTGTCTGTCTCGAGGCTTTTTGTCTACGGGCTTTGTCCCATTTCCTCCTCACAGCTAATACTTTTCAAGAGAAGTTATCCCACTTAGAGAAGACCCTGTCTTTAACCGCTCAGCGGAATGCCCAGCCACTCTAGGAACATAATACATGACAGTTTCCCCGATTTTATAGGAGAAGGCACTGGGAGGTTAAACAGCCTTAATCGGTAGACGCAGCCAGGGAGTGCCTGGAATGCATCTGTGGACTGTCATCTGACATCAGAACGCCTTTCACTTCCCTAGTGACCTCGCAGAGCCAGAAGTCATGAGCCCAGTGTTTCAGGAAAACCCAGGATGGGATTTCTGGACAGAAGTGGGAATAGGGGCAGGGAGGAAGAGCCGTCCTGGAAAATGCAAAAGGAAGAAGGTCTTATAGGGAAGGGAGATTTGAATTATCATCATTTTTGTACTCATATGAGGAGCCAGTTATCTGAGTGCTGACCACCTGCTCAGTGCTACAATGAGCGCTTTACAGCAATCTTTTTGGCTGCACAGTTGGAATCGCTTTGGGGAATTTTAAAAATCCAGATGCCTGGAGCAATTAATTAACAATTACTAGGAGTAGGACCCTGCCGTCAATGTGTATCTGTGTGTTTTAAGCTCCCTGGGTAGTTCCAGTGTGCAATTCTATGTGAGGACTGCTGCTTTAGGGAAACTGTCTCATTAAATTCTCACAACAACCCCACAAGGTAGAGACCATGATGATGTCCATATCATAGGTAAGAAAGCTGAGGCTTAGAAAGGATCTATATATCTGGTCCAAGGACAGGCCAGAGTCAAACACAGGTTACTCTGCGGCCAGACAGCAGGTATTGAGCCTCTTTAGGCCGAGTCCTGTCTGACTTTAACATCCCCTCCACACCCCCAAAATTTTACCCCACTGGGGAGATAACCTAGGTCATAGCAGGCAGGGGAAGGAAGGCCATTGGGCATTTGCCACCTATATTCAGGACTTGACTCTCTGTCAAGTAGAGAGGGAAGTAGGATGGGGAGAAGAGGCCAAGAATAGCTTTGGTGTTCTTTGGAAAATGTAGGTCCTCAAATGACCCTGGGCTCTGTTTGGAAAGATGATGTGCAAAGAGTCAAACCCAGCCAGATGGGTGCAGTATGGACCCCTAGCGAAGTCTGGAGGGAAATGAGCACTGTATTAGGAAACCTAACACCTGGCTGGCAGCATTAACCTGGGAAAATCCCTTAACCACTGGCTCAGTTTCCTCTCCCATAAAATACAGTGTTTCAGCAGAATTGTCTCTAAGGTTGCTTCCTGCACATACACTTTCATTCTGGATTACATTAGAATACAAATGGTAGTATTTTAGCATCCTCACTATCTCTTACTTGCTTTCACACTTTCTCCAACAGTGAAAATCGCTACCCCTATTTCGATAGGGAAACTGGATGAGGCTCAGGGTTATCCTGTCTTCTCTAGTGGTTTCTGGTACTACTCCTAGAAACATGTCTCCCCCTGAGTCCCTCTGCTCATGTCTTGCTGGCCATTCTGCAGTCCTCAGAGCATGGGCAGAATGGCAAACTGAACTTGAGGCCTTACAAACACCAAAACCTGCCCCAGAATTCAAGCAGGGTCACAGAAAGTTTTGAGTTGGGAAAGGGGTGAAAGGGTGGAGAACTAGTCTTCTGAGTCATTCCTTTCAGTCTCAGTTTTTTGTTTTTTGTTTTTTTTAAATCTAGAGTCCAGGGATCACTGATAATTCTCAGTGAGACCACAGATTCATCTGTCAATTCCTATAAAGATGTTTGAAAAAGTCTAAGGGTCAGAGATGTGATTTCTTTTCCTGGAGGAAGGCCCAGTGTGGAGATGCAAAAGCATTCTTGTCCATGGCACTCCAGCTATCTACATGTATGTGCCTTATACCTCCATGTCCTAATTTCTGAGGTCTCACCAGACTTACCTGGGGAGATTTTATT
Source organism: Mustela nigripes (assembly GCF_022355385.1). NCBI lineage: Eukaryota > Metazoa > Chordata > Mammalia > Carnivora > Mustelidae > Mustela > Mustela nigripes. The sequence goes on from NC_081568.1 coordinate 98,669,397, forward strand.
TTATCTTATTTTAAAGATTTTATTTATTTATTTGACAGACAGAGATCACAAGTAGGCAGAGAGGCAGGCAGAGAGAAAGTGGGAGGCAGGCTCCCTGCTGAGCAGAGATCCTGATGTGGGGCTCCATCCTGTGGAGGACCCTGTGATCATAACCAGAGGGGCTTTAATCCACTGAGCCACCCAGGTGCCCACCTGGGGAGATTTTAAAACTGTCACATCTAGGTCTCAGTCAGATCAACTAAATCAATAGCTGAAGTGGTAAAGTTCACATATGGGTATTGTTTTAAAAGCAACCATGATTCTAATGTGCAGCCAGAGCTGAGAGCAATTGCTATCAATGTTTATAGAGGATTCATGGAGAGGCCAATGGTCAGCCTGGAGCTTTAAGGAAACAAATCTGGATGGAGATCTAGATCTAAAGCTGAAGTCAGGCGGGTATGCAAGATTACTCAGGAAAAGGATGCAGAGTTGGAAAGAACTGAAGACAACACCTTAGGAAAGCACAGTAGCAACAAGAGAAGGAAGAGAGGATATTAACACAGAGATGGAACTGGAGTAACTTGAGATGCAGGAGAAAAACCTGGGGGCATGGAAGTAGAAGAGAATGTCATGGTAGTCAAAGAGGTCAACCATACATCAAGCAAATTTAGGATTAGGACTGGAAAGTCTTCACTGGACTTGATTTCTGAGAAGTTCCAGGTGGCCTGAGCAAGAAGAGAAGTATGGTGAGGCCAGGGAAGCTGAACTGCAGTGCACTGAGAAGATTCTGGAGGAGAGCCAAGAGAGACAAAGAGACTCCTTTCCCCAAGCCAAGGATGCAGTAAGCATTGCAACAGATCTCCTCCCTGAGAGTGTAAGGGCGTCTTCACCACACCACTGAAAATATAAAAAAAAGAATCTAGCTGTTATTTTGGATGACCAGATTGAAATGGGTTTGTCTCTCAGAAGTATAAACTCCTACTCAAGCACAAAGAGTGCTATATGCCAGAGGGACGCTGAGCCAAAACTCAGAGCCAGAACATAGAACCTATTTAAAACATGCTTGGTTCTCTTCAGAAACTGTGTCTAACTACAGTCCACTGCTGCCAGGTGGAAAAACCAGCAAAACCAGCCATGACTCCAGGCCACAAGAATCAGTGTGGAAGCTGCCCACCATAGGGGCCTGATTTCGCTGACAGGAAGCCAGTGAGCGAAAGGACGTCGAGCCTCCCCGGGATGGCTGACCCTGGTAAGGCAACTCAGAGAGCCCACAATGAGAGAAAACCCACAAAAACAACAAAAAAGAAACAGAAGAAGCCCTATGTGAATGCTGGTGCTGTCAAGTACCTCTAAGAACCTGGATGCCGTGAGGAGACTGGCATCTTACCTTCCTCAGCCGTGGGCCAGGCAGAGACTGGGTCCACAGCCAGGCAGGCAGGGGTGGGGACCAGCCTGCATTCTTGTCTCCTCCTTTGCTGCACCTGTGGTCTTCAGGCCTCCTCTTCTCGAAGCTCTGCCTACTCTTCCTCTCCCAGCCTGACCCCATCAAGATCCAGAGGGGCTGCTGAGCTCGCTAGTTTGCAGCAAGCTGCCAGGCTGGGCCTGCAGCAGTAGATCTGTGGGAAGAATCTGGACCAGCTCCACCACATTGTCTCCTCCTCGGTTGCCCCTGGCTTCCATTTAAAAGACAAGGCTGAATGGGAACAGCAGCTCCCCTTGGGGCAGCGAGTGACTGGAAGGGGACAGAAGGGGGTGTTCTCCTTCTTGACCAGGAGGCAGGTTATCTACCAGGGTTATAGAAGTTCACTGAGCTTCCCAATCCGACACTTTCCTGTTTGTATATTGTACTTCAATAAAAAGTGGGTGTCGTTGTATGTGTGTTTTCAGGCAACAATGAGCATGCCCAGTGGCCGCTGTTGCCAGGCCCCAAAATACCACCCTGCTATTTCTCTCTCTCTCCAGGCTCCGACCTGCAATTTTCCTCTTGCCCTGCAGCCACCACCATGCAATTTGCACCTCACTAATGTCCCAGCTGAAGCTTCATGCTGTCTGGTCTCTGCCCCACCCTCCCCACAAAGCACTGACCTGATGGCCATCCTGCCTCACAGTTTGCTAGTTTGGGGCTCGGGGACAGCATTGGATTGGCCACCTGGGATTGGAATGATCCTTTTTAGAAATTCAGCCTTCAGGAATCAAGCAAAGAGGCACAGATGCTCTGGTGACATAAAGTAACCGGTAATAAAAAAGACTGCCACTTCCTCCAAACTCCTGGTAGGAATGGAGCTGAGGTGGTTGGGGAGTTGCTGGGAGCAAGCAAAGTATCACATTTCGCTTAGGTTGGAGGGGGTGTCACTTGGCGGGACCCAGTGATGGACGCTCTTACTCTCCAATTTTCTGCTCATAGAAGCGTTGAAGCGGCAACCCGGAAGTCAAGGGAAAGCCAACAGTCTGGGCACAGAGTGCTTAATTCCCATCTGCAAATAAAAAGCTTTTATTAGACCTTCCTTCCTTCTCATTTTGCCTTAGATCTCAAATTATCATTCACAGGGGCTTGCCAAAAAGTAACTGTAGGAGATTGTGATGTTCTTCTGCAGGCGGCAATTAAAACAGTTGAGTTCTTCTCCTCCATAATGAAGGGTTACAAAGGCTATATATAAGTGGTGAGTAAACACCTCAGACTCCTTATTTATGCTTCCTGATTCTTAAGGCAGAATGGGTTGGTGGAAAAATTCACTTGGGTTAGATGTCAGAAGAGCAAGGTTCTGGTCCAGATTAGCTGTATGACCTCAGATAATTTACTGAGACTCAGTGAGCCTCGGTTTTCTCATCTCTAAATGAGAGGGCTGGACTAGATCAAGGATCTTGGGTCTTGTGTTCTTAAATGTACTACTGATTCTTGATATTTTTTACATAGCTGAGTCTACATTCCTCCGCCTTCATTAAATGTATTTCCCAGAATAAGAAAACAGTCCTATTCACTTGGAGATGATGATTCATTCATTAAGCAATTATTTGTTTAACCAATTCTATGCTGGCACACTGCTAGGCTCTGCAAAAGACACAACTGAGTTCTTACTCTCAAGGGCCTGTGAGCCTCCAGAGAGCGCATGTGGCATGCATCTCCTTATTAAAGACCACAGAAACTCCCTCTGATCTGAGCATGAACAAGACAAACTCCTGCCCAAAATGACGGTCCTGCACCAGATTTATGCCTCGATTGCTCTATCGCATTGCGTTTAAAAGTCACTTCTGTAAAGTTTCCAAACTCTAGATGCTTTACGAGGGTTTTTGCATGAGCTGACTTAGAAAATTTGCTTGTGCAAAGGCATATGAGGGCTGACATTTGATTCTCTATTGAGCTTAAATTGCTCAAGGTCTCTAGGGCCACTTTAAGATTTGGTGTATATATATATGTGTATACACACACAGGCATGGCAGGTGCAGGGCCCATAGGTGTGTGTGTGTGTGTGTGTGTCTTTTGTTAAAAAGGAAAGAAAGAAAGAAAGAAAGAAAGGCTCCCCAGCTAGGAGTTACAAGTGTATTTTCACTATCACATGCCCGCAGCCCTGCAGAGTTAGCAGTGTCCACATACCCTGTGGAACTCTTGCCCCTCAGTGTGCGGAGCTGGCATCTGTGGCAAGGACACGCTCTCTGTCGGATGTGTCCAAACCAGCTTCGGTTCCAGGAAGCTGCTTACTGGCAAGGCCCCCCCTGGGTACTGACTCCACAATTTATGGTGTCCGTGGCAACATAGAAATGCGAGGCCCGTTGCTAAAAAAAAACATTAGGATTTTCAAGAGGGAGACACCAGAGCATTAAACCAAGCGAGGGACCTTTCCCAGACTGCACATCTATCAAAACCAGACCTGGCCTCTACTTGGCCTGTCTGCACTTCTGAGGAAGGGCACGCATTCGTGCAAAGGACTGCGGTGCTTTTAGGTAGCTTCCAGAAGGGCACCGGTCACTGTTGAGGGCATGGGCTCAGGTTTCCACCAGTCCTACGCTACAAGTTGGCATGAACAGAAAAAGTGGAGGGGATGGCAGAGCAGGGTGCGTCCAAGATGATTCACGCTCACCACACCAGCAAATGTCTGCGAGGACCGGCAGAAGTCCTGTCACTCGGCCAGCTCTTCACTACTGTTGTTGTTGTTTAATAATTAGAGCTGGCTGGGTGGGATAGGGTTGGAAGAGACAAATGCTCACATTTTGGGTATCTGCCCTTCCTCTCCCTCCACCTGGGCCTGGATCCTGAGTTCCTCACCAAGGTCCTCTGTAGTTCAGACCACCTCTGATGGCCACCCATGGATTTGTCATTCACCTTAAATAAGTGTTTGTAGTTCTTTTGGATGTCCTTGGGGTTCACCTTGGAGACGGTGACAGTCCTTTTCTCCCTGGAAGAGGATGGTGCCCTGGGAGAAGCCGTCCTTGGTCCTTACTGAGCTTACTCTTACCTGTGTGTGTGGTAGCTGTGTGGCTAGATTAACTTCACACCGCAGCCTCGCAAGGGGACAGGCTTCTATAAGGCAGCCCACTGTGGAGGCTGCCGACTCCTTATTCTCTGGGTTGGGGGGGTGCTTGTGGGACACAGTTTCCCCAAGCAGAAAGTAACAGGGGGCCAGCCACATAGCCCTGGAAACAGCTAGGGGGCAAGGTTGTCAGCCCCACAGGGAAAGGCATTGAAAAAATCATCGAGTAAAGGCTGTGGTGCTTCTAAAGCAATTCACTGCTTTCACAGAGGCTCTATGTTCCCAACGTCCACCCCTATCTCCTGGCTTTTAGTATTTCTTTAAAAAATGATGGCCTGTCTCAGCTGGATTAAGAGGAACAACAACAACAACAACAACAACAACAACAACCCAGAACCCTATTTTTGTTGTTTCCTTTGTTTTTTCATTGAATTTCAGAGAAAAGGAGATCCGAGTATCCTTGACTGCCAGACTTTGTGGTGACTACAGGCATAAAAATGAGGAGCAAAGAGCCAGTGCTGCTCACACAGACACCTCCCATCCCCCAGCGGGTCCGCTTCCAGGATTTTCTGGGAACACCTTGGGGAGTGTGGTGGGGAGAGGGGGCTTGGCTCTAATAACATATGCCAAATAGAAAATCATAATTTAGAGATTAGCTGGCCCTGTCATGTGCCTTTCTGCACAACAATAAGCAAGTTTGGTTGGCCTCTGTTTGCTGGGGTGATTTAGGGAAGCCTTTGAACACCGACGCTTGTGGTCCGGCAAAGGCCTGTGAGTAACTGACCTGTCTGTGTACGGTCCACTTCGGAAACAGAAACTTCCCCGGTGGCATGGGAAAGAAAACACCGACCTAATCCCAAAAAGGTAACTTTAAACCAAAGCCCAACCAAGAAAGAGAGTGGGAGAGTGACTGCCAACTGAGCCGGGCCAGAAATAAAAGTCTCATTGTCCTAGCCCAGGCTGGCTCGCAGGCGCACGCTCTCGCCTCGCTCGGTTTGCTCCACACGCTGACACTTCCAGGACCCCCGAGCACGCATTCCAGAGCCTTCATCCACAGCCCTGCAGCTGAGGAGAAATCACGCTGGAGCCAGGGCGGTGTCAGGAACAGGGACGGCTTCTCTCAGGGCGCCATCACGGGACTTTACCTTGTGTGTTTTAAGATTTTGATTATTCATTTGGCAGAGCGAGAGAGCAAGAGCAGGAACACCAGCAGGGGGAGTGAGAGAGGGAGCCTGACCAGGGCTCCATCCCACAACCCTGGGATCCTGACCCGAGCCCAGCCGAAGGCTGCGCTTAACCGACTGAGCCACCCAGGCGCCCCAAAACTTTACCTTTCTTCTCTTTCTTCTTCTTCTTCTTAGTAGAGTACCTCTTTACAGAAGAGCCCAAAGTCAACGAAACCTAACCAAACACTTCCCTCCCGCTCCTCTTCCTGTGATAATATCCCCAGGAGTAGCTGCCGTTTCAGATCACAGACACTTTCAATGATCCAAATAAGTACTGAGGACCAGGTTTTAGTGGTCGATGTTTTCAGCTCTTGTTTTAGATTCAACATGATTAGATACATTTACATTTACAAATTTAGTACAATTGAGTCCTTTAGTACCGCTGACCACTGAGTCTTGTTGCTAAGAGAACTGGCTTTCCCGGAACTTTACCCGACGGTCTGCCGTTGAGAGACTGCAACCTCAGGAGTTTACCCGGACCTTGCTTTTGCCCATCACGGACCACTCACTACTTATTTTTCAACTGTAGGTTTTGTGAGACATCTGCAAATACATTTCCTTTCTTGATTTCATTCTTTAAGTAATTCAGAAGGAAGGGCCCTAAGAACCCCCTTGCTGAGAGGAGGATGTACTAAAGAGCAGCATTCACAGCCCCCTCTGCCCTGTCCTGGAGGGGCCTTTCTCCCCACTACACCCCCATGACTCTAAAGAAACAAATACCAAAAAATTCCATGATCAAAGTCTGTTTTCTAATGATTGCTTAAATCATAGTGAGATTTATTTATTATTATTCTCAACCCCAATCTTGACTGGCTAGGAATACTAGGAACTATTCATTCTGTAAGGGGACAATATCACAATGATTATAATGTATCAAAACACTTTTCTCCCCTGCCCCCTTGGTATAAGTACAAAAAGAGAGAAAGAAAGCAAACGCTACAGGAACAACCAGATGCATCAATTTGCAAGACGGTGACAAGAGACACAGAGCCTAAGGAACCGGCCTTCTCAGTGGGTTATCAAATTCCCTTTGGTTTCTATGAGAGTTGCCTGATCAAAGTCACGCTGGTCACTGACATTTAATAGAGAGTTCCACAATGTTCTATTGGTCTGCCGGCAAAGCTTCTCAGCCCTCTGACTCTCTGCTCTACTTGTCCAGACCTGGTCACCCAAGTCATGTTCCACTCAGGGTGACCCTAACGACATGAAGGAACTACCTGGGACCACTTCCTAAGAATGAGTTGCCTACCTCATCCCCACCTTCACAGTCCACAACCAGAGGCAAGACTGGTTCCCTCTGGCACTTAGAAAACATGAGAGATTCCACTAATAATTTTGCCCATGAAACACTGACCTCTGTGCCTGCTCACATCAATTATTTAATTCCTGATTCAGATCAAGTCCTAGGGAATTTAATAAGATCTATTTCCAGGAACCCATCAGACAGGTCTGCTGTACATACGTTCGTTAACTAAAAAGAACCCATTAAAAAGAGACTTGGAAAAAATATAAAGTAGATAACAGCAAAACATGGCTTGGCTTACCGACTTCATGAGGTAATTTGGATGATGGAAGACATGCCACCCAACAGGCAAAATCATCTAGTGAAGTGGTAGAATAAACCTATACATTCAGGCAATGACGTCCACGCTTCCAGCCAGGAATGCAATTTTCCCCTCTTTTGAATTATTCATTTCCTTTTTCATAGGTCACGTCTCATTTACCTTGATTTAGCATCAGACCAAGTACAGTTATGTATTTGGTAATGGGGGAGGGAGGAGAAGGAAAAAGAAGAAGAAAGAACTTTATGTGAAATACAGTGACCCTGTCCTTAAAATCCAAGTCCACACGGGTGAGGAATTGTATCACATCTTTGATTCTTTTTATATTGCGCAGAGTAAAGGGCTTCCTTATGTCTAAATACTTGCAAGAATAATGAAAAATATGCTTGAGAATACGTTTGATGAATAACGTTTTTGCATGTGTCACTATGAGGAAGTATCATAACGTACATTTCACCACAAAGCCAGAGAGAGTATTTAAAAAGAAAACTCCACTGTAAGGTGGAAAACAGACCGATCCCTACATCTGTCCACAGGATGAATAAATCACTAAATAAATATTTTAATGGCCTTAAGGTACAATCAAAAAGAGCAATTCCTTAAAGTGGTGAGCTGGAGCCCTCATTAGAAGGTTTATTTTCTATCTACTATTGCGATTATGATAAATTTACAGGACAAATGCCTCAAGATCACATGATGTTAAATGGGCGTTCTACCCATGATAAGAAATAGGAGTAGAGTATGAAGATAAATAGGCAATAACCAACTTCAGCAAGGGAAATGCCACCGTCTGAGGTCCCACTTCTGCAGGGACTTTCGGTGACTTCAAAAAAATCCATCTAGAACCCTGACTTCTTTCCACCGAATTATTCTTTGTACCACAGTTCCTGTTATACTTACTGGCCCATAAAGTAAGCATAGCACTCAATAAATACTTGTTGAATAAATAAATGGTGAGCCTGATGTAGTTCATAACATTCTACTAGCTTCTTTTATAGCATTCTTTAAACAAAAGAAAACAAAACTTGGCACTGTCCTGGTGGTTGGAGATCGTTTGATGAAAAGCTAGGAAATGATCATGACCTCTGGAGGTGAAGAACCTTTCCTAAATTTTGGTTCCTCAAAACATTTGACATTTTTTCCATCGAGTCATGTATCAGAGTGCTTTAAACATTTTAAGTGAGATCTTTTAAAAATCCTCATTTTTTAACTATAAAAAGTAACACAAACTTTCCTCACTGGGCAGAACAATACAGAAATACATAAATTATGCAAAATTCGATAACCTTCCTTCCAGAGTCCATCTTGGCCTCAGAGGTAGCCATCATCAACAGTACAAGGTGTAATTTCTCAGTAGTTTTTTTCCATGCTCTCTTAAGAATATCTTTTTTTTTTTTTAAGATTTTATTTTTAAGTAATCTCTACACCAATGTGGAACTCGAACTCATGACCCCAAGATGAAAAGTCGCATGCTTTTCCCACTGAGCCAGCCAGGTGCCTCTACTATGCTCTTCTAAATGCATAGAGTGTTTTTGTTTAATTTGAAGTACAAAAAATTGTATCTGACCCTATATATTATTTATCTTAGTGAGTTGGACCTTAGAACAGGGTCCAGGCCAGCTTTCAAAGAAAAAAAAAAATCTCTTTCATTCATTGATCCATTCAACAAACACTTACTGAGGCTTCGCTGTGTGCCTGGCACTGTTCTGGGCTGAGGAATACAGCAAGAGTCCTCGCCTTTGTGGCTGACTTCCTGGATCAGTACTCAACATCTCAATGTGAATAATTGTCACCTATTTCTTGAACCTTTGGGGGCACACGTTTTAGTTACTGGCTAAAGCATCTAATTGCAAACCTTCTTTAGATATACTATGGATTAAATTCTGAGATTTAATTAAACCAATTTTATTAGCTAATAGAATTTTATTCCATATATTTTTGTATCATCTCACTGAAACCAAGCAATATCTTTATCTTTGAGTTGAGACTAGAATATATTTTGTCTCCCCATTATTTCATTTAGGGACTGGATGTTAACACGCAATGCAGCGTCGCTAAGTTTTGCAAGGGGGTTGGGGTCCCCTCCTGCCACCAAGTTATGCCTAAATCATACCACCAACCAGAAGAAAAAACATTCCTCAGCAGGAAGCAAGCCTGTTCTCATACACTGAAGAGAACTGTGGTCCTGGCTTCAATAATATTCTGAAATGGGAATGTTCAAGTAGAATGTTTTAGAGAAAAAGGACAAATGTCTTCTGGATTTCCTTGTCCCATGGGTTTCCATGACAAAGGGAAAAACTGTGTGTGTGTGTGTATGTGTGTGTGCACTTAAATGCACGCACTTAAACCCCTGATTGTCTAGGGTGTAAATTCTTGGAATCCTAGAGTCAGAATTAGTTAATCACTGTCCAGGTCCCATTACCTTCCTCTGAGGAGGAAATGCAAACCATGCAGTAAGGAAAATATTTTGAAGGCCATTTCTGTGCCCCCCCATACACACACACACACACAGGACTGCCAAGCCTCAGTCCCTCCCCGGAGGCTGCCAGCTCTGTTAATCCATCTTCCAGGTCTCCCATGGGCTCCCACAGTCACCCAGCTGGCTGCCCTGCACAGAGCGCCCATTGAAGCTCTGGTTGGCGTGCTGGCCTTGCAGGGTGGTGTTCATAGCTGCCCGCTGACCTTGCTTAGCCCAATGTACACTGCGTGGGCATTCCAACAATCCCAAACGGGAACATCTCTGCCCAACTCTCAACCCCGGGCAAAAACTTTTTGAGCCCTGGCAGCCAAAGTGAACCGCTTGGAGGACAAAGAGACATTTTTCTGGGGGCTGAAAATGAACGTCTCCTAGGTAAATCATGGCAATATCTCAGTCCTTGTAGGGCTGGGCTGAGGTTGGGAGAGCAGTCTGCGGGGAGAGGGAGGAGGCTCCATATTGGGAAGAGGCAGTCCAGCACGGGCCCTGTGTGCCCCTGCATGTCCTTGCTAAATGGGCCAAACTGCAAGGCGAGCAGTCCTCTGCCCTTGAGCCTCCTCTGTAGCTATAGCTAGTCATGTAGGTCATTATGCTGTCAAGGAGATGGCAGTGTGACCAGTGTATTGTCGGCTCACTCCCCGGTGGAGGGGAAGTAGCTTGCTTACCACCTGATGTCCAATGTGCTGATTATTTATCTATCTATTTCGGAGACAGAGAGAGAGAGAGAGCAGAGTAAGCAAGAACATGAGTGGGGTGGGGCGCAGAGGCAGAGAGAAAGGAAGAAGCAGACTCCCCACTGAGCAGGGAACTCGATGTGGGGCTCAATCCCAGGACCCCAGGATCATGACCTGAGCTGAAGGCAGATGCTTAACCAACTGAGCCACCCAGGTGCCCTTAAATAAATAATTTTTTCTTTTAAAAACATAGATGAAATTATAAGATTGATGAAGCTGCCATGGGAAAGGGTGTGGGGAGAAAGAGAAGAGTCAATTTGGTTAATTCTTCAGCATCTTAATTTTAGATTGGTGGCAAAAACATTTTGGGGTAACAGTCATACATTTTAATGATCACATTGTGATACAAATGTTTTCAGATTCGAAGGTCCTAGTAGGATCATATGCCTTACCCATGACAGCTTATTTCCTATCTCCTAGAATTCTAGTCCCCAGTCCCTCTCCCAGGGCTGCGATTCTTTCACTTAGCCACTCCCACTTTAAAAATCTTTCCTGTGATTCTCACCCCACCTGTGGGTGGACTTGAGTAGTTGTCCGTCTCTTCCCTTCTCTCTGTGCACCCTGTGCCTCTGCCGCCCGGTCACCCCACTGGGCTCTGAACTACAGAACAGCAGGTGGCCAGGCCCAGACAGCTTTTGCACAGCATCTCCTGCTTGGATTTACTGCCGCCGCCACACCCAGCTGTACACCAGGCTCTGAAGTACGTGGGTCACCCAGGCCAGATTTCCATCTATAAATACAAGCAAAGGATTCTTTAATCACAGATTTTTTGGAGACAAAATGAATTGACGAATACAGGCCTCATGATGAGAACAGGACTATGTATGGTTAACGTGAGCACCCTGTGAACAATCATAAAGAAGGTTTCTACTATTGATTCTCTCCTTTCCTCAAAAAGGGAGCCGGTGAAAACCCACAGCCGATGTTAGCCAGGTTTCAAGATGGACTCCGACAATCCATACCCTGGTCTTCATACTCTTTTTTTTTTTTTTAGATTTTATTTATTTACTTATTTGCCAGAGAGAGAGAGAGAGATCACAAGTAGGCAGAGAGGCAGGGGAAGCAGGATCCCTGCTGAGCAGAGAGCCCGATGCAGGGCTCGATCCCAGGATCCTGAGATCATGACCTGAGCTGAAGGCAGAGGCTTAACCCACTGAGTCACCCAGGCGCCCCCGGTCTTCATACTCTTACACTGTTCTCTTGCACACTGTAAAAGTGTGAGTCTGAATGACCTACAGAATGTGGCAGAAGAGATGGCATAGCAGTTTCACTACTAGGTTATAAAACACGCAGAGGCTTCTATTTTAATCTGTCTGTCAAATCATTCCTTCTGGGGGATGCCATCTCCATTTGTGAGGATACTCTGTGGAGAGACCCAAGTGATGAGAAACTGAGGCCGCCGGCCAACAGCTCCTGAAAGTGAGCGGCCCTGCACGCAGCTGCTCCAGCCCCAGTCAGTGACTTGACTGCAACCTCACAAAAGTCCCCACAGCAGAAGAAGCAGTGAAATTGCCCTTAACTTTCTGACCTACAGAAACTGTGAGATAATAACTGTTTATTGGTAAGCCATTGAGTTTTGAGGACAATTTGTTAAGCAGCAGTTGATTAGTGGATTAATATAACCAGGAGTAGGGACCACTCCTGACGTCTTCCTCCTCTGGAGGCCCTAGTGAGCTAACTCTCTCTTCTCTGCCTCACTGCTTTTGCTATAGGATGGTCTTCATTGAGCTGGGAGCATCTTTTTACCAGGAAGCTCACAGTTATCCTAAGCCTTAGTCCCTGGGCTTGAACAAGATCTACTTTCAGATGGAATAAAATGCAAATTGCTTTGAAAGATTTGAAAAAACAACTACTTTAATTGGTAACCAAAAAAGAGTAAATGAATGCAAACACGAGACTCTACTTTTTTACTTATCAAAATACTAAAGTTTAAAAAGTATTCATATATGATGGTGAAAAAGTGGCTCAATTTTTCTGAAATGTGTTAAGAACTTCCAAAAATGTTTATGCTCTGGGGCGTCTGGGTGGCTCATTCAGTTAAGTGTCCAACTCTTGGTTTCAGCTCACATCATGATCTCTAGGTTGTGTGATCAAGGCTCCATGCTCGGCACAGAGTCTGTTTAAGATTCTTTCCCTTTTCTTCTTCCTCCCCCTCTGGCCCTCACTGCATCACGCTTGCACTTTCTCTCTCTCTCAAATAAATAAATAAATTTTTGAGCAGAATAGTAGACATGAGCTTTGTCCTGCAGTAGGGGATTTGGTTTTTTAAAAAATGATGGTACATCCGTTTCATTTGAAGTTGTGTCACTAGTGAAAAGTAAGATTTTTTTTTATCACGTGGGCCAATGTTCAAGTAGAAATGCAGGATACAAAAATTATAAATGCGATATATTTTAAATCTAAAATTATAAGCATAGAGGAAAGAAAGACTGGGAAAAAATGTGCTAAAATATTAGTATCACTTCCTGTTTGAATAATCTACCCAGGCAAGGATTTGGGATACTTATTTTCTTCTTTAAATTTTTTGGAATTATCACATTGGTAGGTATTGGTTTTATAATAAGAAAACAAAATGTTTAAAAATTGCAAATGTTGTGTAAGCCTGATGATTCACAATACATGTATGTTAATAAAAATAATTTTTAAATATTGCAAATGTGTGGAAAATACAGTCTTTATCTAACATTTTTCATTACCCTTTATCCGTCAACTATAATACTTGGGGTGATTGGTGAATGACTCAGTCGAAATCCTTGGCCAACCTACACTTCACACTTCCTCTTCTTTCAGGTCGGGGACTAATGGACTGTGGAGTGGGGAGCAAGTGTGCCGTGAGGCCAGAAGGACTCTGGGAAACAGAAGAGTCCATGGTAGCATTCTGACAACAAAGTACGCAGGCTGAGGGGCTCTGAGGGAACCTCTGTGAAGTCAGGGTTCTGTTTCCTTTATTTAGGGATGGAAGTGGGAAGATATAATGCAATTGTAAAAAGTTGGTCATTGACTCTGAAAAAGATTCAAATTACTGACAGCTTAAAGTAATCAACGCTATGAAAGCCATAATTATCCCAATACTGTAAAGGTTTGGGGTTTGAAGGAAAAAAAAATTCTTGCAATCTGTCTTTCTGTCTGGATCTCTCTGGTTACATAACTAGAGAAGGGCCTGCACAGGAATGAATCACAGATGGCTCTGCTCAGTGTTTGCTTTGAAGTCAGTTCAACTCGATTTATCTGGTCCGTGGTTTGAGGATGGGTGGAAGGATACAACAACACAACAGTGTCCGGGCCCCAAATTAGGGACAGAGCAACCATTTCCTGGGCATAGTGTGTAATGAAAGGATTCTCCCTTCTAGGGTGTTCATTCTGATGCTGCTGCTTGGTGGAGATGGGGAGAGGGTGTCGCTTCCTTGCCCTCTGGCCCTGGAGCCTGGGGGCAGCTGAGGCAGCTTCTTGCCCTGCTGTGTGAAGACTGTGGCTCAAAGCATGAACCAGTCTTGGCCAGGCCAGTCCCTTCCAACCAGGGAAACACCAGACCACTCTGAGCTGAGCGAGGTCAAGTGGGGCCCTGGGGTTCAAGCCTCCATTGTGGGTCTCCGTAGTTACAGCTCGTTACTCGGTTCATTTTCTCTCAGGTACTTAATTATATCACTTCTCTCTTCAGTTTTCTGAAAGGAATAATTGACTCCAGAAGCTGGAGTGTCTTGTGTTTGTGGAGGGCAGTGCATGCGTGGTGACTGTCGGAGGCAGCGAAATGAGAAGGCCCCATTGGGAATAGTAGAGCCATGGAAGGCCAGCAGGCGCTAGAAGTCATTTAGCTTCAGCGCCTTGGACACAGCTGCCTACAGTGACAGAGCAGGTTTCCTAAAGGCAGGAACTTGGCAGGTCACCCACAGCGTGGAGCAGAGGGGCTGTGGACCGGAGAATATGCACCCATTCTGACGTCATACAAAATAAACAACCTTAATAAATAAATTATAGGCCAAAGAAAACAGTTGTTTGGGATTTATCCCAATGGTCAGCAGTTTGACATTCTTGGGTGGTCCCACCCCTTCAACATACAGATAATAAACAGGTCCAGGGAGACCACTCATTCAGTCAATGACCAGCTGCACCCAGAACCCAGGTTTTCTGGCTCCCTCGCCAGGCCTTCTGGTCCAGATCTCTGCTGAGAAAACTGCCTTGATGGCAGCCCCTTTAGCTCCCCATAGGGGCTGTGATGGCTATTTGATGGCAAAAAAGCCCCCCACCAACCCACTGCTTGTTCCAGGAAATGGCCAACCTCAAAAACCTTCCAGCCCTAACATAAAACAATCTTCCTTTCAAATTTCCCCCACAGCTCACGCGCTACCCCACAGCCAGTCAGGGTCTGCCATGCAAGTCTGAAGACTGATTAGAAAGTCTCCTTCTGGGGCGCCTGGGTGGCTCAGTGGGTTAAGACTCAGGTCATGATCTCAGGGTCCTGGGATCGAGCCCCACGTCAGGCTCTCTGCTCAGCAGGGAGCCTGCATCCTCCTCTCTCTCTGCCTGCCTCTCTGCCTACTTGTGATCTGTCTGTCAAATAAATAAATAAAATCTTTAAAAAAAAAAAAAAGAAAGAAAGTCTCCTTCCTCCCCAAACTCCCGCCTTAATGGAACACTTGCCAGCCATAGACTATCTCAGTATATCTCTTTTTTTATATAAATTTTATTTATTTATTTGACAGACAGAGATCACAAGTAGGCAGAGAAGTAGGCAGAGAGAGGGGAAAGCAGGCTCCCCACTGAGCAGAGAGCCCAATGTGGGGCTTGATCCTAGGACCCCGAGGTCATGACCAGAGCCAAAGGCAGAGGCTTAACCCACTGAGCCACCCAGGTGCCCCTCCTTTTTGACTTCATAAAGCAACTGTCTTTTCTCCTACCGTTCAACCCCTGCAGAAACAAAAGTGACTCCCTGCTGCCCATTTATGAATTAAAAACCCACCTTCGTTTTGTCCCGGACTTGGTTTTGCCTCTGACTGTGCTATGTGATAGGACTGGAACCCTTGGGGATTTGTCCTGTGTCTGCGTGCTCCTGGCAGAGCAGATGAGATTGGTCCCGCGTCAGCAGCAAAATTTAGCTTCCCAAAGCATTTGCATTCCTAGGACGCCAGCTGGCAATTTCTGCTCCCCCTATCCAGGAGCTGCAGAAGGGGCACCTGAGCCCACAGCATCCTGGGAAGGGCATCAGTCCCCCAAGTTTTGCACAGGGGCTCCCGTGCAAAGCTCCTCCTGGACCCCTGCCACCACCCCGGTGGGTGCCACCTCCTCCAAGTCCTCGCTTGGGACCTGTGATCCAGTCACTCACATACCCTTGCTGCATTGCTGGGGTTTTTTTCCACTGTGAGAACAAAAATGCATCCAGTCAACATCTATTCACTAAATATTTTCTCTGGGGCTCAAGGCTCCTCCCTCTCCCTCCCCTGTGAGAATCCTGCTGAGGACCACATTATAATAGCTAGCCTTTACTGAGAGTTTTCTATTCCCCAGGCACAAAGATAAGCTCGTTATAGTCTTCTTCTCACTCAATTCTCATGAAAATCCCATGAGGTAGGCATTCTTATCTCCTTTGTGCCAGTGATGAAACTGAGATTCAGAGAGTTTTAGCAAGGTGCCCAGGGTCACACAGGGGCAGAATGAAGATTTGAACCTTGGTTTAAGCTGGACTGTTGACCACTTTCCTGAAAGACATAACTGCTAGGATCTTCAGCCTCTCCCATACCTCTATCCCACATCACAGAACGTATTTCCATGTCATTGACACATCCCAAACCCAGACAGGCTTGGTATGAGGTTCTGAGGGGTTGAGAGAGAACAGAACTGGTTGAAGTCCTTCGTGGTTCCAAAGGTATATAACTCTTACAGGTACCACTTCTATGACAGTAATTACATTAAAATGTTTCCATATCCTATCTTAAATATGAATGCAATTAAAAACATTTTGAAAGTCATTTCATAACTTTACTCTTGAAATTATTTTTTTATTTTTCCTTGGGCAATTAATTTTCTTATTTTGAAATCCATTGAATTTTTCATTCTGAAACATTTTGTAGGCCCTTGAAAAGCCCTAGGCCCTGGGCCAATAGGGTAGAGATCCAGAGAGTTCCATACCCTCACCAGTGTGGGAAGCTTTGATCCCATTCCAGCTCTCTGGAGCTGGAATCCTTTCCATTAGTTTCTTCTGAGAATCTCTGCCCTGTCTGCTGTTTTGGAGTTCTCCTAACTTTCTGGTGCTGAGGGAGGCCAGTAACCGGAAACAGTGATGGTTTGTGTGGTTCATCCCGCATGCTCAGTTCCCGCAGCCACAGGACGCCCTCTTCCCCGAGTAAGCATCACACACTGGCCTGGATGTGTTTTGGAGATCCTGACTATACTTCAGCTCTGGGATGGTGTATTAGTTTGCTTGGCCTGTCATAGCAAAACACCACAGAGGTGCTTTTCCACAGTTCTGGAGGCCATAAGTCAGAGATCAAGCGGCTTCCTCCAAGGGCCATGAAAGAAGGACCTGGGCCAGGCCTCTCTCCTCAGCTTGTAGGTGGCTGCCCTCTTGTTGCTTCATCCCTCTGGTCCTGCACATCCCCAGGATCTCTGGGCTTGTCCTAATCTCCTCTGCTTTTAAGAAGGACACCAGACTGGATTAGGGCCCCCTGAATGGCTTCATTATGATCACCTCTTTAATTTTTTTAAAGATTTTTCTTCTTTATTTGAGAGAGAGAGAGAGAGCAAGAGCATGACCAGGTTGGAGAGGGAGAAGCAGGCTCCCCGCGGTACAGAGAGCCAGATGTGGGGCTCAATCCCAGGACCCTAGAATCATGACCTGAGCTGAGTGCAGACACTTAATTGACTGAGCCACCCAGGTGCCCCTGATCACCTCTTTAAAGGCGCTATTTCCAAATACGGTCACATTCTTAAGTACTGAAAATTAGGACTTTACTATATGAATTCGGGGGTGAGGCACAATTCAGCGTATAACAGATGGGTTTGGGTTTGAAATGCCCTGATAGTGCTCAGAAGCATTCCCTTCATCTTTGCGTAGACGGCAGGAGAAGGCTGGGCTGTGCTCAGAGCAGAAGTGGCACGAGCAGGACGGAGCTGGAACGAGGTGGAGTGAGTCCAGTGCTTCGGCCCTGTGGATGCTTGAAGTACTGTGTGACACAGAAGCCTCAATCCATCCTCCTGTGGTGTAGTTATTAGTCCCGATGTGCACATCAGAAAACAGAGAAGTTAAGCAATTTGCCCCAAATTAGTCAGCTAATAAATGACAGGGCCGGGACATGAAATGAAGCAGGCCAGGCTCTCAGCCACTGGTTTGTAAAAGCACTTTATATATGGGGAACAGCCCCTCATCTGCAAAGGATTTGGTTTGCTCATTGTGTGTGTGTGTGTGTGTGTGTGTGTGTGTGTGTGTGTGTGTGTAATGGAGGGAGATGGTAAACAATTTCTTGCTTTGTGTTTCATTTCATTTTGTTTTATGTAGGGGGCTTCAGAGAATTGTCGGGAAGATCACCCAGAGTCAGGCCTTTGGTTTCAAAGATGAGGGCCAGGAAGGGAATTTGGCAGGATGGATTAGCAATGGGGAGGGAGTAGGGACTGTGAGCTTGAGGTTAAGAGAAGACGATTGTCTCCCAAGATCTGGAAGGGGTCTGTACAAACAGCATTCCAGAAGAGGCAGAGTCCGAACCCACTCACACTCCTGGACCCCCAGGTAGAAGAATCAGGACGTCCAGTGCCTGCGGAAACAGACACTGATTGATTCCTGTGACTCTGCGGCTCTACACGATGGTCCCTGAGGCCAAGCCTGGCAAGAAGGGAAGGAGATTTGAGAGGAGCCGCCCTCATCCAAATGGATCCTCCTTCAAATGGTGATGAACACATGAGGACAAAGCCTGTTGCCTTGCAAGGTCAAGGGTTCTTACCTAAGGTGGGGATGCAGTACCTCAACAGGTGGTCCTGGGATTCTCAACATCTGGGTGAGTGGGGGTATGTATATCAGATTTATTTTGATTTAGAAAAATCAACACAACATTTCTTATTCTTTGAGTGTTCCGAAGCAATTCATATTATATATTTATTCCAGCTCCTTTCCAATTTTTCCCATCTTGTTCAAGCTGGGAGATCCCAAATTGGGTAAGATAGCTTCATCAGGAGTGTGAAGAAAGGGGCTTAGAATTCATACCAACCACCCAACTATTTCCTGGTCTGATCACAGAAGTAGCTCATGTGCAAGTGTCACGTGTGTATTTAGCTGTCTCATCGAAAATATGGTCCATTTCCCAAAATAGGCATTAGTCTTCTCCTGCATGGAAACCAGTACTCGATCCTGTCCTCTCACCCCATCTTGTAACCATCAGCCCAGTACCCAACACCTGGAGAGTGCTCCTAAGTGGAAAGACAAATGTGTGTAAGATCTGAATGATCTTTGCGCACAGACTTATTTTCTGGGTGAAGACAGTTATGACCCTACAAGGGCATTGATCTCAGACAGCTGTGATCTAACCAGGGGTTTTATGCTGGAAGCCTCATGATCAGAAGTTATCTGGCATCTCTCAGCGGTGCTAGACAAGTAGTACCCTGGAAGCTGCTGGCAGCTTCCCACCTCCTTGCCTTGCCAGAGCCTCACCTGGCTCAGTGGAGAAAGGACTGTTTCAGAACCCAAAAGACTTGGATTTTGAATTATTTAACCTTGGATGAATTCCTTGACCTAATTACTTCGCCTCTCTTACCCTCATTTCCTGGTTTTTAAAATGGGAAAAAGAGCAATTACTTTAAGGAATTTCTAGGAGGATTAAATGATGTAACTTATGCAGAGCCCCTAGTACAGAGAAAATGCTTGGTCATCATTGGCTGTCCTATCTGATCCAACCCTGGCCTCTCCGTCTACTCCTCGGGGGTAAGACCAGCATCCCAAAACACTCCTGTGCAGGAGAAACTAAGCACTAAAAACATTCCTAGAGGAAAGAAAATAGCCTGGAGAGTCTGGACCTCACACTGAAGAAAGGGCACAAAGATCTAGGACAAGGAATGCAGCCCACCCAGGAATACAGGTTGTGTCCCCTTGGACCTGCTCCTAAGAGGCCTAGACTCTGCCTACCTATCCCTGAGAGCCACCTAGGTGAAAAGCAGAGAAACACTCAGGCTCACATGGGGGCAGCGCGGCAGAATGGGTAAGATCATAGACCTGAGTTCAAATCCTCACCCTGCTACTTACTACTTCATGACCTTGGATATGTCACATAGCCTATCTCTGCTTATTTTATCCCCTGAAAAATCAATTGTATGAAGTGCCAAGCATGGTGCCTGGCAGAGTCAGCACTCAGGGCCATTGCGGCATTACAGTGCCGTGGTTAAGAGCTTGACCTGAGAAGCCTGGCTCTGCCCCTCACTCACTCACTAACCATGGTCAAGTAACCAGGCTCTCAGTGCCTCAGTTTGTTTATTTGCAAAATGGAGACCATAATACAACCTAATACTCTCAGTTTGGGTGCCTCCAGAATGTTCCTCTGAGACAAGGACTTGAGAGCAAGGAGTTTATTTGGAAGGTGCTCCTAGGAAGCATTGGTAGGGGAAGAGAGAAGTGAAATAGGAAAGGGAAGGGAAGCTAGTGAAGACTTAACCTCTGTAGGCAACTGGAGCTTCTTTGCACTTGGGGAACGGGAAGATTGTGTAGAACACACCCCAGATATGCCCAACTACAGGTCAACAAAGCTGGGGGCTTTCTGCAGCAAGTGCTTATCTGTCATTGGCTGAAGGTTGTTTCTGAGGATCTTAAATCTCAGCACCCACAATGTCTTGCTTGTTGAGTGTGCTCCCCAAGCCAGGGGGAGAAAAAGATTATGTAAGCAGAGAATTTCAGGTGCTTGCAGTATTAGTCTACAGTGTAGGGGAAAATGAGAGCGGATATGGACAGGACACCAATAGCATCTGCTACACCACCTCATAGGGTTGTCATCAGGATTTAAGCAAAATAAGTCATAAGACAAAATAAATACGGAAAGTTCTTAGAACAATGCCTGGCATGGAGACACTGCTCTCCCAGATGACATTCGCACTAAAGAGATTCAAATAATCTTTCACTTAAAAACATTTCAAAGTACTTGTGAATGTTCTTAATTGTTTCTTATTTAATGGAAGGCATAACTTAAGGAAAAAATAATTCAATAAATATTTATGCATGGCCTACCATGCCTGTGTTCCCATGATAATCAATAGAAATACAGAATTTGTGTATTTGAGGCAAGGTTCTACTCCTACCACCTCTTCCTAAGCATATCCTTTTGTTTGTTATCCTTTAAAAAATGTTTGCTTTATTCTTGACCTCTTCCTTATATCACTTTGCAATTTGCATATGGGGCTGTTGATAATTTTTTAACAATCATGGCTAGTTATAAACTGCCAAAATCATGGAAATAGGCAAATCCCCCTTTTCAATTCCATGAACTATCAACCAATAAAGATTTCAAAGAAAAAATGGTCACAAGGAGTTCTCAGCAAGCCTACTGATCAGCCAAAAAGATTTGCATCCTTCTATTTTATTAAAATGGACTTTCATCCTTAAATATGAATGGACCATCAAGAACCAATAGACATTTGGGGAAAAAAATCAATGTCACAAAAGAGGAACAAAAGGAACAAATAGAACAATCTACGACAGAGGTGACAAATGTAATGCAGGACATAACAGAATTTAAAATTGCATATTCATATTTTAGAGTACCTTGAGAAGTAATTGTCACCACAAAACAAGAACAAGTTGAAATGAAAAAAGAAGAAAAAAATGAACAGTAATGAGTTCTTGGATATTAAAAAATACTCTAAATCTAGCAAAGTATGTGCAGGACTTGTATGCTACAATGCACAGTGGTCTACGAAGCATAAATTTAAGGAGTCTTGGGCATCACAACACCATTGTTAGGAAGAACTTAGACCTGAGCTTGAAACTTGGTATCAGTAGCTGTGAGATTTTGGCAAATTAGTCTCAAATATCTACCACTGAAGCATTTTTATCATGGTTGCTTTAAAATTGTTTCCAGATCATTCTAAGTCTCTGTCAGTGTTGGCATCCATGGTTTGTCTTTCTTCATTCAGTCTGAGATCATCCAGCTCTTGCATGACAAAGGATTTTCAATGGAGACTTGGATGTTTTTGTATTATGTTATGAGACCAGGTATTAGTTCCATCTTCAGATTATCTACCATTGGCACCCCCCCCCCCACTCTTTTTTAACACTGCTCCAGGAGGCAAGGTAGGTGGGGACACATCACCTTCTTACTTACAGGTGGAGGTTGAAGCCCAGGTTCCTCATTCGGACTCTGCTGACAGGGGGGAGGAGTGGGCTTCTTTTGTTGTTGTCGTTGTTGTTAAATATTTTATTTCCTTATTTGTGAGAGAGGTAGAGCAATAGAGATAGCGAGAGAGCTTGAGCAGGGAGGAGAGGGAGAAGCAAGCTCCCTGATGAGTGGGGAGCCCAAAAGAAGCCTCAATCCCTGGGACCATGACCTGAGCTGAAGGCAGAAGTTTAACCAACTGAGCCATCCAGGTATCCCCTCTATTTATTGACTGTTGTGTGGGAATGGGAATTCTGGGTCCCCATGTGGTCCCCACAAACACTGAAGTGGAGGTGGCCTCCTTACCTCTAGCAATTGTGGAAGCCCTGACACTCTATTTTCTTCTAGGCCTCCTCCAACAACATCCCAAGGAAAGGGGGGGGCGTGCCTCATTACTGCTGGGTGGGGTAACAGTCTGGGCTCCCCATGTGTCTCCACTGACACCACAGGTGTGGAGATTAAGGTCTAGCTCCCTATTTAACCTCCTCTGACTCCATTATGGCGGGCTGACGGGTTGCCCACTATCATCTCATAAGGTTGGGAGTCTAGGCCTTCAGGTGGGATAGGGCCCCAGGGTTTTCTGTGTTGTTTGGCTAGAATAGAGTGATTACGACCCAAGTTTTCTGTTTTGCTGGGCTGTATCTTTCCTGGTCCTTCGGGCAGGGAGATGAGGCATTTGTTGTTGCACATCTTCTACACCTGCAACCTTTGGCATTTGTTGGGCACTGGCTTCTTCAGCCTCAAGTCTAGGATACATGAGGAGACAAGAAAAACCCAGCTAACAAATCCTCTGCGTCATTCCTTGGGTCCTCATGTCCCTAGCTGCTCTGCCTTCTTTTCTCCACCTTTCCTTGTCTCCTTGTGTTTCTTTCACATATAATGCCAGGGTTTTAGTTGCATTTAGTGCCAGGAATAGGGAAAAATATGACTTTTCTATCTTCCCTGATGTCAAAGTCACTCATTCTTCATTTTAAAGTAA
The DNA here is from genome assembly GCF_022355385.1 of Mustela nigripes. Lineage (NCBI taxonomy): Eukaryota > Metazoa > Chordata > Mammalia > Carnivora > Mustelidae > Mustela > Mustela nigripes. Next base: position 98,692,155 of record NC_081568.1, read on the forward strand.
CTAGTATAATGAAGAATTTCATTTCAAGACTTGGAAAACCCAACTGCTAAGAAATAGTCACGACTTTATAAGAACCCATAAAAGCTGGTGTTCAAGGGCCAAAACTAACTTTGCTAACAGAGAGAGACTCTATGTAAGTTTCACTCAGTGTTATTGTTTTGTTTGGGGGACCCCTTTTGACGTGTGATAAATATGACATGTCATAAAAAGAATATTAAAAGTGCCAGGTCGTATTATGCTTAGTGAAATAAGTCAATTGGAGAAAGACAACTATCATATGATCTCCCTGATATGAGGAAATGGAGATGCAACATGGGGGGTTTGGGGGGTAGACAAGATGGGATCAGGAGGGAGATAAACCATAAGAGACTCTTAATCTCACAAAACAAACTTAGGGTTGCGGGGGGGGGTGAGAGGGGGGGCGGGGGACGGGGGTAGGGAGAGGGTGGTGGGGTTATGGACATTGGGGAGGGTATGTGCTATGGTGAGTGCTGTCGATTCACAGACCTGTACCCCTGGGGCTAATAATACATTATATGTTTATAAAAAAAAAAATTATTAAAAAAAAAAAAAGTGCCAGGTCGTCAGTGTGCTTTAAATGATTTGAGGGTAAGTAAAGGAGGTTTTATTTTATTTTGTAGCACTCTGAGGTCTTAGGAGGATTTGATTGCCTGGATGCTTCAAGTTGGAACATAAGTTATTCTAGGCCAGCCACTCCTTCTGAATGATCTGCTTAGTATCCCCAATCAATTAGATCATTGATATGGGTTATGTGTCAGGAATAAACACTGCCAGTCTCAAAGAGCTGGGGGGAGGGGGGTGAAGTTCCCTAGGTCACCCCCACATGGAACAGCTTACATCTGGTTCAGGTTAGAGATGAACAGCTGACTAGATAGCTTAATGAACCCCCAAGATAGTTCCCTTTTAAAGGCAAAGTGATGATCATGAGGGCCAGTGTACATTCTGGGATTCCAGCAAATATTTCAGAGAGGATCCTATTACTTTTTGAAGTTTGCAAAAATCAAAACATCTTTTTCAGAAATGTCACCTCCCCACCTTAAAAAAAAAAAAAAAAGTCCTCAGGGACTGCTGGGCATGAGAGTCAGACTTGGATAACCAAGACAAAGAAATCTCACTGCCCCAGTCAATATTTTGCTGGTGCTGTTCTGGTCCAAGGGCAGTGTGTACTTGAGCAATGGGTGTGAGTCTTGGGATGGGGGAAGGGGAAGGAGAATGAAAAAGCAACCCAAAGTGTTCTCCGCCAGAGTTGAAAGCAACTCTCCTCGACACACATCAATTTTCTTCCCCAAACAGTCCTGACAGAGCCTTTTAGTATCAACTAGATATTCCCAGAGAGCACTTATAACCCTTTAGAGATCATTGATCTCTTATGTCAATACGTATATTACCAGCAAAGACCTCACTTATTCGGAGAGGAAAAAATGAAATGGCATTCAGCCTCAGACCAGTTGCCTCTGATTTTATTTCAGAAGGTTCTGTGTTCCACGTCTGATGTAGCGTTGCATCCTGGCAATGCCTGAAATACCGGTGTGTGAATTCTCCATTCCCAGAGCTACCAACTCAATGGGATATGCAATGGACTTAAAGATGCTCATGCCAGGCAGTAGTCTTGCTAGAAAGAGTCTTTCCCTTAAGATCTAACAATTAGCTCCCTGGCCAAGACCACGCAGCCAAACCAAAGGAGAACAGTGACGTCCTGAGAGAGTCAAAGGGCAGCTCCTTCAGCAGCTCTCCTATCCTCACCAAACAGATCTCTAGTAAAGGGACAGGACCACATCTAAAGGACATTTGCAAAACTTGACATTGTGTTTGGCTTTCGCTTCTTCAAAGGGAGGCCAGCGTTCTTCAAGCTTCTAAAGAGAATATAAAAACATTGCAGTCTAGAGGAGCCTGGGTGGCTCAGTTGTTAAGGGTCTGCCTTTGGCTCTGGTCATGATCCCAGGGTCCTGGGATCAAGCCCCACATCAGGCTCCCTGCTCTGCGGGGAGCTTGCTTCTCCCTCTCCCACTCCTCCTGCCTGTGTTCCCTCTCTTGCTGTGTCTCTCTCTGTCAAATAAATAAATATAATCTTAAAAAAAAATTGCAGTCTACAAAATCACATACTTTCCCCTTTCCAAGAGCCAGGCTCTCAATGTGAGTGATGATATAAGGAAAGAGCATCCCATAGGCTGGAAGGAAGAGAACAGTTTATCAGCAAAGATAACCACATGTGCCATTTTTAGAGGAAGGTGCTGGGAAGTGTGGAGAAGGAGGCAAAAATGAGCCAGATGGTAATCTATGCAAAGTAAACCCAGACTGCCCAGCCACCACATGCATGATAACTGAATAGTGTCTCCATGGGTTTCCCACCAAGTGATGAGAAAAGCACAGCTCTAAAGACAGACAGACTGGGTTCGAATCCCAATGCATTACTTCCTGCCTATGTCAACTGGTACTGGTTTCCTTAACTTTCGGGGTCTCCATTTTCTTATCTATAATATGGGCATTCATTCATCCATTTAGCATTTACTCAATGTTTATTATATGTCAAGGATTGCACTAGATCCTATGTAGTACAGCAAGGAATAACACTTCTTGTGTGTTCAGATTTAGATGAAATAACAAATGTAAACCATTTATTACTGAGACACATACATAGGAAATGCTGAATAACTACTACTTCCTCTCTCTTTCTTAATCCTTTAAGAGCTATAGAAGGAGTTTCATTCCAAATAATCACTGGCTCATGAAAAGATAGATTATAGAGATATCTGCCTCTAATACATAAGAAGCTGCAATCCATTGGCCCTTCTTAGGGAACTTTGGCATCTCAAGTGTTAGGACCTTCCGCTAGGGGTTGAAATGCAGGTCCGGAGGGCATTCTAAGGGCTTACCAGCATCCACCTGCCCTGACTGCTCCCCCCAGCTCTGAATCTAACTGTGGCATGACACAGAATATGGAAAGTGGAAGATGTGTTGGGTCCCTTCCCTAGGCTATTCATTACACATGTCACAGAAAGTAAATCCAATATTTAAGCCAATAACAGCAGCCATCACCTGCTGAATTCCTCAAAAGTGCTCCCGCTAGACTAGACACTCCTTGAGATAAAGAACTTATTTATCTGTGTCCCTGCCTCAGTGACTCTCCACATACAAATAGTTGGCCCTCGTACAACATTTGTTGCATGTAAATTGGGATCATCCTGCCTTGGCCACATTGTAGGGTTTTTATGAAGATCAAATAGGCCATTTCTGTGAAAACTCTTTGAGGTTGTAAAATACCATGCAGATGTAAGGAATTAATATTGGCCTGTTTTGGGTCTGAGAAGGAAGTAGCAGAAAGGGAGAAGAAGTGGGGAGGATGAAAGGGAGCTGGGGGGTGGGGCAGGCGCTGGGGTTTGAAAGCCATCTGAAGCCAGTCTGAGATGGAGGAGAGGGGTTTCAGTTGTTGCAAGATTGAGAGTCAATCCCCACACAGCCTGACAGTCTTTCAATGACTCTGGCTGGAGACCGACTCAAAGATATTCTATCCTATGACCAGCTTCGGCGTATTGGGAAAAGGAATTACGACAGTCATATAATATGATGGAACACCATGTTTCAAAGGTCACGCTTCAGAGACACTGTTAATGACATGGGGAGATGCTGAGGAACAAAATGAATCATCTAAAAAATAAGACAATTAGAATCTTAATTTTATAAAAATAAGTGAATAAATAAAAGCATATGGAAGCAAGAGGGGGAAAAAACACTGAAAGGAGGTATACCAATAAGTTAACAGTAATACATTATTACAAAGAGTTATAATAATTACAAATAATCTTTTCCTTGTTTATAATTGTATATGTTTTATACAGCCTCCAATAAAGAAGTATGACTTTTTTATAATGAAGTACATCTGCGTGTGTATACACGGATACTCTCTTCTTTGCTGGTTCTTGCATCCCTTCCAGGATGTTGTTCCAGGAACCAAATCGTCAGGAACCGAATCAGATGTTCCATCCAAGTCCCACTTGGCAAAAATGAAACGCGTAACTCAGTTTTTTGATTTTGTCAGCTGCAGGCTCATTGGACTCTTTCCCCTTTCCCCTTGAAGGCAACTGCCTGGGTTCTGGTCACAGCTCTAACTTAAATATATCACTGTCCCTCTCTGAGCTTTTCTCCCCCTCTGCAAAATGAAGAAGCTGGACTCTGAGAAGCTGGGACACCCGCCCCCCCAAGCAGTTTTAATACCATTCACCACCTTTTCCGGGCCTTCCCTCTATGTGCAGGTTTCCATTTCACTCCCCTTAACAATACTTCCCCAGAAAAAGAAGCCAAGCACAGATGAGATGTTTTGAGTTTCTACTGATACTTCTCACTGCAGGTTGGAAAACCTGGTTGGCTAGTGCTTGTTGGACAGGTCAACAGCTGGGGTTAGGTCCACTCTCGCCCCCTAATCTCAGCCTCATCAGAAGAGCAAATCACATTTGGTTGACGTGGGACATAATTTCAATCAGGGAAAGGCCAGCGTGAATATGAAAGGCCTCTCTTTTCTCCAAGCAAGTCTGAGTATCTGCCTTTGGGTTTGTGTCTGTCTGTATTTGGCAGCGGTGGTCTGGGAGAAGACCTGGTGTTTGTGACCAAAGTGCTTCCTTCTTCAGGTTGAAGTTAGCACAAACCGTTCTGATCAAGAAGCAATAACATCCCAGGCCCCAGAACCCCCTGAAGGAGCCTGAGGGGGCACCCAGTCTTCCTCTGCCTCTGTCACCACAGCCTATGGCCCCTTGGCCTCGACAGCCGCACGCCTCCCATCTCCCAGCTCTGGGCTCCTTTCAAAGGCCCTTTATTAAACCACCAACTATTTGCTGTCGAGACATTTAGGATGAAATCATTGTGTTAAACAAATAAACGTAGCTTCGTCCAGATTTCTGCTCTGGGAGCAGAGTAAGAAAATAATTTCTGTCTGCTCGCCACAAAAGCGGCTGGAAAGGCCCAAAGAAAAATATTATTTTTACTCCATTGTGTGAAATATTGTCCTGGAGGGTCTGGCGCACTGAGCGTTTGAAGAGTTTGTGCTGGCAGGTTTCAAGGGTCCCCTGGGCCGGCCCCCTGGGATTGTTTTCTGCATTAATAAACTTAGCATGATGTGTGTTAAAAGGAATATTCTGTTTGCTTTGTAAATAAGGGATGTCAAACACGAAGCAGAAGCCTTGCAGACATTAGGTGATGTGTTCTCGGAGCAGGGAGAGGGAAGCAGGGAGGGAGGGGCACCCTGGAAAAAAAAAGTGGGCATGACTGGGGCTCCCTGAACTGAGCTGAGGCCATGTTGGGAAAACAAATCAGCCTGTTTGAGTCCAAACCAGGCCATTTCCTCACTGATCCTGGTGGGAAAGCTGCACACTTTGCCCTGAACCAGCAGGATACAGGCTTGGGAAGGAAAGTTCTCAAGTGTCTGTCAGCTGTGTGGTGGAGGGGAGATGATGGCGCCTGGCAGAGGCCCTCCCCCAACCCACACCCACCCCCTCCCCTTGGAGAGAAGATTCTTGGCTTGTCCGGATCTCCCAGAGCTGGCGGGCAGGAGGGGGCAGAGGTTAAAGCCATATCTTTGGGAATGATGATCTGACTCTCGCTTCGTCTATCTCTCTCATAGGCCTTTCTCAGATGTCACGGCAGCCCCTGAGTTCGTTCCCCTGTCAAATTCTTGACGGGCCCTCGGGGATGCCGACATCGTGGGAGACACATCACCCTCGCCCTGTGATCCCTGCCTCTGTGGGGAACCTGAAGGAGCCAGGGCAGGATGTGTACCGTCTCTGGCTCAAGTATTTGGTATTTTCACAGGTGCCTCCCCCTGGCCCCCCGGCCCCCTCCGTTGTCCAATCCAATGTTATTGAAGGCTCCCTAGACCTCCCAGGCGGTTTCACTTCCACCCACTGCCCTGCTGGCCTCTTCCCTTTCTCCCTAAATTCTCCATCCCCCTCGGCAGTGCAGGGAGGACTCTCTTGACATCCATTGCTAGTCTGGAAAGCCCTGGTTGTCTCCTGCTCAGAAGTTCACACCGATTCTTGAGACTTCAAAGGAAGACGATGGCAAGGAACGCTGAGATCCATTCTGCGAGGCTCACAGACTCAGAGCCCTAAGGGCACAGATAGAAACCAGGGGTCTGCAGTCAGGGCCCTGTTCAGATCACCCGAATGAAGAGCTTTCACCATTGCTGTTTTCTGAGCTCACACCCAATTAGTTCTACTTCAGTTCCTTTGGGGGATTGCTCAAACTGCAAAATGGTTGTAAGTTTTGGTGTGTCCAATGGAGGTCATTCTAGGCAGCAACGAAGCCAAAGAGGGGTCTCACCACACACACTTATTTCATGGAATTTATTTCACTTAATTCATGTGTCTTCAGTCCCCATACTAGTTTCCTCCGGCTGCTCTAATAGACGCCACAAACTGGTGACTTAAATAAGAGCCTATGTATTCTCCCAGATGTTGGCCAGAAGTCCAAAATTAAGGTGATGGCAGGACTGTGCTCCCTCTGGAGGCTCCGGGAAGGACCCTTTCGTGCCTCTCCCAGCTTCTGATGGCTGTCAGCATTCTTTGGTGGTGGCTGCCTCCCTCTCTGCCTTCACATTGTCTTCTCCTCTGAGAGGCGCTCTCTCTCTGTGCTCTCCTCTCCCATCTGTCCTTCCTCCCTTTGTCTCTTTCTTATAAGGACATTTGTGATGGCATGTAGGTCCCATTCACATAAACCAGGATAAGCTCTTCCTCTCAAAATCACTAACTGCATCTTTCGCTCCATAAGGTAATATTCATTCTTCACTGCAGAAGGTACTTTTCACAGGTTATGAGGATTAGGACACAACATACATTTTGGGAGGCCACCATTCAGCCCATTATGGCCCCCTGAGCAACAACAGAGTTAGGACTAGAATCTGGGTCTTTTTCTTTTTCTTCTTCTTCTTCTTCTTCTTTTTTTTTTTTTTAAAGATTTATTCATTTTAGAGAGAGGACACAAGCATGATGAGCAGAGGGAGAGAGATTCTCAAGCAGACTCCATGCTGAGCCCGGAGCTTGAGCTCACGACCCTGAGATCATGACCTGAGCCAAAACAAAGAGTGGGATGCTCAACTGACTGCACCACCCAGGGGCCCCAAGATAATGTACGTAAAACACTTCGCAGGATCAGGCAAGCAATAAAGGTTTAATGTTAGTTGTCTATAATGTTACTGTTCTGGCAGGAATTAAGTAGTTTATCATTAAAAATTATAAAAGGGAGGGGTGCCTGGGTGGCTCAGTGGGTTAAAGCCTCTGCTTTCGGTTCAGGTCATGGTCCCAGGGTCCTGGGATAGAGCCCCACATCGGGCTCTCTGCTCAGCAGGGAGCCTGCTTCCCTTTCTCTCTGCCTGCCTACCTGTGATCTCTGTCTGTCAAATAAATAAATAAATAATCTTTAAAAAATTATAAAAGGGAGAAAATATCTGCAAATCACATATCTGATAAGGGATTAGTATCCAGAATATATAGAGAACTCCTAAAATTTAACATAAAAATAAACAACCTAATTCAAAAGTTGGTGATGGACTTGAATATACTTTTCTCCAAAGAAGATATACAAATGGCCACTAAGCACAGAAAAAGCTGCTCAACATCAATAATCATTAGAGAAATGTTGAGCAAAATTATGAGGCACCACCTCACACCCACTAGGGCAATCACTACCAAAACAACAGAAAATAGCAAATGCTGACAAGGATAGAGAGAAACTGGAATGCTTAAACACCGTTTTAGGGAATGTGAAATGGTACAACCCTGTGGAAAACAGTCTGGTGTTTCTCAAAGAATTAAAATGGAACTAGCCTATGATCCAGCAATCCCATTTCTGGGTATATACTCAAAAGAATTTAAAGCAGAGTCTGGAATCAATATTTGTAAACTCATGTTCATAGCAGCATTATTCACAATAACCAAACCACAAAAGCAACCCAAGGGTCCATCACTGAATAAATGGATAAGTGGAATATTATTCAGCCTTAAAAAGGAAGGAAATTCTGACATGCATGCTAGCATGGATAAACCTTGAGAACATTCTGCTAAGTGAAATAAACCAGTCACAAAAAGATGTATTCTTTTATGAGGTTCCCAGAATAGTCAAAAGCATAGGGACAGATTGTAGAATGATGGTTGCCAGGGACTGAGGGAGTGAGAAATGGGGAATTATTGTTTAATGGGTAGGTAGAGAGTTTCAGTTTTGCAAGATGAAGGAAGTTCTGGAGATGGAGGGTTGTGATAGTTGCACAAAAATGTGAAAAATACAAACTACAGTATGCACCAAGTATATGCTCATGCAACATAAGCAAACTAAGAACTTGGCTGAAATTGAACAAGGTGAGTCGAGGTCCTAGAAGCCCCCCTTGGGAGGCAGGGGGAGATGAGCCCCACTGGGAAAGTCCCTCTCTCTGGCCTCATAGCTCAGCAGTCTCCAAGGAGGCATGGCTGCTTACCCGCACAGCCTCCCTGTGACCCTCAGCAGTAACCAGGCCAGCCAGCTAGTGTCCATTGCTGGTCTGTTTTAGGATCACCCACCTGGCTGAGCAGGATGAGCCAGAGGAAAGAAGAGACCTGAATGGAACCTTGGGAATGGTCAGAAATGAGAGTTGGTGTCATCTAGGGGCCACTGAAAGATTTCATGTCATTTTTGTAACATATCTGTCCCCTGGCCAGTATTAAAGGGAGAGATCCTTGTGGCCAGAGTTCAGAACAAATCTTTCAGCATCATGGAGTTGTGATCTTCCCCATCATGTGGCCATGGTTGGCAGGCAGCACAATCCTACTAAAAGATCTGTGTTAAAAGGTGACTTACTCAGACTCTTGTCCCGCTCTAACACTCCCTCTGTGCACCCCCACCCCCAAAGGCCCAATGAATTTCCCACTGAAGCCCCAGCTATTCGTCTGAAAATACCCCCAGCTGTTTGCTTCTGTGGCAGCTTTCACTATGGACTGAGACCTCCAACTTACCCACCAACAGCACAGAGAAGATTGGAGAACTTCAGAATGCCACGGAACAACCTGACTCAAAATGCAGCTTCCCTGAAACAGATGGGGTATGAGCAAGCTTCCCAAGTACTTCACATCCTGGGACCAACTCCCGCTCCCTGGTGGCCTGCCCTACCATTGGAATAAACCAAACAAAAAGGGGAAAATAACTTTAGAAGGCTCCGGAATCTGCCAGCAACTGTCTCCCAGGATTTATTTCTCTCTTTTTTTTTTTTTTTTTTGAAGATTTTTTATTTATTTGACAGAGAGAGAGAGAGATCACAAGTAGGCCGGGAGGGAGGGGGGGGGGGGGGGGGGGGGGGGGGGGAAGCAGGCTCCCTCCTGAGCAGAGAGCCTGATGCAGGGCTTGATCCCAGGACCCTGAGACCATGACCTGAGCCAAAGGCAGAGGCTTAACCCAGTGAGCCACCCAGGTGTCCCTTCCAGGGATTTCTTTTCCTCATCTTGCTCCATGATCAGTGGTTTTCCAGAAACCCAATTTGGCTCTGCAGGAAAGTTCAAGATGGTAAGATATGGGCAAAGCCTCAGTGTTAGGGTCACTCCACCTACCTTCACAGTTAGGGGAAGTCAGGCAGCCCATTCCCGGAGCTCCATGCCAGAAGGCAGCCCATGCCAAAACCCATGCCCAGAGACAGCATGTTCTATGCACATAGTATATCATCAAAACAGAGTGAAAACATTCTCCCTCTAATATGTGGAATATATGCCCGCTTTCCTCTGCTGGTTAGCTCCGGTTGTTTTCCTTTTCCTGACCTCTCTTTAACTGGTTGTCTTGTCATATAAATTTCAAAGTTGGAGCCAAACAAGCTTTGACATCATACCAGAAAGGGTTCTTTAAGATAGCACAAGAAAAAGAGATCAAGACACAGTAATTTCCCCCCTGTATCTTATCATCTTCATGCAACCACCTTAAATGTTGCCTCTGGCTGTCCTGTGCATTGTGGTCTCTGCCAATAGGCTGATCAAAGCCCAGCCACTGTGGGAGTCATGACAGCTTAAAGTCCATTAAGATTTGGATGTAACCAGAATTGTGATGTGGGGACAATGTTTCCATGCTTGTTTCAAATAATGCTAGAGTATCTTTCAGTGTCTCAAAACTGCTGCAAACTTCCCTGGAGCTCTTGACTTATTTGGGATTAAAATATTCTTGGGTGAGTGTGATCGCAGCCCTGAGACATGGGTTAAACTGGACCAGCTCTAAGATCCTTTTAACTCATATATTTTGGTGGGGGGAAGGGCTATGGGTCTTCAGTTTAAATGGAGGGGAGCCTAGGGGGCAGACTCAAGCAGCCTATGGCAGGATAGAGATGATTGGATCTCAGGTCTCAAGATTTCCTGTTTGCAGAGAACAGAAGAACTTTTTTTTCTTTCTGTACATATCTAGCTTTATTTCTTTATTAAACAGGGTCATCAATTACACATAATAAAATTCACCCTGTTAATCATAGAGTTTTAAATGTTTTGACAAGCACACTAAATATGTAACCACTACAATCAAGATATTACACAGGTATATCATCCCCCCACCTAAAAATTCCCCATACCACTTTGCAGTTGGTCTTAGTTTCCTTGGGCTGCTATAACAAAACTCCAGAGACTGGGTGGCTTATAAAGAACAGACACTTACTTCTCACAGTTCTGGAGTGCAGGAAGTCTGAGATCATGGCCCTGGTAGATGTAGGGTCTGATGAGGGTCTCTTAGTTCACAGATGGCCATGTTTTCATTATCTTCTTATATAGTAGAAAGGGGCAAGGTAGCCCTATGCAGGGCTTGATCCCAGGACACTGGGATCATGACTGGAGCTGAAGGCAGACACTTAACTGACGTAGCCACCCAGGAACCCTCCCCCACCTTTTTTAAAACTAGGTAAACTCTACTCCTTCTGTGGGATTCAAACTCACAACTCCAAGATCAAGAGTCACATGCTCTACCAACTGCGCCAGCCAGGCACCCCTCAGGCTGCTTTTATAAGGGCATGAATTCCATTATTCCATTCATAAAGGCTCTAACCTTATGACCACATCACCCCCTCCCCAAAGACCTCACCTCCAAATATCATAACCTTAGGAGTTAGGTTTCAACAGAAACTGTGGAAGGACAGAGACATTCAGGTCATAGCAGTAGTCAACCTCTTTTCCCACCTTCAGGCCCTGGCAACCACTGCCTTTTCCAGAACATTGTATCAATAAAACCATACACTATCCACTCTTTTGAGTCTGGCTCCTTCCACTTAGCATAATGCACTGAAATTCATCCATGTTACTAGGAATACCAGTAATGTGTCATTTTTAATTTTTGAATATAATTCTTTTTTTCTGGAATTATTTATATTATTTCTATGTTTATTTTTTCATCACCTGAAAGACATTTTTCTCCTAGTTTTTGGTGATCATGAATAAAGCTGCCATAAAAATTTATGTACGGGTTTCAGCATGGACATAAATTTTTACTTCACTTGGGTAAATATCTGAAAGCAAGATCACTGCATCATTTGCTAAGTGTATATTGAACTTTATTCAAAACTGCCACATGGTTATCCAAAGCAACCGTTACATTTTGCATTCCCATTACCAAGGGATGAGATCCATTTGTTCTACATGCTGGCCAGCACTCAGTGTTTTAGTTATAGTTTCTCTTGAAATATACAACAATCTTTTTTTTTTTTTTTTAATTTGACAGACAGATCACAATCAGGCAGAGAGGCAGGCAGAGAGAGAGGAGGAAGCAGGCTTCCTGCTGAGCAGAGAGCCCAAGGTGGGGCTCAATTCCAGGATCCTGAGATCATGACCCGAGCCAAAGGCAGAGGCTTTAACCCACTGAGCCACCCAGGTGCCCCAAAATATACAACAATCTTGCTCTTCAGAAAAGGAAGCTGAGCCGGCAAGACTGTGACTTATTCGGCTAACTAAATAGCTGGGCTAGACTTTGAACTCAGAACGCTAGACAGTGCTAAACTAGGGGTAGCCCAGTATTTCATCTGGCTTCACTCACATCTCTGACATTGCTCCCTGGTAGTCAAATAACTCAATAAGAAAGAATAAAAAATTTTTAAAAACCCAGAAACTAAAAAGTGTTGATAGTGATACAATGCTGGTGGGAATGTGAAATGGTGCAGTCACTTTGGAAAACAGTATGGAAGTCCCTCAAAATGTTAAACATAGAGTTACCAGATAACTCAGTAATTCCCACTTCTGGCTATATACCCAAGAGAATTGAAAACGGATCTTCATGCAAAAATGTGTATACAAATGTTCATAGCAGCATTGTTCATAATAGCCAGAAAGTGGAAACAACCCAAGTGTTCCTCAACAAAAAATGCGGTATAGTCATGCAAAGAAATATTGTTCTGCCACGAAAAGGAATGGAATTCTGATACATATGACACACAAATGAACCTTGAGAACAGTATGCTAAGTTTAATAAGTCAGACGCTAAAGGCCTTATGTTACATGAGTCTATGTATACGAAATGTTCCAAGGAGGCCAACACATGAGACAGAATGTGGATTAGTGGTTGCAAGATGCTGGGGAAGGAGGAATAGAGAGTGACTGCTAGTGAGTATAGGGTTTCTTCTGGGGTGATAAAAAATATTTTGAAACTATAGAGAGATGATGATGGTTCAGCTCTGTGAATAAAATAAAACTGAGCTATATATACTAAATCGTACCTTCGATATGTGAACTGCATCTTAATAAAAAAGTTATTAAAGAGGAAAAAGTGTCTATTTGCCAATATCTCAACTTCAGGAAAAGCAGTGGGTGAAGAAGGTATGATGAGGCAAGAACCAAACTTGGGGATGAAAGACTCAACTTCACCCCATATTGGCTCTATGGTCTTATAAAAGTCCCGTTAACCCTTTGGTACTTGGTTTTCTCATTTGGAATATGGGGGAAATGAATCCACCTCGAAGTATCTTTCTATAGATCAGATAAGATAGTACCTAGAAATTCATCTTTTAACAGACAAATTGCTATTTCAATGTTAGCTATAACGCTAAGATCTTGAATTTTTCTCTGAAGTGGTGATTCTCTTTCTGTAAGATTTGAGTGGCTTAAGGGTAGCCTATTTGGTTTTGTAGACTCTGTTCCTTCCCCCGGCCCTCAGTGCTGCACAGTGTTCAGTATAGTAAATACTCCATCAACTTTTTGAATACTTGAGCATCAGGTCAGCCCGGGGCTATAAACATAAACAAGATTTAACTGTCTGCTCAGGAAGGTCAGTCGAGGAGGTTGGGGGTAGGGACAGATTCCTAAATTTTGAGTATAGGCGTGGACACGTAATTGTAGTCAGATGAGCAGGTGACTGTGTGTACCCATCTAGCCTTCCCAACGTATATCTCCTGGAGGTAAAAGACGAGGATTTGGTAGGTTGGGGAATCCGCGTCTCACATCATTGACTCCTGCAGGCTTCTTATAGAAGGAAAGGGTTGAACATGGTTCAAAAAGATTTCCAAAAATTTATGATGTTCATTATTTAAGGAACTATAAACATCACTGACATAGGATTGCTCATAGAATGGGAACTTGAAAAATATCAAGGGTCCTTTCTTGGCTCACCCTTTTTCCTGGTAACCCCTCGATTATTTTGTCTTAAAAACCCTAATAAAAACATCATGTAATTCCCTCCAATACTGTGTTCAAAGCAAAGCAACAGAGTGGATCGGCCATGCATTTTCTCAGTTATTCATAGGGCTGAAGCCCCACGAGGGAGATATTAGATGGACTTGCTTCTCTTAGGTCATATGTTGTTTATAATGGGTTTCTGAAAATCCGGTTGTCTTTTCTTGGGACCCTGGGATGTTATGACCAAAAACATACATTTCAGAACCTCTCCACCTTCCAAAGCTCTGCTCAAAAGGAGTTTTGCTGCCCCTCTGGTTTCTCAATATTGAAATATTTCCATTGATGATTATTTGGCATAGCAAGTTTCAAAACCTTGGTATTTGGAATAGCTTGCTAATGTTTTCTTAAATTACATCCTCTTGTGGGTCCATAAAATCCTGTCGTTATTACAAATAAATAAATGGAGTTTCTCTTCATGATGTAAACCAGCTTTCAATGAAGTCATTGAGGGGAAGTTTGGTTTGGATGAGAGCAGTGCCTACCCGGGGCAAGTTCTGCTTTCCACTCGCTGGGGGCTGGAGACGCCGGTCAGCAGCTGCTCTCAGGCGATCAAGGAGAGCAAACTCCCGCTGTTTCATTTCTTGTTGTAACTTCCAGCAGGAAACTCAATATTTTAAAATGCTCCTTTTTCCTGAAGTCCTCTGCATGTGGCGAGGGCCCAGCCACCTTGGAGCTGCTTGAAAAAGAGAGGGTGTACTGGGGCTCGCTACCCACAACCCCACCTCAGTGTGGACTGAACTTGAGGTCCTAGGGCAATCCCACAGCGTGTTGGCACCCCCAATGCTGACGTCCCTTGCCCTAAGTCACAAGGCCCTAGTCTTCTCCAATCACAATGGGAGATCCCTTATCCTGGATGAAAGGGAGAGCGGATGAAAAGGCTGGCTCCCAGGGGAGCAGCAGACTCTCCGGGTACACTTCTGGGACACATCCTGGAAGGCACACTTCTGAGACACTTCTGGGACACATCCTGGAAGGCAGAGGCTCTTGTGGAACCCCTCATGGAGAGTGGTAATCAGGCAGTGTCCTGGATTCCTGCAGGCAGCCCCACGAGGCAGAGGGGAAGTAATTCCCACTCACGTACACGGTTCAGGTCCAGAGAGCTGCCTCCCAGCGTTCCTTGGCTGGACAACTTCCTTCTTGCTTCTTTAAATGTAAGGCAGGGTTGACTCTGTGTGGGGCCCCTTCCCCACCTCTCCCCCACAAAGGCTTCTCCTGTGCACACAGTAACATGAGAATATACTTCTTAAATAGCAGCAGAGGAGTGTTGTCTAAGATTTGGGGCATAATTTAGAAACACGTATAAGGGCACTGCTGCTGGCTCGGTGATACATGTTTATTGCCAAGCTTCTTCATTCTGTTCCTTACTCATAGGGTTTATACTGCTACCTTACAGGGGTGTCGAAAAGCCCCTGGACTCGGGGTCCTACCTTTAGATTGCCTTCAACTTTGCCTCTGTAGCAAACTGGATATTAACCAGAGATAGGTAGTATAAGGCTATCAAGTGGCTTCAGAGTCAAAGGCTGATTTTAATGACAAGTCTGCTCTTAAATTAGTCCATGACCAAGTGAGGGAAAGAGAAATGAAGATGCCAAATTCACCAGGGCCCCTCTTCTCTCAACATAAACGCACCTACCTGGATTCAGTAGAAAGTAAGAGGCAATGCAGTATAGTGGTTGGGACCAGGTGCTCTGAAATCAGGAAGACTTGATTTCAAATCCCTGCTCAAATCCCTGCTCTGCACATTTGACACCATTGGGAAACTCACCATTCTGAGCCTCAGATTGCTTATCTCCAAGTCCAGGATCAACACTACCTACCCCATGTTGGTGGGTGGAGTTTAATAGCATGTTTAAACAACCGGCACATGGCAGGCCCCCAGTGGTTAGTCACTAAGATACACTTCACCTTGGAGTTCAGCCTGGCCACCTACCCAGGAAATGTGACTTTGCACCATAATACATATTGCCTACTCTCCCCTAGAGCTTAAGACCCACAAGGAAGAGATTTTCATTTCCTTCATTTACAACCATTTCTTCAGTACCCACAACAATGTTTGTAACTTATGAGGTGCTCAAGAAATAAATAAAGTCACTGGGGCACTGGGACACCTAAAGCCTCTGCCTTCAGCTCAGGTCATGATCCCAGGGTCCTGGAATCGAGCCCCACATCAGGCTCTCTGCTTGGCGGGGAGCCTGCTTCCTCCTCTCTCTGCCTGCCTCTCTGCCTACTTGTCACCTCTGTCTGTCAAATAAATAAATAAAATCTTTAAAAAATAAAAATTAAAAAAAATAAAGTCACTCATTCATTTGGCTTTCATGCAGCCAGTTTTCATTAAATACCTACTTTGTGCCAGGCAACGTACAAGACTCAAAATAATAGGTCCCTCGAGGGAACATGAGATACCACCTTGCCTAGAGATGTGAAGCTCAGGCAAAAGAATGAAAGGTTGATTTCACGGGATGCCCAAGAGGAACACGGGTGGCATGAGGACCAAGAGAGAATTTCACACGACAAGGGGCTTATCGGATGCAAGGGTCAGGGAGGGCTTTGCATAGAAGCAGGTGTGGAGCTGGTGTCCAGCCTTCTCCGAGCAGGCATCACCAGCACACGCCACAGAAGCCTCAGCTACACAGATCTCTTTACAAGTCCAAGAAGATTATTTCTGAGGTCTGGTAATAGGCTCACAGGTTTTTGAGAAATTATTGGAAAGCAATTCATAATTTTTTTTTCATTCTGATTGCTGACAAAAGAAAAAGCTCCACATCTTGATACATACTGATCAGCAATCCCATAAACTTATTAGCAAAGAAGAAAACTCAATCTCACATGACAAGTTTTCTGCCCCTGGGAAATCTGCAGAATGACCAAAGGAAAGGGGAAGCTGATCTTGGACTTCAGGGGCTTGTGACCCATGGGTATATGTATTGGCATTTTTATAGCCCTAAGCCCCCTGCCCATTGTTGGTTTTTAGAATGTTCCTGCTTTCACCTTGTACGGTCTGAGAGCCAAGAGGCCTCTTTCTACTTTTCCCTTATATGAGACTCTTGCCTTTTTCCTTCACTCTTTGATTTCCTCCTCTTCCTGATAAGAACATCATTGTGTCCCAAACTTTACAGGGTGAGCCACGTGGGGATTTGGAACTCGATGGGGTAGAGGCACTCCAGCGGAGTTCCTTGTGTTTCCTGCTGGCATGTCTCCTCTCCCCACAGCCCTCCATCTCACCTGCACACCTGCCTGAGAGATGGCCAGGTGAAGCCCATAAAATCACATCTATGTGCACTGCCTGGGTGCTTACGCACCGCCGCAAGAAGCCTAAGGTCCCAAGCTGCCCTCTCACTAGGACTCATTCCCACAGGCCAGGCGTATCCTCCCGAAGCCAGGCATATCCCCCCTAACTCCCAGACATCTCCCCCCAATGCCATCTGGAATTCACAGCCAACCATCGACAGAATTCCCAGTACCCTCTGCTGCTTCTCTGAAGTCTCCTTCACCTTCTGCCTCAGATGGGAGACTGAATTCCTCCAAGGGAGCTATTTCCCTACAGTCCAGCCAGGGGATCTGGAGCAGGGACACATGTCCTCCTTGCTCCCCCTCTTCTTTCCGGAGCGCTGTCTTTCCTTCTCCTTCAAACATCACACTATGGCCTCCAGGTCATTCCTTAAAGATTTTGCCCGGGTTCACAACCTCTCTCTGTAACACCACTCTTGCCCTTAGTTCTTCGATTTTCTCTCTTCCAGTGATGTTGTCCTGTGTGCACTAAGCCCCCGTATTCTCAGTTTCAAACTTCCCACTTTCCAATCACCACTCCCATGTTTCTAGTTCACACCTCTAATCCTCTAACACCAGTAACTCCCAGAATCCACCAGGATCCCCAATCCATCCCCCTTCTCACTGCCCCTCATCTGCCACATAGCCTCACCTCCCTCCTTAACCAGCACGGAGTCCGCAGTCTGTCCTACACCCTAACTCCCTTGCCCCTCACCTTGTTTAAGGCTCAACAGGAAAAAGCCCAGCACTGCAAAATCCAGTTCTCCACCCACTGAGCATCTGCTCTCAAGCAAGTAAAACATATCACACTATCTTCACACTATCTTTGATTTTATTTTCCAAGAAGAAATATCTAAGACAAGGATTGCAGCACAGTAGTATTTTCAGAGATGGTCCTAAGAAACATCAATAGAAAAGTTAGGAAATAGGACAGGGAATGAAAGAAAACCAATAAAGAGTCACTAATAAGCAAGTTAGCTCTGTGGCCAATTGGGGAATCCCACTGGGGAACGCTACAGGACGGGAACATGCCTCAGAATTCTCCAGTTGAGGGGTGCATGGGTGGCTCAGTGAGTTAAAACCTCTGCCTTTGGCTCAGGTCATGACCCCAGGGTCCTGGAATCAAGCCCCGCATAGGGCTCTCTGTTCATCAGGGAGCCTGCTTCCTCCTCTCTCTCTCTGCCTGCCTCTCTGCCTACTTGTGATCTTTATCAAATAAATAAATAAAATCTTTTTAAAAAAATTCTCTAGCTGAACACTTTGGGAGCGGGGGCATTCATCCACCAAAGCCCTGTCCATTGTTGGCTGAGGGCCACTTCAGAAAGCCAGTCAGTCTTTAGCACGTCCTGCTAATGCAGGGTTCGGGCAGGGCATGCTTCCAGAGCCAGAAGAAAACCCTCAGGACGAGCACTGGAAATGTGTATAGTCATAGCGGGAAGGTGAGCACCAATAGGATGCCCCCACCCCCACCAGCAGTTTTTGCACTTACTGACCAGTTTCCAACTCAGATAAGACCTTAGTGCTGCCTGACAATCCTGTGGCATTTCTCCAGTCACCTCTGTCCCTCTCTCACACATTCCCAGAAGACTCCTTTTCATCACTTCCTCTTAACCTTCTAAGTCCCCCTCAAACTTTGACCTTGCCTCCTTCCTTACTGCAATAACCAAAGGCATCAGAAGACAACTGCACCTCTCCACCAGCACCCCTACTCTATCTGCACCTGTGTCTACTCTCTCTGCATTCCCCTTTGACCGTGGACAAGCTCAGCACCATCATTGCCAAGCCCTCCACCTGCATGCCATCAGCTGCTTCCCTTCTCCCCACTCAAGGTGAGCACCCCTGTACTTCCTTGCCCTACCTGCCTCAACTATGTTCCTATATCAGTTTCCAAATGTACTGTAACTTCTCCCATCACAAAACAAAACAAAAACAAATCCCAGAGACCAATCCAATACTGCACAGTTTTTACTATCCTTTATGGCAAAACGCCTAAAAAGATTTGTTGTATGCCTGCTGCCACTAATTCTTTTTTTCCCATTTACCTTCTTTAATTTAGGAACACCTGTTATTACAAAAGCTTTCAATGATACATAAAATAAAGAATATTATAATGAACCCCAAATTAAGTAATTCTGAATGTGATAGTTATTTGTTTCATTCCTTGCTGAAATATTTTAAAGCAAGTCACAGATAACATGACATTTCATTCTTAAATACTTTAGAATGCATCTGTTTAAAAAATGAAGAATGTTCTTACATAACTTTAATAATATGTAAGAATCATGATGTGACAGTATTGAAATATATGTTATGTGATGATAATTCACCTCTTCTCTCTTAAAACCAATCCACTCTGCTTAGGGTTTTTGTCCCCACTATTCCACACAAACATTTCTTACCTTATTATTCATGACCATAAGCCCAATGGCTATTTCCCCTTTTTTCCTTTTTTCTTTTTTTAAATTTTATTTATTTATTTGACAGACAGAGATCATGAGTAGGCAGAGAGGGTGGCAGAGAGAGTGGGGGAAGCAGGCTCCCCGCTGAGCAGAAAGCCCATGCGAGGCTCTATCCCAGGACCCTGCTGAGCTGAAGGCAGAGGCTTTAACCCACTGAGCCACCCAGGCGCCCCCCCAATGGCTATTTCTTACTGGTAGGATGACCAGCCACGCCAGTTTGCTTGAGATTAAGCAATTTCTTAGAACACAGGACTTTCAGTGCTAAAACAGGGAAAGTCTGGGCAAATCAGGACAGTTGGTTGCCTTATTCCTAGATTTTATCTTTCTCAACCTTTCAGGAGCAATTGACAGAGGTGATTACCCCTTTCTTCTTGAACAGCTATTGAACTATTGGGATACCACTCTGCCTTGGTTGTCCACTTCCCTCTCTGGCCACTGTATATCTGCCTGACCTGGGGAGTCTGCCTCTCCCTCTGCCCCTCTCTTTCACTCCCACTCTCTATCTCAAATAAATAAATAAAATCTTTTTTATAAATAAAATCTTTCTTTAAAAAAAAAGATTTTATTTTATTTATTTATTTGACAGAGATGGAGAGAGAGCATAGGCAGGGGGAGCGGGAGAGGGAGCAGCTGACTCCCTGCAGAGCAGGGAGCCTGAACCAGGGTATATCCATGACCCTGGGATCATGACCTGAGCCAAAGGCAGACGCTTAACCAACTGAGCCACCAAGGTGCCCCATAAATAAAATCTTTTTAAAAAAATTATTCACAGTCCAACTGCTCACTTCTCTTGCTCAAATTATTGCAATAGCATCCTAACTGGTGCCACTGTCAACCAATGATCCTTTGTACCATACCAAAATGCTGTGATTCTTATGTCCTTACATTAAAACTTGAGAAAAGGTAAGAATCATGTACTAACAGAGATGTGAAAGTATTTCCCCATGAATCTATCCTAGAGGAATATATTAGGTCATAGGCATAATATTGACTCTCCTTTAATGTTTCATTTTACAAAGAATCTATCCTGGGCTATGTCTAGAGATTCATAATTAAAAGATTGAGTTGTCTAAGACAGAGAAATACTTCTACACTTTGCTGTTTTTAAAAGAAGCTATATTGTACATGAAGCAAATAATTGGGTCAGTGCCACTTCAATCCTGTTTGTACGGACACAGACTTTAAATATTTTTAGAATATTTTATAAACTTGTATTAAAATGCATGATTCTTGTATTAAGAAGCCAGAGAATAGGAGGGAAACCTGCACAGCTGGCCTATATTCAACATGCCTATTCCTTAAAGCTAAAGCCTTTTCCAGAGGTAAAGGTGCGTAATCGGAACAACAACTCTTATGTTTTTGTTTTTCCTTATGAACTGCACTACTCACAAACTGATTTCTCTGTTGTTCCCACAGATCATTAATTTTAGCATTACATTATGGTCTTTATTTTAGAAATTTCTTTTTTAAAAAAAGACTCAACACTAATTTTTAGAGGAATTCCTTAAAAACTAACATGACAATTGTTTCATGGCCAGGAAATGTAAGATGTTTCCAATTATCTTTCCCCAGAAGCTCTCCAGCAAACACAGCTGCTATTACTCATAATTCTCAATAATCAATAAAACATTGGCCAAGCACTTTATTGCTAAGATTACATGCAAAGAGGCATGGAGAATGTTATCTGTAGTGTAGCCACCAAGAATCATAATGGATTACCTACTGCCACCACAAAAACGTGCCAAATGCTATAGAGATGACCAGCCTTCCCTTCTCCTAGAACCTTGCTGACCTCCTCTGCGTGGCTGAAAGGCTGCGCTAATCATCAGAGAAACCAGTAGGGGAAAGAGCAGGCTGTTGTCTTCCATACAGATATCCATACAGATGCCCTCCTCCCTGTGAGGAGGAGGCATTTCCCAGAGAGGAAGCACTGCCTGCTTCCTCCTCCTGGAGACTTGGCCCTTGCCCCTGCTCCCGGTTCTCCCCAGTTCCCTGAAGTCATGACGTGACTTGGCGCAGCATCCCATAAAATTAAAGTCTCACTGTACACACTTTCCTTTCACTACAGATAACTGGACACCCTCCTTCAGAGAGAAGCTCTTGTTCAATTCAGTTTGTTTCAAGTGATCTTCTGTCATTCAAATGAAAGAAACGATGGTTGGTTTTTGTTTACCTAGCATCGGTTCCTTTTTCCTAATTAGCACTCTGATCTCTTTTGGTGGAAAGACTTCTTTTCCCTGTGTGTAGTTTTGGGGGGACTGCCACTTCCTGTCACAGAAGCTGAGAGACTAGATACTGTTTTTCTCATCATCTTAAAAACTCAACCAATTGGATGCCTCTTCTCAAGACTTTGATTCTTGAGTGACCCAAGCATGGCGGCTTGGCCTTATCCCTACTGTTGACAGCTGTGGCATCATTCCCAGACAGCAGGCTTCCTCACTCTGGAGCAGTCTTGTGTTGACCTCCCTCCCAGCCTGGTTCTTCAGCCTCCCTGTCAGTCTGTGAACACCAGAGAGCCACTAATAAATTCCCCTTCTCTTGGGTCATCAAGAATCTCTGCCTGTTGCTTACATCACAGCACTGTGACTAACCCACACACAAATGAGGAAAACATACTTCTGACCCTATGAACACCTTCTCTCCAGTCTGCAGGAGTTAGCTCAGTAAGCTACTAATCATGAGGGTTCTGTTTCCATTATTTGTGCCGATAGGTGGCCAGGTCTACTCTCCTGACCTCCTTGTAGTCCACGCAATGGCAGTGTTCTAATGTGAATCACTGGAATATTTTTCACCGACTTAACCATTCTGGGCTCTATTTGCCAATTAAAAAAAGTAAATCCAGGGGTGCCCAGGTGGCTCAGTTGGTTAAGCATCTGCCTTTGGCTCAGGTCATGACCCTAGGATCCTGGGATCGAGTCCTGCATCGGGCTCATTGCTCTTGGGAGAGCCTGCTTCTCCATCTGCTCTCTCTGTCTCTCATGAATAAATAAGTAAAATCTTAAAAAAAAAAAAAAAAAAAGTAAATCCAGAGCCTGTGTTTTTATCTGGGTCCGGTTGAGAAAGCACTACTCAAGTTGCACCACATTTCAGCATGCATGCTTGCAAGCCTTTGGCGGGCTGTGATTTCCCTCTTCCTCCCAGAACGAATATTCTAAAAATCTTCCTATTTTATCTGTCCTTCAGTGTCCTGCTCTTGGATGTGCTTATGTGAAATGGGCAAAAGATAACTGAGGATTGGGAATGCCCAGATTGAGTCAGCAGCAGCAGGCAGGAAAGTTCCTTTAGGCAGAGAGCAGAGCACAAAGTCATGGATGAGAGGTGGGCAGGCAGAAAGAGGAGGCTTGCAGCCAGGGGACCTCAGAGAGTGTGGCCATAGTGAGTGTCTGAGTTGACACTTCGATGAGGTTTATACCCTGAGAAATACTCACACTTGTAGCTAGACTGGATATGTGAACTCCACACCAGTGGCCTGAGGATGGTGCTTGGATCCCCAAGATAGAGGCATCTCTTTACCCCAAGGCTTTGGCTTATGACCATGAGCAGGAATGACAGCAGCAAAACACAACCCAAAACAAACAAACAAGCAAACAAAAGCAGATGGTCCAAGCTGGCATTTTGCTGAGCCTCATTTATCATCCAGTGCCTTTAGCCAGCCTCCCTGATGCTTTCCAGCAATTAGGAAATCCAGGTTCCACAGGAAGTGGCTCACAGGAGCTGTGTTCCCAGAGACGTGGTGGTGATTTAAGATCTTGGTCTGGATCAACTCAGCCCCAAAGACCAAGTGCATAGTGTGGACACAAAAAGGAATATTCAGACCTGAACACATATTGGAGTCTCAATGGAGGGACACTGAAGTGCAGCAATGTGGCTGGAAGGTAGCAGAAAAGACTAAAGAGCCAAAGGATCAGTCCAAACCACAGGTCTGGGGTGTATAAATATTTGAACAAGGTTCCTAGTTGGCTCAGGGAGGGAAGAGAGAAGGAAACGCAGCTGCAGCTTTCTGAAGACATGAGTTCATTGCTGCTTTTTTTTTCTTACTTGCGTTTTTTTAATTGAGATAAATCCCACCATTTTTTGTTTGTTTTTTAAATTCCACCATTTTTAAGTGTACAGTTCAGTGAGTTTTTGTATATTCATCATGTTGAGGAACCATCACCACTCTCTAATCCAGAACAGTTCCATCACCCCAAAAAGAAATCCCACACCCATTAGCTGTCACTCCCCATTCTCCCTTCCTCCAGCTCTAGGGAATCACAAATATACTTTTGGACTCAATGGATTTGCCCATTCTGGGTATTTCCTCTGAGCGAAACCATACAGAATTGGCCTTTTGTGCCTGGCTTCTTTCTTCTTCAAACGTTCCTAAGGTTCAGCCACGTTAGAGCATGTGTCAGCGCTTACTCTTTTTGTAACTGAATACTATTCCCGTGTGTGGACGTACCACCTTCGTTGATCCATTCGCCCCTTGATGAACATACTGATGGCTTCCGCTTCTGGGCTACTATGAATAGTGTTGCTGTGAACATTTGTGTGTGGGTTTTTATGTGAAGATATGTTTTCAGTTCTCTTGGATATATACCTCGGAGAGCAATGGCTGGGTCACAGACTCCCTTGCTTCTTGAAACTCTTAACCTCAGTGAGGGGCGTGGGGCAAAACGGCAACAGTACTGTTCTTGCTGCCACCCTCCTGGATACGAAGCTCTCGATGCAGAGATGCCATGCGATGTGATAGTGTAAGATGAGCTTTGGTGCCTGCAGGAATGTGATGGCAAGCAAAGTTACTCCCTGAAAAGTGGAAGCAGAAGGTGATGTGGCAAAGGGAGCCAGGTCAGAGTCAGAGGACCCTTGCAGGGAACATCCATTGCCTCCTGCTGTCAGACCAGCTCCTCTCTGGAGCCTGCTGTTCCAGCCACATTCCATCCATTACTGCTCTTCCCAGAAGCACCAAAACATGGGTCAGGCAGTCAAGTGAATAGGTGCAAAGAATTGATTAGATTTTTTAAGGTGCTTGATGTCTTAGTTGGGTGGCTATAACAAACTATCACAGACTGTGTGGCTTATAAACAACAGAAATTTATTTCCCAAATTTCTGGAAACTGAAAGCCTGAGGTCAGGGTGTCAGCATGGTTAGGTTCTGGTGACAGCCCTCTCCCGGATCGCAGTCTGCCCTTTACTCACTGTGACCTCACATGGCAGAGGAAGCTCTCCTTGGTCTCTTTTAGAAGGGCATTGATCCAAGACTATACTTTCAGAGATCATTTCTATAGTTTGTTTCAAGGGCATTGATCCTACTCATGGCTCCCATCCCCATGACCCGATCACTTCCCAAAGGCCTGACCTCCAAATGCCATCACACCAAGCATTAGGTTTCAACCTACGGATTTGGGGGGCGGGTGTGGAATGGGGACAAAAACATTCAGTGTACAGCACCTGGCAATGTTAGTTACTTTTAAAAGTCCTTATTTCCTCTGCTCCTCCCTCTACCCCACCCCCACCCTGCCCTGCCTGTGTGCCCGCGCGCTCTCTCTCTCTCACATAAAAATCTTTAAAAAAAAAAAAAAAAAAGGTAGCAGAGAGGCATCTGGGTGGCTCAGTTGGTTAAGCGTCTGCCTTGGGCTCAGGTCATGATCTCGGGGTCCTGGGATTGAGCCCCACATTGGGCTTTCTGCTTAGTGGGGAGTCTGCTTCTCTGTCTCCCTTTGTTGCCCCCTTCCCCCACTCATACTCTCCCTCTCAAATAAATAAAATCTAAAAAAAAAAAAGACTTTCTTCCCTTTATCAGTGATAAAAGGAAGATCTGCCATAAGAGTCAGAGAACCCCTGTTAATGCTCTGCCTTGGTCCATCTCGTGCCCAAATGTTCCTCCTGATACAAGAGGGGTTTAGTGATGCTCCCGGCACCTCCTGGAAGAACACACACTATGACATTTCTGAAATAGCATGATGCTCTTCTGTGCCTTCCTCTCCCTTCCCTCTGCAAACAGATGGCCAGAATGGAAGGCACCTTTCTTCTAATCAAAGTGTGTCTCCTCTGACCTCTCAGGCTATTTAAATTCCTCTCATCAAATAAATCCCGCAATAGTCCAAGTGGATTTTCACCCTAAGAGTGCAGATGCAGAGGAAACCCACAGGATGGTGAGGAGGCTGGTTTTTCATGGTGTTGGTAGTGACCATTGAAATGCTATTTGTAGCATTAATTAAAATGAAAAGAGCAGAGTCTTCATAATACTAAGTAATACTAGGGATTAAGGTAGCTCCCTGGGGGGGAATATGCCTTCATCTGCACCTTCAATCTGCACAAATCTAGCCTGGGTGGCTCACAACGCTGGCAGGTAAAACCGTCCTATCCATTCTAACCACCGCGTCTCTGTACCTGAGTCTACATGGTGAGCACTCTGCTAAGAGAAAGGGATACAAAAGTGACTAAAACGCAGTTCTTGTCCTCAAGGAATTTATAATATTAATGGAAATATGTAAAGGAATCTGATATGTTGGGCACAAGTGAAAAGTTGAAGATTTCCGGGGATAAAGGACAGACGCCAACACAGGCCAAGATCACTTAGCCTCACTGAGTGCTCCGAGACCGTATTCCTTCTGCCTAGACCATCCTGGTGGGAGGGGGCAAGGGGAGAGTAGTTCTGTGAATCTAATGAGTCTATTTGGACCTTTCCCTTTGGCCTTAACCTCAGCAGACACTACTCCCTCTGTAGACACTACTGAAACCACAAACTCTAGATAATCCTTTTGGAATTATTTGCTTGGAAAGCAAAAAGATGCTAGTGCCCTCTTTCAGAAAAGCGTATATTTTTGTAATTAATTAAATCAAGTGAACCCTTTGGTCTATGATAGGTACAGCCTCTTCTAATTTTAAAGGCATTGAGGACCCAAATATTATATGAGGCTGCTCCCTCATGGGCCCTCAGCAGGAAGAGCACAGGAGCAGCCTAGAAGGGACCGCCAGAGCACAATGTGGGTTGGAGGGGTTTCTTCTACCAGATCCCAGGATTTCAGCAAATTTTTCAGGTCCTTGCCAAGTGCTCTAAAGCATTCAGTCCCAGAGCTGTGTCTGGAGTTGGCCCTGGCACTGTCAGCTGTTGGTCTGGGAGATACTATGATGAGGACTAGCTCTTAGGGAAATGGTGCCTTTTGAAGGGACACATCACTTGGTCACTGATTGTCTTGGAGTAAGGTTTTGGGGTATAAAACTGAAACTACCTGGTAAACATGGATCGTCTGCTGCTGCTCTAAGGTAAGCATCCTTTTTTGAGGAAACTGAAGGAATTCTCTCTGAGTCTGAGGGTGAGCTTCACAGGCAGGATTGGAAAATCTTCCCTTGCCCTAGTTTCTTGAAGCACTGTTCACTTGCTTCATACCCTCGTCCTCCTCTTGGGAAAGCAGGAAAGGCAGAGACAGCACCACTAGGAGGCTTCCAATGCTTCTTCAACTGTTCACTAGAGTTTTCCCCAAATGTGTTTCTGGTTAGTTTAAAGAAGGATAAACAAGATTTAATAGCTGGCAATGAATCACATTTTTTTCTCCCTAAATGCTATTTGGATCCACTCAAACCCCTGTCATTCTACTTTTGTACAAATAAATAAATCTCCTTTTCTTTTCTGCATTTTTCTCTGTCCTGCATTTCCTAAAATACAATTTGTTTGACGGATGAGTTAAGCAGTTCTGAGGTTTGTTTTTGGCTCTGTAGGCAACTGGGTTGTTTTCTCATCATAATTCAGTGGGACAAGGTTATCACCCCACAAACACTAACACCTCATTTAGAACCAGAAGCACCCCCTCCCCGATTGAGTAAGCAATTGCTGATGTTCTTGGTGTAAGTTTCAGTTGTTACATATAAAGTTTCCTTCTATCAGCGTCTCTGCCCTGCCTCTCCCCTTCCTTCTCGTTTTAGTTCTGCTGGGGGTACTGGGCCTACACAGGCATTCTGAAGTGTAATTACAGACAGACACAAAGCAAACTTGAGAGGAAGTCCATCATTTGCTTAGGCCTGGGGTTCTAGACGGAAATCTGACAAACGAGGACCAACCTCACTGTAACCTGAAAGCAAAATTAACCCGGGGAATTTTTTTTCTGAAACAGAAACCACACAATCGTGAATTTTTTTTTTTAAGACAAAGACCTGTGAAATAGTTGTGCTGAAATTAAACCTACATGTTTTCAAAAGTCATTGTGCTGGAATAAAACGGAAATGTTCTCCAAACAGACTTAGAATCAACATTGCATTTGGTCTCAAGTCCCCGGTTAAAGGGAGAGTGCCCTTTAAATAACTGCCCATTATAGTAAGAGATGAGGCAGGTGTATGAAAGTATGCCAAGGATCTCATTTTCAAGTTCTTACTAATGCAGCGTCTCTGTGAGCCTGTCTCAAATGTTCTATCAGTGTTTCTCACAATCAGAAATGTTATTATAAAAAACAAACAAACAAACAAACAACTATTGCTCAGAAGAAAGGCAGAAGATCCCAAGAGGAGGGCAAACCCGGAGTCCAGAGGTGGGCTCCTGTTCTCCTGTTTCTTTTGGGTAGGTGGTTGGAGAATAAAGAGGAAGGAGTAGGTTTCCACCTGAGAAACCACAGCCATTTCCGCCCTGCCATCCTACCTCCCCTGATCCATCTGTCCAAGCTTATCCACAAAGCCTAGAAGCCATATGGCCTAGCCTGAAGATTACTTCCACAAGTTCTTCAGATTTCTTTCTATTACAGTACTGGTTAAGTCTGCCTATGCTGTATTGCAATAATCTGTTCATGAGCCTATAACTATCTTGGGAATTGGGACATTATCTTCTTTGGATCTCCTAGTATCAAGCATAGAGCACGTAATAACTGATAAATGAACAAATGAGCAGCGGCACGAAGGAAAAAATACCAAATAGCACTGATTAATAATATATTTCCTAAAAAATAATAATAAATGTGATAGAAATTTTCAAGATTTTATTTATTTATTTGAGAGAGAGAGGGAAAGAGAGCACAAGCAGGGAGCAGAGGGAGAGGGAGAAGCAGACTTCCCGCTGAGCAGGGAGCCTGACCTGGGGCTCGATCCCAGGGCCCTGAGATCGGGACCTGAGCCAAAGCAGATGCTCAGCCAACTGCGGCACCCTGATGCTCTGAAATGTAAAAAAATGTTTAAGCCACTTTCCTTTCCCAGCTTTCACTTATCAGCCACCTATAATGAAATATGTAATTTTTTAAAAGTAACATGAAGAGTACGATTTCCAGTCAGCTTCATGCAATTTTGCACAGTTTGTGGGACTGCCTTGTAAGCACCCTGGGCCCCGAGGATCAGGAAATGCAAAGTTCTTACTACTGGCCCAGGCCAGTGGTTCTCTCCACCTTCAGGATGTACTGGAATCACCAAAGGACACCTGAGATTGCTGGGCTTCATTCCCAGAGGCTCTGATCCAGTAGGCTGGGGGCACTGTTGCGGCTGCTGGACTGGGGAACTTCACTTAGAGAGGAAAACAGGCCAGGTGGTGGGTGCTGAGTTTGCAGTTCTTTCGCTGATCAAACTGCCTGGCACTGAAGAGGCCATCCATCTCACGGCGGGGGGGGGGGGGGGGGGGAAGGGCACTGGCTCCTTATGTCCACAGAGCGCTCTGGAACACGAACCCTGGGTCACTTACACAATCACACCTTTCTCAGCCTTATGGTGATGGAAGACAACAGGGAGAAAAGCAGTGAAAAGGACGGTGCTTTGGAAAATCAGAAATACTACAGAAATGGGCTGTTTTATCATCACAAACGTCCTGTGTACTGGGCTTTTCCGCTGGTGCCTTTCTAGGTTGGACTTCTCAGCCTGGAAATACTGATGTTAATATAATGGAACAAACTCCCTGTTTTAGGAAACATGAAAAATGCCAGGAAAAAAAGGAGTGTATCAGGGTTTACACCCTGGGGGAGTTCACAATTTTGGGGGCATTCTCCTAAACTGATACAGAAGGACGAGCATCTGCTCAGTATCTTATGCATATACATCTTTACCCGCTGATGCCACAACCACCATGGTTGTTTCCGGGGATCTGCTGGCAGCCCCGACTCCAACATTAATCAACTTGACATCTGGAACCAACCTGAGGCACCCCGTCCGAATGTCACAGATGCCTTTACTTTCCAGCTGTCAGCAAAGAGATTATTCAGTTAAGGGTGCCAGGTCTACATCACACAGTCTGCATGGAGGAGGGCTGGGTGGTATGTTAAAAAGAAAGCTGAATAATCCAAGAGTGTGGGCAAGACAAAAATTTCCCTCAGTAATCAGTCAACTCAAACCTACACCAGGAAGGCATTTTGCCTGCAGCAGCAAAATGACTGTGGTTGGGTTGACCTGGTGAGTTTGCGCTCTACATGTCCTCAGATGCATATTTTGCCCATTTTTGCAAATTCCAATGCTCCTTGAGCTAGCTCCATAACAGCAGCTGCTACTTTCAAAACCCTTGAGCACCCAGGGCTCTGTTGCAGCTGGGCGGCGTTGGTGCCGGGAAGGATGTGGACACTTCCTCTTAGGTGAGTTCCAAAGACGCCTGGGCACTGCTTAGTGAAGAGCAACGTACTCATTGCTACTATGGCGAGAGCAGCATGGGATGGGGCTGATGGGCACAATGTCAATTACATACCCTTTTTATTGAAACATTCCACATATTCTCATATGGAAAAGGAGGCCCAGGATGTTATCTAGAAGAACTGCTTATTGGAAATTACTCTGTGATGTGTTAGGACAAAGCAGGCAATGGGGAATCAAACTTCACCTCATCAAGGAGGGGGAAACGAATCTGTAGGTACCATTGTAAATCATCCAGGAGACAAATGTCTGCCTGGATTGTCACCCACCATTTCACGGCCTTGATTTCTCAAAACCTAAAACCATAAAGGACCCGAACCAGAGAGGAAGAGCATCCTGGCCTCCCATGTTTGCTGATTTAATTTTCCTCTCTGAACACACGCAGCCCCATAATTAGAACATTTACCAACCATAAATGCAATTTAAACTCTGTACATGTGTGCCTACACGTGTGGAGAAGTTTAAGCTGAGATACGGTTTCAATAAAAACAGTCTTTCTGCACTGATTAGAATGTGTAAAGAGGAAATCTGTTTATACCACAATCTACTCAAAACTTGTGTTGGCAGCAACACTCTTGGCTTATAAATGTCAATAGCAAAGCTACACGAAGAGTATGAATTAAACTGCTCATAATCTGGAAATTCCGAACTCATTCTAAAGTGGCATGCCTTTGGGGTACCTGGGTGGCTCAGTCGTTCAGCATCTGCCTTTGGCTCATGTCATCATGATCCCAGGGGCCTGGGATCAAGCCCTACATCCAGCTCCCTGCTCAGCAGGAAGCCTGCTTCTTCCTCTCCCACTCAGCCTGCTTGTGTTCCTGTTCCCTCTCTTGCTATGTCTGTCTCTGTCAAATACATAAATTAAATATATATATATATTTTTAATGACATGCCCAACTCATTCCACTACGGTGGTCCTGAAGGAATGTCTTAAGCCCTTGTCTGAATGGCAGACTGCTCACGGAGGAGGCCTGCTCAGGGATGCTCCTCCCACTGTGGAATTTAAGGCCACCCTCAAAAGGCAAGAAATTCTCAGAGGAAACTACAGAGTCCTGCGATGTTTTGGAATGGGATTCATATTTATTTGCCATCTCTTAAAAAAACACTGGTATCATTCTGGATGTATGGCAGCATAAAGAATGAAATTATCAGAATAATTTAAAAGCAACAGGGCATTTAATTTTTCTGATACTCCGTTTTTCATTTCCTATTGATTTCATAAAAATCAGCAATCAAACACTGTCCATCAAGCCTACCTACCCACCTATTCATTCATCCAGACCAACAGCAGCCCTGTTCTGATCAGTGCAAGGGCCCCTGATGGTTGACAGAACTCAAAAGAACCATTGGTCATACTCAAAAACCAGAAGGAAGAGGAAAAACACAAGCAGAAGAGATGAAGGTGGAGAAAAGCCACAAGGGACAAGTGGGCACTATCTGTAAAGGCAGGGACGTTGTGGGACGGGATTGCCTGTGGGGAGGTGTAGATGTGTCTCCCCTGTAGCGGACTGTAAAAGAACAACCTTGCGATGATGTAGACATGACCAGCCCCACTGGTGAGAGTCCTAGAAAGATCTCTGGGTGATGAACAGTCTTCCCCTCCAGGTTGGCTGGGGGGAAATATGCATTTATTGAGCTGGAGGGAAAGCGGTGGGGGGAGCTTGTCTATAAAAACAACAATAATGGGGTGCCTGGGTGGTTCAGTGGGTTAAAGCCTCTGCCTTTGGCTCAGGTCATGGTCCCGGGGTCCTAGGATTGAGCTCCACTTCGGGCTCTCTGCTCAGCGGGGAGCCTGCTTCCTCCTCTCTCTCTCTCTGCCTGCCTCTCTGCCTACTTGTGATCTCTTTCTGTCCAATAAATAAATAAAATCTTAAAAAAAAAACCAGCAAATATGTGCTATATGCCAGGCACTGTTCTAATCAATTGACATTTATGAATTCATTTAACCACAACAACCACCGCCCTAGGAAACAGGTGTGATTGCCACTCCCCATTTTACAGATGAAGAAACTGAGGCACTGAGGTGCAGGAACTTCCCAAGGTCATCTGGTCAGTGAGTGGCGAAAGCAGACACTGGCAGTTCATTCCGAGACACAAATTTTAGCTCGAATCTCTGCTGCTTCTCGAAAGTACCAGGACCCATGGAGTAAGCAATGTTCTAAGCAGACTCCAGACGTCCCTGCTTATAACCAGCACTCCATTCTACCTCCTGACATGGCTGACAAAGGTCAACTGAATATATCATGTCCCCTCTACCCTTTTCTTTTGTCTCATTACACTTGTTCTAATACCAAAGTCGGCCAGGAGCCCTGTTACACTCTGGAGTGACTACGGGTTTATTTGTGTGGCCCTGGGCTGTTAGATGGGGTGCTGATGGGGGCCCCACCCTCAGACCAGGCTCTCCTTCTCTTCTCCAGGTTTTTCAGGCATTCACTTGGATCTGATCCGCCGCTGGCGAAGGCTGTGTGTGCCCACGTAAAGACAAAGAGTATAGACAATTGTTTTCTGCTGATTCAGATGCAAAAAAAAACTCCAGACAGCAGGGCAGTCATTTATAGAGCACTTTCAATATATGAAATCAGTGCTTTTGCATGTCTTAATGCATTTACTTCTCCCAGCAACTCGGGGAAGCAGCCACTGTTATCTCTGATTTTAGAGGGAAAAAGACTGAAGATTCAAACAAAGCTCTGTGACTTGCCCAAGATCATACATCCAGTAAAAAGCACAGCCCCAGGCCTCCAAAGCCCTGTGTATATCATGATGCTGAACACAAATCCATCTTTCCTTCAGCCCTTTATAAGCAACAACAGCAACTGGAAATAAATAAATAAAGAGATAGAGAAACAAAGAACCAGAACCCTGCACTCAGTTTATGGGATAAGAGAAATGAGTAGCTCAAATGGACCACCTTCAATGTATTCTTTCCTGCATCCCAGATGTCCACACAAGATGGGGCAGCCTCCACATGGCGACACGCCTTTAACCTCTCTTTCTGAGATGAGATCTGTCTCCATACTCCACCCTGGAGTGAGTGCATTTCTGGGGAGCTGGAAGCGGAAGGTCTTCCATGAGGGGCCCTCCTCCGTAGAGTACCATTCCTCTTGTTCTCCTGAGAGCCCTGGTTAGCTGACCTTTCAGGCACGATGAAAGATAGCTTTTTTTGGTTTATTTTCCCCAGACAGTTGGAGGAATGTTGTTCTGGGCTAATGTTCAGTGGGTTTGTGTTTTTGTTGCTGTATGGTGCTTTGCTATAGTGGTATTACCATATTTTGGAAGTTTTCTAAACCATTGCCCATGCACCCAGGGGTGACTATTAAAATGATGAGGACATTTTTATAAATCACAAAAATAAATAAATGTATAAAAGCACAGTTAGTAAAATAGGCAAAGCTAGCTCAGCTAAAAAAACAACTGAAAGTTTTTTGCAGAATCTGGGTTTTGTACCTAAAAAGAAGTCCATGGGGAAAAAAATCGTACATTTTAAGGAACAACAACAAAAATAAATATATGTGAATAGTATGACAAATGGTAAATGCTGAATTTGTATTTTTTATCTTTGTATTTAGATGGAAGAAATAAAGATAGAAAAAATGAAGCATACATGTACTAGGGATAACTGTAATGTTATGTCTTATTGGTACATAATCGTTTTGCTAGAATCAAACCACGCATGACAATTTTTTCTTTTTAAGTTGCTTTTAAGAAAAATGGTCCTTTTGTTCTCTCATCTAATAGCTATGACATTTACCATATCTGAACTCTTACCGGCATAAGAGATTATGGCCAGAGCCTGCTAAGAAAATTCAGAAGCTAGAATTTCTGGAATATCTGCCCACCCCCTCTATCTCCTTCTCCCCATCTCCCGCTTCCACCTACCCACGTATCCACTACTCTGCCAAGAGCATGACCTTTACCAATTGAGGGCTTCACTGACTGCACATAAGTTTAATCCTTGTCTCCCTGGTCATCCCTGAAAATACACATAAGTAGTTTTCCAGAAAAGAAGAAACCGATTGCCAAGTGCTCTGTGTGCTGGGCAAAATTTCAATGACTAAGTGAATATATATGGAGGAAATAAAATTAAGTGCTTAATAATCCATTAATGGGCAAAAATTCAACCATTTACAACTTGACAAAAGCCTATTAAATGGGTATTTTACTTTCAATATTTTAGGTCAGGCAGGTCTTTTGGTACTCCATGGGAGAGGGAGACAGCAAAGTGAATGTGGCAGTGATTCACACTTGCAGGGCTCCTCCAGGCTCTTTAAGGTTCCCCAAACAATGATGCTGACCCTGGCCTGGGCCTTGGTCTACTAGCACAGGAGCTGGGCAGAGTCAGTAGCGCAGCTCCTTATGGATGATTACACTTATAGACCTTGGGCAGGACCTAAAGAAAGCAGGCTTCAGGCCAGCTGAACTTAAACTAGCTTTGTTTTAAATGCCAAAGCAAATGAGTCGTCCTACTACATTCCACATTATTAGTGGAAGGGGAAACTCTTGCCATAGTGCAACACTAGGAAGAGGCAGGTGGTCAAAGAGCAAGGCTTCCGCCAACTATAGAATTGATAAGACTCTGATCGCTTATGGAACTTTCAGTTCTCTGCGTGTGTGTGTATGTGTGTGTGGTCTGAAAAAAATCAAACCAAAGTGTGTGTTTTGGGGAGGTGAGGGGAGAGGGCAGGCAGAATCAAAACAGCAACTGTATCTGAATTTGTTTTTTAACTATGCCAAATGCATGTGGAGTAACAGAATCAAACAAGTTTCTCAAGCAGAAAGAATTATTTTGCTTTCAAACACGGACCAGGTAAAAGCAGTCTCAAAATCGATTAGAAATGCAGCTGTGATTCCACTGTGGTTATTCCTTCTAATCACATACAAAATTGCAAGTGCTTTCTATAAATTACTTGCAGGTAATTAAGTCCTTTACATTCATTCTGTGATGGGGGCAGTCTTATCGGGAATGTTTGTCCTAGAACAGCTGTTAAGTTCCTCCCAGGAAAAAAAACCTGCAGGACTCTTTAGTTCATAATCCTGTTAGTTTACTTTCTCGAGATTACAGTTGGGCATCATGTTGATGCAAATAGCAAGGCAAGTAGCTCTAGGTCCACAGCCAGAAAAGGGAGCTCCCTGACCTCACCACAGGTGGAGAATGATCAGACAATGTATTTGGCCTTTCCCTCCCCCACCGCACCTCTCCAAACACACAGACATATACCATGAAATTCCAGATTTGCCCTTCAGTCATTTTCTGGTGCTCACTCCAAGAGCAGAAGGGGCAGGAAAAGAAGCACAAAGCTGAGCCAGGCCCCATCTGGCTACTGACTTCTTCTCCTCTTCTAGTTTCTTCTCTGACATGACCTGAACATCACTTGGGTCTTGGAAAGCCGGTGGCTTTCTCATTCTGTTCCCTCAGCAATACTAGGCCAGCCCTTCCTACCCCTTAATAGATATGGATATCCTAAGTTTTCTAAGGCTCTTCTCCCTAAGCAAAGTAAAGGCTCCCAAAGGGCACAAAACATTCTGTGGCCTTTATTATTGCTAGTACAGGGCTAAGCAGCAGCAGTCCCTCAAAGACAAATTGTGGGAGGAGTCTCTTCAGTGTAATTTTTGGTCAGTTGTACTAGATGGGCAAGAAGAACAAAAGAAAACATCAGGAATGACAGTACAGCAAAGTCAGCCACTACGAGAAACCCTGTTAAACTTAGAAAAAACAAAACCCCGTTTCTGTGATTGCCCAGAGTACATGAGCACCCTACTCTGAGATAATTATGTAGTCTTTCCTTCGTGGCTTCGTAGCTATGCTGACCATGAATATAAAATAGAATCTTAACCCTCAATACATTCCTTTTCAGGACAAACCTTTGGGCCCACCTTCATTAGTGGACTAAAACTAAATTCTAGAGTTGGGGTCCTCTCACACTCTTCCGTAGATTTGTTTTTAGTATAAGTTCTTAAACTGCCACAAAATAAAATGCTCAAGGATCTCAAAAGGGAGATTGTCGCCTTATAATTAGGACCTATCCCCTAGTAGTTATGTAAATTCTCATTCTTCGTCATGAATTACCGAATTATTTGCTTTTTGAGCTTTCAGGGGTGAAGTAGGTTGGAATTTTCACTCCTTTTACCTCTGTAGTATTTTCATTTTTAAAATTAAAAAAATAAAAATTTAAAAATAACTCATTGCCAGTATGTACATAAGTCAAATAATGTAGGAAATTTATGGTGGGGGGTATGAATTCAGGGCTTGCCAGCAGAAGGGGGTGTGCTGAAGCTGGTTTCCTTTCACCTTTGGAAGAGATGGACGCTGTCTGTGGTGACACAGGTTCTGGCCTTAGACCTTTGTTTTCCTGCATTTACCTAGAAGTAGGCCTCAACCCCAAAAGAGTTAGCAAAGGTCACTTCTCAAACCCTTAAAGCTAAGATTTGGGTCTTCCTTTGCAGAAGAGTCATTTACTGATTACTAATACTAAATGTCTAATACTAATGTCTAATACTAACGTTTAAATGAACAACTGAATATTGCTCCATTTGCACCTTCACAAGAGCCTTGGTTACATTTTACACCGTGTGGAAATCGTAACAGTTTTCTCTTCTACCAAATTTTCCTCTCCTTGAAAGAGTAAGTTAACAGGAGACACAGAAATGGATGATTTCTACAAGGATGCTGGGTTAATAACCCAAGCATCAGACACACACCCCAACCAGTCACCCCACCCCAACTGGGGCTCAGGGTCTGCTCCCCCCGACCAAACTTGGAAGAAGTCCGGAGGGGGAGATGAACCTGCCACCAACCTATGGCTTTTCACCGCGAATGGCTTAAGTAACACCCCCCCCCCCCCCCCCCCAATCACCATTCGCACACACGCCAGGCGCGGATTACGGGCCTCGAAGCCAGGGCAGCGGATGGGATTCAGAGCAATTTCTCCGATTACTCAGCCCCAGGACAGCGGACGCGTCTCCAGGCACACTCCCGGGCGTGCGGAGGCCCCCACGCAGCCTCCTGGCGGCTGCAGCTCCTCACCCCGGGACCGGACCGGGCCTGGGCAGGCGCCCCACGCCGGCAGAACGAGCCCGCCACCCCAGCAGCGACGGGCCAGCTCTTCATGCTCCACGGCTCTGGGCTCTTCGCACGCCCCCAGTCCTGCGTGGGAGAATTTGCCCTCCTGGGAGCACCAAATCGTCTCCCTGCCACCCGCCAAACGGCGAGATGGCCGCTGGGCCGCCTACGTCCCCACCCATCCTCCACTGGCAAGACACTGCTCAGAGACCACCCCACCCAGGCTCACGCCAGTTCCCTGAGGGTTTGCGGTCGGTCATTCGGGGAAACTAGCCCCACAGCTCGGGATGGGGATGGCGGTGCGGAGGAAAGAGACACAAATGCGCCTTCCGGGCAGGAGGAGTAGCTGCGGGGAGGGGGTGTCACTCAGTGTCACCCTAGCCCACCCCACGGAAACCAGAAAGCATCAGGGCTTCCCCGCACCCCCTTCCTGCGACACGACTACGACCCGGGCTGCTCGACCACCTCCGCCAACCCGTGCATCTGCGTCTGTGGCCATCACCAGAAACCAATTGGTTTTCAAATAGTTAAGATAAGCCTAGGATCTTAATTTCCTTTATGGGACCGACCACGCGGCTGTGTAAATGTCTCCTGACAGACGTAATGGAGGGTTATTAGCAGTACAAAGCCTGTCGGACCCGTAGCATTAGTTCAAGGGAATATTTCGGTGTCGCACCGAAATTGCTGTGCATGTAAACCAATTTCCCCGACAGAAGGGTAAACACAGACTCGTTTGAACCGCGAGATGAAAACAGATGGGATATCGCACAGTTCCCCAAAATACAACAGACTTCTGGGCCAATTACACGTGGTTAGCTCTGAATGTCAGAGGAAATAGTTTTCTTTGCTGCTAAATGTCACAAAAGTCACCTAAAGGCACAGAAGGGGGCCGCTTTGTTTTTGCGAAACTTGCTAAAATTAATCTGTGCTGGAGACACTTGTGAAAAGCAGAACAACTTCCCCTCCCCTCTCCTCCCCGCCGCCCTGTTTCAGGCCTTTGTGAAGGCCAGAACCCTCGGGTTGGGATCCCGGCACAGGGGGTTAGAAGCGTGCATCTGCTAGCTGAGAAAACTGTGGAAGAGAAGGAAAATCTAGCAGGCGCTTGCCAACCCAGAGGGTCTAAGGAGTGCGTAGGGGGTCCGTCCCCCACCCCCGCCCATCCCGAACACAGATGGGGCGGAAATGCCCCCCTCTGCGTTGCCCGGGGCCCCGCCTCCTCTCTCCACTACAAGATGTGTGTCCGTCCTTCCCCACGCATGCCTCGGACCTGGCGGAGCAAGAAAAATCAAGAAGGAGGCGGCCATCGGTCCTGACCCACGAGGTCCGGGCGCACCACGTGCAGAAATATCACGGAGCCTGGCTGAAGGCTCAGGGCAAGGGCCGTCCAGCCAAAATCCTCCAAAGTCCCGAGCGACCACCGGGGCAGGGCAGAGCGGACTCGGGACGAGAGGGCGGTGCGCTGGGGCCCGGCCTCTCCGCGGGGCTCGCGGCGAGCGCTCAACTTGGGACTGGTGCAGGGCGCGGAGAGTAAGGGAAGTCTGTAGGCAGGGCCGTTATCTCGTAGCGGGGGAAGGCCGCAGAGACCGTCCGCCCCGCCCGAGTGCGATGCCTGTGGGCTAACGCCAGCGCGGGGCTGGAGGAGAGAGGGCCGGGCGCGCTGCGAAGGGCCGGGGTCACCGCGCCAACGGGCTCCGGAAGCCGCCTGGCGGGGCCGCAGGGCAGGAGGCCGGAGCCTGGGGCCGTCCGGCCGGAGGAAGCGGCTCGGGTCGCGCCGCCTCGCGCCCGGGAGCCGCGTGCAGGGTTCAGCCGTGTTTCGGTTGCCCTCTGACCTGACCCTGGGTGCACAAAGGCCTCCTGGGTGCGCAGCCATGGCCCAGCCTTCCAGTCGCTGCCAAATTAATGAGCCCACGTCAGGTTGGGTTTACAGCTCGGCCGGGACGCAGCCGAGTGGAAAATGAGCCCGGGGCCTCTCGGGAGGTACCCGCACTAGTGCCGAGGCGCTCTGGCGTCCCTGAGGCCCGGGAAGCCAGGGCCCGCACGGTTCCGCCTTCAGTTCTCAGCTCCGCTTCTTTGGCTCCGGAGGGAACGGGCCTGCCCCGGGGACACCTGCCGGCGTCTGCCCTGCTTTATTAAAACAACACACAGCCCACATTTAACATTGCAGCAGCACAGGCCAGGCATACTTGACACGGGTCGTTGAGTTGTGACTCGGCGACCCTCTGGTGTCTTTACGACGCCCCTAGCTGCAGGGCTTTGGGGGCCGAGTTTGCGTCCCCGGGAATCAGTTCCTCCTGACCGTGGGTCCCAGGCCCGGGGTGCCTCTAATGAGTATGTACCCCCAAAGGAGTGGAGAATGGTTCCTCCCTTCAAAAAGCAAGGGTCTGGAAGGCCGACTTCGAGGGCAGACATTTTCAATCTGCTGTCTAGTGCCGGTTTTGAAAGCCAAAGATAAGTCGAAAGGGGATTTGGTGTTTATTTTCAGTAAGAGTCGATCTGCTGAGTTCATCCTGAAGTCTAGAAGACTAGCTTTCTGTGCTAAAGGTCTGCGTTCTTACTGCTCTTAAAAAAGACTGGGGAAATCAGTCCAAGAAAAATGATTAAATGTGAAACTGATAAGGCTTAAGGCATTGATTTACCTTATTCCTTCCAGATTTTTCAAATATACTAAAAGAAAGCATTTTTTAAAACACCCAAAAGGTCAAAAGAGGTAGACTCTCAAGAAGCCCTTTCCCTGCAGCTTTGTTTGCTGTTGAGAACTAAGAAGGTTAGGAACTGGGAAGAAATGGTGTGTGGGTTAATGCTGAATCATATGTCACTCCTGCAACTTCCTCATCCTCGCTTCAAAGAGCACTGCCTTTCAGAAGTGCAAGATCCTGCTACAGACTCCCTTTCCTCTGGTAACCTAAGCAAGGGCAGCACTAGATCATCTCTCATAATTCCCCCTCATCTTACTCATCCCTTTCCCTTGTCTAGATTCCACTCACATGCCTCCTGCATCCATTGGGCACCTCTAAGCCTTGCAGACCTGGCTACCCTGTCCAAGGCCACACCTTCCTCTAAAATCTCACTGTACTTAGAAGGTCAAATTGCCTTTTTGATGTCAAGCAATCACTACCTTTAAAGTGTTAAAAATCTCAAGGGTTCACACCAGCAAACTATGAAGTACTGAATTTTTGTTGTTGTTGTTGTTAAAACAAACAAACAAACCAACAAACCTAGGGGTGCCTGGGTGGCTCAGAGGGTTAAGCCTCTGTCTTGGGCTCAGGTCATGATCTCAGGGTCCTGGGATCCAGCCTAGCATTGGGCTCTCTGCTCAGCAGAGATCCTGCTTCTCCCTCTCTCTGCCTGCCTCTCTGCCTACTTGCGATCTCTGTCAAATAAATAAATAAATAAATAAATAAAATCTTAAAAAAAAAAAAAAAAAGAAACCCTACCTATTTCCTCAACTAAAAGTTAACCCCCTTGGAGACAATGACCAAGATCAATTGTCTGTATTGTCTCACAGTAAGTGCCAGATCAAGAAATGTTACCCATGTTGATTCCACAGCTAAAATTAATACTCCCCTCAAAAATGCTAATAACTAGACTGATCATGGTCAGTGGGGATACCAGCTTTTCCCTCATCATTCCTAGTTCATTCTACTTTATGTCAATAAACTTGCTTCTCTTCTGAATCCATAGAGATAGAGTACTGCTGAAGAAACTGAAATTTTGATCAGAGGAGAAAGAAAGTGGGGAAAAGAGAAAGAAATATGGGAAGGCAGAGGATTTTGAGAAATAATAGGGATAGGCATCAGTACAAAGTGAGAGTACCTAAGGAACCAAGAGGGCACCAAGGAATCAGTGAGTGAGAAGACCACTCAAAGGTGGGCAAGAGAGAGAGAGAGATGTGGACCAATGCCCAGGACAAGTTTCACTTCCTGAGAGGCGATATACTATTTTGGTTAAGAGCTCATGTTCACCATTCTGTCTGTATGCCCCTAAACAGACTATAAAACCTCCTGAGCTTCAGTTTCCTCACCTGTAAAATGAGGATAGTAATAATAGTTATATCACATACTTATGAGGATTAAATAAAATAGCGTGCAATTTTACCTGGGGTATCAAGTCATTCCTCTCTGCTCTAATATTACAATTTACCTAGTTGGTAGATTGTGAAGTAGGGGAAAGTACTTTTTTCCCTCTGAAATTTGAGAAAGTGAAGAAGAATCACCAGCTATTTTAAGGAAAACCTTTACCAAAAGACAAAAGCCAAAATGCAAAAATAAGTAATTGAGAGGGATTGGAGAAAAGTTTAAAGAAACACGCATACACACACACATCCTCTAAGTAAAATCCTTAGAGAGATGAGAGAAAGTATTGCATCCACGTAATTAGAAAAGGATGCTATAAAAAGGAAACATTAAGAGAACAAGAAAGAAATTTAAGAAATTAAAAATATGCTAGCAGAAATAAATTCAGTAAAAGAGTCTAAATGAAGTTAAAGAAATCTTTCAGGAAAAGAACAAAAGGAGAAAGGGATGAAAAATAGGGGAAAAAAAAGACTCGAAGAATAATATAGGAAGTCCAACATTCAAACAATTCAAACAATCCAAAAAGAGAGTGGTAAGAGAGGGGGATTTTTTTTTTTTTAAAGATACAGCACAAGAAAATTTCCCAGACTTACTGGGGTAAGTTCTCAGATTAGAAGGGCTGTTGGGTGCCTGGCACAAGGAATGATGAAAGACTTAACACCAAAGGACATTATCATGAAATTTCAGAAATTTGTGAGTAAATAAAAACTCCAAAACTCTTCCAGAAAGAAAACTGGGTCAGATGCCCAAAAAATGGGAATGAGAATGGCATTGAACATCTCACAAATAACACTAGAAGTGAAAAGAAAATAAAGCAATACCTGTCCAATTCTAAGGAAAAATTTCCAGTCAGAATTCTATACCATCCAGCTGAATACCCATCCCATATGCTGATGGAATAAAGACATTTTCAAACATGGAAAATTCTCAAAATTTTATCTCCATGTACCCTGCAACATATATTGCTGACCCACCCAACAACTATCCCCATCTTTCTTTCATATTATTTTCTTAAAGATTTTATTTATTTACTTGGGGGGGGGACAAGACTCCCTGCTGAGCAGATAGCCTGAAGCAGGATTAGATCCCAGGACCCTGAGATCACGACCTGAGCTGAGGGCAGATGCTTAACCGACTGAGTCAACCAGGTGCTCCTTTCATATTATTTTTTTAAGGCATCATATACCCATGTGCTTCTGGGAAGCCAAACCTTTACTCAGCCCTTTGGAGTAGGCTTGACTAATTCAAGCCAACAACAACTTGTAGTTCCCTATTTGGGCCAAAAAACTGGCTTAGAAATGGACATGAACCCAACTCAGGTCGATTTAGTCAGATGAAAAGTCTGCTGGGCATATAGGAAGATTTTCTTCACCTCCAAAAAGGGCATAAGGAAGGGATTTACTCT
This sequence comes from Mustela nigripes, assembly GCF_022355385.1. Classification (NCBI taxonomy): domain Eukaryota; kingdom Metazoa; phylum Chordata; class Mammalia; order Carnivora; family Mustelidae; genus Mustela; species Mustela nigripes. The sequence goes on from NC_081568.1 coordinate 98,734,634, forward strand.
TTCCAGCCCGGCTCTGCATGTACTTGTATGAGAACAGGATGGTCCAAGTTGCTGCAGTTATTTTATCAAGGAGAAAAGCCAAATGAGAAGGATGGCAGAGAAGAAAGGTGAAAATAACCTGGGGACCTGATGATGTCATTGAGTCACTGCATTCCTCAAACTGGAAACTAGTCAATACCCAGATTTCTTGGTATGTGAGTGCCAAAATGCAAACTGTGTACTCATGCTCATCTCTCAAGCTCACTTATATGATAAAAGCAATAAGAATTCATAAAAATGCCTACCACTGATTGAGTACATAGGTTTTATTTTGTGGCCTTTTGATTAATGGCTATAGGAAGCCTGTAAAGTAAATATGATATGTCCTTATTTTGCAAATGAGATAATAGGCTCAAAAGGTAGGTGGATGGGCCAGATTTGTACCCATCACTCTCTGACTCCAAGGCCTGAGTAAGTGATTCTACGCTCAGAAATTTTCAGACTATATTCAAATAGATGATTGGCACCCATGTGAATCGGGCATGGGAAAATATTTGGGAACAATATACTGACCTCAAACATGCACTTACTAACCACTTTTCGTTCACTTAGTTACTTGTCAATATAGTTCAGATTTGTGGTAACCAAGCTCCAAATAGCCTCCAACAATCCTCATTCCCTGGTATTCATGCTTTTGTGTGCTCCCTTCCCATAATGAACTGGCTAACCAATAAGCTATTACAGATACAACAATGTGTAACTTCCAAGGCTCAGTCTTAAAAGACATTGTGGCTTCTTGCTTGCTTTCTCTCGGATCCATCCCTTTGTGGAAAGCTAGTCGCCATGTTATGCACACTGAAGAAGTCCTCTGGGGAAGCCTGTGGGTCAAGAAATGGAAACCTCCTGCTGACATCAAGTGAGTGAGCTCTCTTAGAAGTGGGTCCTCCAGGCCCACTCAGACCTTCAGAGGACTGCAGCCCTGGTCAACACTTGATGACCACTTCATGGAAGACCTTAAGACAGAACCATCCAGCTAAGTCACTCCTGAATTCTCAACTCACAGAAATTGTGAGATAATGTTTATTCTTTTAAGCTGCTTCATTTTGGGGTGATTTAGCACATAGCAAAAGATAAATTAACACACCAGGTAATTAAGTAAACATTCTCTTAACTTTAAAGGCAAAAGGGGATCTTACGTTTGTTTCTGAGTATATGTTTTTCAAGAAAACATACATGGTCCTCCTTACAACACTGTGACAGGAGTAAGGAAAGTGTCATTTCAGAAAACTGATCATCAGATGGACTTGCTCATGGTACTTAAGAGATAAAACCAACAGAAAAGGAGTCTAGGTCTCTTTCACGGAGCCTTTCCAGTTTCCCTGTTTAGAAGTTGGCTTAGTCAGAAAGACCCTAGGAATCAGTACCCAAAAAAAAAAAAAAAAAAAAAAAAAAATGCCCGGAGGGTCCCCAACTTTAAAATATTTCCAGGGGCACCTGGGTGTCTCAGTCGTTAAGCGTCTGCCTTCAGCTTGGGTCATGGTCCCAGGGTCCTGCGATCAAGCCCCGCATCAGGCTCTCTGCTTGGTGGGAAGCCTGCTTCTTCCTCTCCCACTCCCCCTGCTTGTGTCCCCTCTCTTGCTGTGTCAATAGCTGTCAAACAAATAAATAAAAGCTTTAAAATAAAATAAAATATCCCCTAAGAGGCAGTTGGCATTATATAATACTCCCATGGCTCCCAGGCTCCAAGACATGGGAGAGTTTATGGTCTTGGATCACGCCCCAGATTGTAGATAGTGATCAATTTTGAGAACGTTTGCATATTCTGAGCAGCGAAACTGTTAATGACTCTGGTGTTTATAGCCTGGGTTTAAATAGGAAACTAATAAAGATAGAATCTCTGCTTGGTAAGGGGCTTGAACACCAGTCATGGCAACTTTCCAGGGGCACCGTGAGTTCCATGAGTTCATCCCTGGGCCCCAGGTCCAGTCTCAGAAAATGCAGTTAGAAGGGTGTTAGAATGAACAGGGCTAGTGTGTTCTTCACAGAACTCACATGGAGGAGGAGGTGGGTGCTGCTTTTGGACAGTAACGAGTGACTGAGGGAGTGAGTGGCTGGCTGAGTCTGCTTTTTGTGAAACATAAGGCCTGTAGGGTTTGTTTTGGTTTCCTGTTTGCTTTGAAAGAGCAAGCAGTATCTCTGAGGCCAAAGGGCTCTAACAGAAACGTGGATGCCCTTGGCTTGAGGTGGGGACAAGACTTTACAAATGAAGTCTCCTCTTTGCTCCAGAGGTAGTCAAGTTGTATGTAATCCACTAGGCCTTTCAGGAGTAATCATCTACAGCAGGGAGCTTGACAGAAAGGCAGCCCCAGGTTGTTTCTTAGAAGTAATTCACAGGAAAGTCTAAAATGGACTGCAAAGCACATACCCATCTGCAGTAGTTGTTGCTACAGGTGTAGGATGTTGTGGTTTCTAACATCTTACATGTGTTCTTTAAACAATACCTCGAGTGTCTTTTTGTTTCTGGCCTGTGTGGTTTCCTGCATTTCCGGTGGCTCATCCTATGTAGAAAGGCAGCTGCCTGCAAAGTATGATTGAAAATGACATATAAAGACATACCTGCAGAAATGGCATTGGCTCTGAAAGCAGCTCTCCCTGAGCTTGGAGCAGGATGGAGCCTGCAGCACATGTCCAGGGAGCTGAGCTGAGCACTGCATTGCTGACGTCCAGGCCAGCAGTTTCCCGGCACCCTGAGGAATTCCTGCGGGTTCTGAGCCCTGGAGCTCTACAGCAGACCAAGGAATAGAAACCCGAATTCAAAATATCAGAGGGTAAAGGGGAAGAAAGGCCCCCAGTAAGTGAGAGCTCTTGCCAACACTCCACAGCCCATGCAGGGAAGGTCAAGGAGATTTTATGGGAATCATCCAGATACATACATCAGGAAAGCTCTGGCTCTGGAGCTGTAATCCTGGGAGCCAGAGATAGTGCTGGGACACAGCTAGGTGACTCATGCCCCAGGTGTGGAGCATGAAGATTCTAGACATTCTAGTTGTACTTTAAAAGGCAAGGGCAGACAATCCTGAGGTCGGACTACATAGTTGGTTCATTGTAACTTCCATCCCATGTCTGCCAAGTTAAGGGTCCTCCTTTTCCCCTCCACAAACACCCTCCTGAGACTACTCAGTTACCGTTTTGAGAACTCTTTCCCATCTCAGGTTTGCCTGATATTCAGATCTTATTTGACTTACATAAAATCTTCGAAGGGAAGTGTGTATGTGTGTGCATGCACATGTGTGTGCCTGAGTATAAATAGGTAGTTGGAAGCCCCTCTCTATGTAAACTTATCTACGAAGACCTGACCCCGCTGAGAGCTCTTAGTTTTAAAAACTCTAAAATCATTTTATTTTTTTTTACTTTTTCCCTTCCAAAAAAAAGTGATGGAAATGTGAGGCATATTAAACTATCTCCTTGCAGGGATGTGGTCATCCGCTGGCTGCTTAGAAGTGATCTAGCAAAATTCTAGTCCCTGACCTCACAGACTGGGCAGTCCTTACTGGACCAATGAAGTGTGTGCTTTTCCGTTTTTTCCTGGAGCTGGGAGCAGGAGAGTCAAGGAAAGGAGAGCTCAAAAGGGTCAGTGACGAGGCGGGGATTCCCTGGCTGGATCACAGGGTAGGGGAAGAAGCTCATTTATTAGAGTTTCAGGTTCTCATCTTCATTCCCAGTCAGTGACTATCCCTCCGCCATTTTTAGCCTCACCGTTGTTACCCAGCAGGCAACCATTGCTGGATACCGTGGAGGGATAAACAGAGTGTGAAAGCCTTCCTGAGACTCTTACTAGTATAGACCTAAGGGCAGAGGACTTCCTTAGGACCTCTGACCAACAGGGCAGTGATAGGAACCAAGGTTTCAACCTACAGATCAGATATGGGGAAAACTGACAAAGGTATCATTTTCCTTTTATTGTAACAACTTACGGCAGGCCTAGACTCTATGCATGTCAAGCACACATGGAAAGCTTTTTCTGTAGAACAATTTTTTCTCTTTAAAAAAATACATCCAGGGCACCTGGGTGGCTCAGTGGGTTAAAGCCTCTGCCTTCAGCTCAGGTCATGATCTCAGGGTCCTGGGATCGAGCCCCGCATCGGGCTCTTTGCTCAGCAGGGAGCCTGCTTCCTCCTCTCTCTCTGCCTGCCTCTCCACCTGCGTCTGATCTCTCTCTGTCAAATAAATAAAATCTTAAAAAAAAAATACATCGGATTACATGGATTTCCAGTTTAGGATACCTAGCTACATACACAGATTTGTCTCCACTCCCTCCAGAAACTCCACTAAAGTGACAACTAAGGGATTAACCATAAAAGCAATAAGCAAAGGTAAACAAAGAAAAAAAGGAGAAACAATAGCATTTTAGAACCTGGAGAGCATTTCAAAGAGTGGTAGCGACTTAGCAGACCCAAGAAAGTAGGAAAAACTGAGAGGCAATCTAATCTATTCCACAGAATCCCCCAAATGTCTAAGAACTGGTGCTACCAGTTACTCTGGGGAGTGGACATTTGATGAGGCTAAAATCCAGAAGACTGGATAAGTTTGTTTTAAAAGAGTGAGATCCCCCCATATCTCCTCCACTACTCTCATAGAAAACCGAAAACTTAACTCCCTGAAGAGAATAAGACAAGGCTTTGTTGAGCTTGGGAACAATAAGCATAGTTAGGGTGGGAAAAGTGTCCTGAAAACAGGGTAAATAAGTGAAAACTGACACCATGTTGAAATTAACCCCACAGTATTTTGCCCCCCCTATTTAGAAAAGACTTCTTAGGGGGAAACTGATGAACTCAAGAGAAAAGACCCAGAGACTGACATCAGAGATTCACCTGTGAAATGCCCAGGCAGATCACCGAGCTGAGAAGCTCAGAGTTTGACAAGGCCTACCTTGCATACAGAGCTTCCTAGAAGCTCCGTAGGGCCCCACTCTTGGATATGAACAGAGAGCCAAGATCACCAACATCTGAGGAAGACTTCTAATAGGAAAGAAAGATAGCAAAGCATCAAACATTAGGAAGAAAACACTGCAGGGAGATGAAACCTTGAAAAAATTATTATCACATACATGAAACAAGAACAAGACTTTACACAAAAGGACAAGACATTCAGAGAATTAAAAGTAGGAAGTAAAAAATGAAAATCTCAATAGAAGACTTAAAATGAAGTTGAGGGGTGCCTGGGTGGCTCAGTCATTAAGAGTCTGCTTTTGGCTCGGGTGATGATCCCAGGGTGCTGGGATCGAGCCCCAAATGGGGCTCCCTGCTTGGCAAGAAGCCTGCTTCTCCCTCTCCCACTCCCCCTGTTTGTGTTCCCTCTCTCACTGTCTCTCTCTCTGTCAAATAAATAAATAAAATCTTTTTTTAAAAAAATGAAGTTGAGAGATATCCCTGAAGGTAAAACAAAGAGATAGAAAGTAGCCATGATATAGTAAGAAATTTAGAGGACTAGCCCAGGACATCTGTCATCTGATGAGGAAGAACTCCAGAAAAAGACAAAGAAAACAGAGATCATCCAACAGCTCATTAAAGTCAACAGAACTAAAGACCTACCAAGTATCAGCCACAATGGATAAAAAGAGATTGACAGCTAGGCCTATCACTGTGAAATTCTAACATTTTAGGACAAAGAAAAGATCCTAAAATATAACTACAAAGTGACAGGAATCAGTACAGAATCTGACTTATCAACAGCAACACTAGCAATATGAAGGCCAAGAAGAAATGTCTTCCATTCCTTACAGAAAATTATTCCCAACCTGGACTTTTATACCTGGACCCAACATTAATCAAATAGCGTAATAGAATAAAGATACTTGCAGAAGTGCAATTCTCAAAATATTTACCACATACCCTTTCTCAGAAAGCTAGTGGAATATGGGTTCTACCAAAACACATTAATAAGTCAGGAAAGAGGAAGACACGAGGCCCACAAAACAGGGAATTCAACATAAGACAGAGGCTAAGGTAATCCCCAAGTTGCAGGTAAAAGAAAATCCTAAGCTAACAAATAGGTAACCAGTCTAGAGACCAAACAATCAAAATTGCAGCGGTTCCAAAGACTCATGGAGTGACTTCTGACAGATTATCTAATGTGTCTGAACACACTAAGAGGAAATTTCCATACTGGAGGAGAGTTTGGGACTTATTTGGTGATAAATATATAGAAAACCAAGCAAAGGAAAAGGATTAGTATTAATGCCGCGGTAAGTTGGGGAGAAAAAAAAAAGCCATCATGGTAGACTACATAGCTAAGCTGTCAATAGCTATCATAAATAGGGGTCATAAAACGGGAACATATATATTGATCTAACTAAAAGCCTGTGAAACTATTCGGGAAGATGACTGGTCACATGAACATGGATCATGGGAGGGGGTGAGAGTTAGATCCTTATCTTCCTGGTAGAAAGGCAAGAGATAATTTTTTAAAAGTGAAAATTTGAGAAGTATCAATTAAATCATGTGATTTAGAAACACAGATGCAAATAGCAAAGACTGCTTGGAAATGTCGAGGGGGTTTACCCTCAGAAAGCGGGAGGTGGGAGAGACAGCCGGTCTTCTGTTTTTCATGCAAGCCTTCTACCGCTCCTTGCCTCTCTACACGCTCACACATGCCCTTCAGTAAAAGTCAGAACTAAATAAAAAGCAACATCATCTAGGGCTTCTGTCTGACACATCCTTGAAGACTACTTGACAGTGAGCGCAGATGAAAAGGTGCTACTCTCTAAAAGCTGTGGTGTTCTCACGAACCCTTTTGGTTTTGTTCTGGTGTGAAACTCGTGTGATTTCTGTGACTTCCAGATCCACCGTGACACTCATCAGAATCCTCCTCAGGCGAAACTGGTTAGTTAGTTAGAGGTCACACTAGAAGGTACGGCCCTCAGCCTCTTCCCAGAGCAATGAGCGGGGAGGCCAGCAAAGACGGAGCAGCTACAGCAGGCTGCTGACAGCACCACAGTCAGAGTGGAGAAACTCTGCCACTTTCTACGTTTTCTTATAAAGTCTCTCACATTCAGTTATCTTATCCTGAAAACCCTACTAGCAATTTAGGCTATTTCTCACTCTTTCAAGCATTTTCAATGAATCTCAGCATTCCAAAACAGTTCACTCAAAAGCACAGTCGCTATAAAGTTGTACAGTTTGGGGGCTCCTGGGTGGCTCAGTCGGTAAAGCATCTGCCTTGGGTTCGGGTTATGACGCCTGGGTGCTGGGATCGAGCCCCACATCAGGCTTTCTGCTCGGTGGGAAGCCTGCTTCTCCCTGCCTACCACTCCCCTTCTTGTGTGCTCCCATGCACTCTCTCTGTCAAATAAATAAATTTTTTAAAAGATTTTATTTACTTATTTGACAGAGGGAGATCACAAGTAGGCAGAGAGGCAGGCAGAGAGAGAGAAGGAAGCAGGATCCCTGCTGAGCAGAGAGCCCGATGCGGGACTTGATCCCAGGACCCTGAGATCACGACCTGAGCCGAAGGCAGAGGCTTAACCCACTGAGCCACCCAGGCACCCCAAATAAATAAATTAAAAAATAAAATAAAAAATAAAGGTGTCCAGCTTGAGTTGCATAAGCAATACATTCAGACATAAACAGTCCTGACTACAGTGTGGTAAATGCTCCAGGGATGGACTTTCCAGGCTTGTTTCTGGTTCACCTGTGAGGAGGTAGTTACTGAAAAGCTGTCCCAAGGAAACACACTTTTCCAGGAAGTGGGAGAAAAAGAGTAACTCATGGGAGTATTCTAATTTAGAAAGAAGGGCTTGGGGAAATTGAGGGAGGGTGGGTGTTTTTTTGTTTTGTTCTGTTTTGTTTTATTTTGAAGAGAAAAATTTAAAGACAAGATCCAAAAAGAGAGCCAAAGGAAAATTAACTATTTCTTTAAGAGATCTGAAAGTAAACTTTAGGGGTAAACTTTATTCCATTTTCCAGACAAATTTGGAAATTCTATCTTCTTTACCAAATCTCCCTGACACCAGATTTTTGCAAGAGGTTCTGCTGATTGCTCTGGGGAATATAAAAATGAATTAAAAAGGGACTTGTCTTAAGAATTTTACCTGGTCTGAAACTCTTCTACCTATCTTTGGAAATGGACTTTCTCTCAGTGTAAATTTTAGGTAATTACTTTCTAACTGTGCATACTTCACACGGGCATCCCCGTCACCGATGTCTCCTTTGGGGCTATAAATTCATTCTGATATCAGGAATACTTACAACATGACTAGGTCTGGATGGCCTCTGCTGGTTTAGGAGATGACAAACATGATTAAAATAATGAAGACAATTATTTTCCACACACGCTAAAAAAAAAAGATAAAGTCATTATCCCTCAGCTGCCCATGTGATAGTCTACATCTGTTTAAACTGGAGGAAAGTCTTGCAGGACCATTTCTATGAACTAGTCTGTGATTTCTCTCATTGTCCTTCTCAGAGCCACCCGGTGACACTGCAGGCTTGGAATAATTTTAAATGATCACTTTTGCTTTAAGTGTGAGGTCTACTGAACTATTCTCCCTCTCTGTTAAAACATATTTTCACATCTTTATTTTCTAATCAGGTCATTTGATGGTGAAAATAACATATGAAGTATAGGCCTGATATGCATAAATAAACATGACTTGCTGTTCTGCAGTTTCTGGTTCAAATTCATCCTTTGGAATGACCCGACCCAGTGCTGTGCTACCTCAGAATCTAACTCACAACGGCAAAGCCTATGAAACCTGAGGACCCAGATTCTTCTGCGTGCTTATCATTCCAAGAGGTCTTGGACTTTGTTCCCAAATGGGCAGTCAGGGCAGAGTGAAAGTGTCTAGGTTCATCTGCCTACGAATGGCAAGTGAAATCAAAAAGTCGAAACACTGGCTGGGATATTTCTAGTCAAAATCCACTGCAGCCGGAGAAGAAGGGTTTCCATCCTGTGCTTGTGGAGAAATGTCTGGCTGGCAGGCCCCAGCAAGTGCTCTACTCATCACCGGCTCTGTCAGCATGGGATAGAAGCCACCTTCCTGTCCACATAAACAAAATGTGACTATGTTAGTGGTGTCCGGAGCTCACATGGAGACCTTCAGCTTCCAGACTGTGGTCAATGTTGCTGTTTTAAATTTTAAGAGACTGGAAGGATTCTTCACCTGTCTTTCTGTCTGTGGGGTTTGAACACGGTTCTGGGGTTTTTCCTTTTTGAATCCAGGGGAGTATTAATCTGGATTTGTCAGACAAAATATATCAAGATATTTACATTTTTAATTCACAAATTGAAGGCTTGTATTATCAATTACTGGAGCTAGAAAGTGTAAGAAAATGGCATATGTACCTATGAATAATTCTGCATTCATTTCTAATTTAAAACTGCTTTTTTAAATCTCCTGTCTTTTACCTCATCTTGTCCACCTGTCCAAGAAGTATTTTTTTTTGAAAATTTTATTTTTTTGAGAGAGAGAGAGTGCGAGCACCAGGGCAGCATGGAGAGGGAGAAAGAGAGGATGAGAAGCAGGCTCTCCAATGAGCATAGAGCCCAACGCAGGGCTCAATCCCACTACGGTGAGATCATGACCTGAGCTGAAACCAAGAGTCTGATGTTCAGCCGACCGAGTCACCCAGGTGCCCCTGTCTGAGAGGTAGTTTAATGTATCTAACTGCCAGGACTCTTTTTGATGTACCAGAAGTGTTGTTTTAGCAGAGTTTCTCCCCAGGTGACTATGAAAGTGAGCTTGTATTTTCCCCAAAGCTGACGTGTTAGGGGGACTCATTCCTGCCTAGCAAGGAAGGCCTGTACAGAGTGTTCAGCTGATATGTAGTATAATCTGATGTTAAAGTTTAACAGCTACCGGGGGAGGGGGGAGTTTTACTGAGTGTTAACAGCAATGCTGTGGGGTTGTACTCTCAGAAAGGAATTTTTTTTTTTGAAGATTTTATTTATTCATTTGAGACAGAGAGACACAGAGACAGAGACAGAGAGAGCATGAGCAGGGGGAGGAACAGAGGCAGAGGGAGAAGCAGTCTCCCCGCTGAGCAGAGATTCCGGATGCAGGACTCCATCCCAGGACCCCTGGGACCATGACCTGAGCTGAAGGCAGGTGCTTAACTAACTGAGCCACCCAGGCTCCCCTTGGAAAGGAATTTTTTAAAACACACAGAAGGAAGATTCCAGGATCCAGTAGTAAAATAACACTGACTGGGTCAGGAAATGGGCCAGAAGCTCAGGCAGACACATCTAGAACCAGGCTCCTAACAATGCCCACAGCCATACAGGCTGCACAGTGTGGCCAGTTTTGTTGAGGAAAGCTCCTGAACAGCAGTAGCTGATATTTACACCAACTTGTATTGGAGGGAGATAGTGATCCCCTACCTCCCTTCCTCCATGGGTCTGCTTCATTTTCATGCAGGTATCATTTAATCAGCAAACACTTTAAGCAGCAATTATATTCCAGGCATCATTCCAGGACTGGGCATTCAGTGGTGATGAAAGCAGGCTCAAACCCCTGCCCTTATGGCCTATGTATTCCAGCGGCATCGGCTCAGAGAATGTCAGAACTGGAGCCTATCATGTTCAGAAGTTACAAACCCAAATGGCTTATAGGGGTCAAACCTGGATTAAACACTCACTGAGGTAAGCACTCTAGAGTGTATGTCCCAAAAGGTGTCCAGATACGTTTCTTTAGTATACCCTGCAGTCCAGACAAAACACCTCTGAGCATGAGAGGCCCCTCGTGGCTGCTCTTTGACTCTCCAACATCCTCACACCAGAAATCAAGACACAGAGAGGCTGTGTGCCTTGCTCCGGGATGCATAGCCAGGCAGGAGCAAAGCTAAAGATGGAACTTGCCTGCCCTGGCCCAGTGCTGGTTTGCTATGCTGTGCTCCCTCTGCTCCCACAGAGTGGCTCCTTGAGGCACCTCAGAAAGTTAGTAGCATCTGACAGGGTCTTGGTGAACAACTCATTCATCCTCTCAGTCATTATTTATAAAGCTCTGTCACGTGCCAAACACCAGGGAAAGTTCAAGAGTGCTGAACAAGACCGGCGTCGAATAGGGGCCTTAACCTCCCACAGCTTAAGAGCACACTGCTTCAGCCATCTAGATGTATAATTACTAGGAAACGATAAATTCCCTTTTTCCCCTTTGAGCACTTCTGAGGCAGTAATTACGACTGCAAGCCCAGAAACACACATGTGCTTAACCTGGAGAAGAAATAAATGTAATATTATATAATTGATATCACATGTCCTTAAAATTAACCTAGCTCAACAATTGGTATGAAAAGATTTATTGTGGACTAGTACCTAGGTGCACAGTAGTCGATCAATACAGACTTGTGGGCTGTAAGTCTTCATGTGTTATGCACTCTCAGCTGCTGGGCAGATGCATAAACTCGGTCTGCATTTGGCTACTTTCTAACATGCTCAGCAGCTGCATGGGTCAAGTGCCAGGGCTAGCCATTCACTGCACGAATCCTGATGGAGCGCCCACCTACCCTGTATAAGACTCTGTGTTACAGTGCACATGTAAGTGCTATGGCATTCGAGGATTAGTGTTTATGGACCAAAGGTAAGTTGGAAACTATTTTTCGCTCCAAGTTTCCCAGAAATGTAGTAGAATCCTTTGGAAATAGCTAAAGTTAGGTAAGCAATTCAGTTCATGCCATTTGCTACAGCTGGAAGGAGAACGGCCACAGGTATGATCTACAGCGATTCACCCAATGGCTTGGCTGGGTGATGAGGGACTTGGAAGGAACATGACTGGAAAATTGGTGATAAGGATATCCGAGGAAGAAGTATGTGGATAGACTTCTCTGAATAGGAGAGTGGGAGATCTTTGTATCTTATGTGAATGCTCCAAGAAAGGTGACCTCAGGTGAAAATGATGGACATGAATCAGCATCATTCCCTACCCACTTCTGGCATTGCCAAAGGGGATCATGAACAGCCACAGTAGCAATGAATAATAATGAAAGAATAAAAGTTATGCATGGGCTCAGCAACATGGGCTTCTGCCTACCCGTTCTTAATATGCCACAAATTTCCCAGAGGAGTCATCAGCTACTTGATGATGAGTTAATTACATTGGGCTATTTCTATAATGGAAGGGACAGCACTTTATTCTTAATAGGATAGATGCTTACTCTTCTTGCCTGTGATGTTTCTACCGAAACTATCATCCATGGACTTACAGGATAACTTATCCACTGTTGTAGCATTCTAAACAGCATTATTTCTGACCAAGGAGTTTGTTTCATAACAAATGAGGTTGCAAAAAGGGACTCGTGCTCATGAAATTCACTAGTCCCATCGAGCTCCCCATCATCTTAAAGCCACTGGCTTAATGGAATAGTGGAATAGCCTTTTTGAAATTTATTTTCTTAATTCCAGTATAATTAACACACAGTATTATATTAGTTGAAGGTGTACAATATAATGATTCAATAATTCTGTGCATCACTCTGTGCTCATCATCACCCTCCTACTCTTAACCCCCTTCACCTATTTCATTCATTTCCCCCACCCACCTCCCCTCTAGAGAACAGTTTGTTCTCTATATTTAAGAGTTTGTTCTTTGGTTTGTCTCTTTTTTACTTTGTTTATTTGTTTTGCTCTTAAATTCCACATATGAGCGAGATCATATGATACTTGTCTTTCTCTGACTGACTTCTTTCACTTGGCATAATAACTCTCTAGGTCTATCCACGTTGTTGCAAATGGGAAGATTTCATTCTTTTTATGGTTAAGTGATACTCCATTGTATAGCCTTTTGAAGATTCAGTTATGGTGGCGGCTAGGTACCAATGCCTTGCAAGGCTGAGGCAACATCTTCCAGGATAAAATACATGCTCTAAATGGATGTCCAAACCATAGTCAGGACTCAAGGGTCTGGGAATCAAGGGGTGAAAATGGGGATAGCTTTTATTACTATTAACCCTAGTGATTCACTGGCAACATTTTTTTTTTTTTACTAGCATGCCTGCAGTTGGACTCTCCTGGTTTAGGAGTTTTAGTTTCAAAAAGAATTACTGGTGGAAAATGCTTCCACCAAGGGATGTAACAATGATTCCACCGAACTAGAAGCTGAGACTGTTCCCTAAACACTTGATGCTCCATATACCAAGGATTCAACAAGCAAAGAACAGGATTACTATACTGGCTCAAGGGACTGACTCTGATAACCACAGGGAAATTGAGATGACTATACCATAGGAAAGTAGGAGATCTTCTGGGGTACCTCTTACTATTCCTACATCCTAGCATTAAAGTCCATAGAAAAATGCAAACCCATTCAGGCAGGACCGCTAATGACACTGAAGTTTAGAATGCAGGTTTGAGTTTCCTCCACCAGCCAAGCAACCATGACCAGCTGAAGTGCTTGCTTATGGTAAAGGGAATGGGTAGTGGAAGAAAGAAATGTTATATCAGCAATGACTATGTGCCCATTGCATAAACGAGGATTGCAATAGTGTGATGTTTCTTCCTCATTTAGATATCTCTATGTTTGCATATGTATGTATTTTAAATGTTATTTATTTATTTGACAGAGAGAGTAAGAGAGAACAGGAACAGGGAGAAGGGCAGAGGGAGAAGCAAACTCCCGCCAAGCAGGGAGCCCGATGTGGGTCTCGATCTGAGGACCCTGGGATCAGGACCTGAGCTGAAGGCAGATGCTTAACGAACTCAGCCACCCAGGTGTCTATCTGTATACCTCAAACATTTTCGTTCTCTTGCCATTTCTCATCCCCATATCACCTGACTTACAATGTGTTATATACTAATTACCTTATATACCAATATTTAAGTTACAGGGACTGTGAATCAGCAAGAGGAAAAATTAACTTCACCCAAAAACAAAAGAGGGACTTGGTATCCTCTTCTGAGGGAAGGATTATGGGCTTTGGTTGTATGCGTGATGGTTGCACCATGCCAGGCTGAAGCATGACTTCGTTGTGGTTTTCCTCTGGGTATAAAATATATTTCCTCTGGATGTAAAATAAGTGGATGAAGGGTCGGCTGACGTGGCTTTGTCATGTGTCACCAGGACTAGACTGAATTCTCTTGCCCAGAATTTCATCCCGCAGGTTTCCTGTTAGAATGTGTCACAAGAGAGATCCTTGTGTGAGATCTGGAGGCCTGAAGCAGCTGCTGCTGTTGTGATCTCCTGGTTCGCCCTGTCGGTGTGTGTGGCAGCAAGGCCTTCAACTACTCTACTTTCTCTGGGCCCCTCCTCTCGGCTTCTCTGACTCCTGGGCCCGATGTGTGTTAGGTCCGTGAAGGCATCAGCATCTCCTGCAGACACTCCTAGCACCCAGGCCAGAGCCAGAACAACCGGCTCACCCTGTGGCTTCCGCCTTCTCCTGCTCTGCCCTGCTTTGCACTCCCCCTGCCTTCCCACCTGTCCACTCCTTGGATTTGGATATCTAGCATCGGTCACAAAGTCGGCCTTACAGAAACAGCTCAACCAGCTCCCACGATTGCTTAAGATCAAATCCTGTGACAAATCCCTCACCACACATGTATCTTCTTGCACATCTGCTTCTTCTCTGACTGAACCCTGACTGATATGGTGGCTTCAAGAATAGGGGACTTTATTTCCTTCATGTGTAACTGGTGGAAGGTGAGCATCCCAGGTAGGCAGCCCAGTGTTGCTGCCCATGAACAATCGGGGACCTACGTTCCTCTGGTTGTGCTGTTCTGCCATCCTGGGGCACGGTCTTCACCCACCCGGTCAGAGCTGTCTCCACAGCCAAACTCCAACGGGCAGAAAGGAACAAGAGGGTAGGGAGGAGGCCCACTCCACCCCTAAAGCCTGGCCCTGGAAGTGACACACATCACTTGTGCTCATATTCCGTAAATGAGAACCTCATCACAGGGCCTTACCCAACTCCAAGGAAGACCGGGAAATCCATTCTTCCTGAAGTGGGCGCACGCCCAGAAAGAAAAAGGTATTCTGATGAACACTTATTCACTTCTTCTACCACACACATATAGACTACTTTCAATTATGTAAATATTACAATATATAATAGATAATATTAACATACAATGTATATTTTATATGACCATAAATATTATATAATAATACTATGTACATTATGTAGTTTAGAATTTTATAATATATAGTAATAGATGCTATTAAATACCAGGCTTCTGATGCCCAAGACCTAAAAATAGAATAAAGGAACCACTAAAAATGAGCTGAGTTACCCAGCAAACCAAAGCCAGGAGGAGCCAAGTGCAATGAAAAAATGAATTGAATGCTTCCAGATTTAAGAGTCTTTGTGCCAATAAATAAATAAATAAACTACTACTGTAATAACAAACCCCAGGATCTTTCCCAACTAAAAATCGTAATTGATTACAAGCTGTTGCCTATAGCATCGAGTTACATTTTGCCTCACCAACTAAATGCCTCAGTAGTTGAAATGATTTTGTTTGAGATTCACATGGATTAAATAGCCTAGAACACATCCACCCTAGACTTAATCTAAGAGAGCGGAGATTTGGTTCAAATGTTGCTTCTCAGCATGTCAGGAAATGTTTTCTTCAATTAAGTAATCTTATTTTAGAGTTAGCTCTGTGCCAAGAAAATAAACAATATATCTTTCATGAACACATCCACTCTGTTGTATAAAAACTTTTATTTTCTGGGAGGCTGCTCTTGGAATTTGTACACATAATGAGATCAGAGCTGGAAAAATCCTGTTTTCTTTAGTATTTAATGGCTTTGGAAACTATAAGGGAGCCATGTGACATAGTATATTGACAGAGCTCTGTGAACAAGTGAGTATCAAAGATCAACAGATAATCTTCTTTTCTCCCCCAAAAAACTGCAGTCTTACAGGAACGCTGCACTAAGTAAGGTGGGATGTTTCCACTCAATCTTGAGCTGCATAAAAATCAGTTTCAAGAGAATCTGGTGCCGATCACAGACCAAATGCTGTTATGCTTTCAACACATTTTAAGGGATTAGGCATTATGGCTATGCACTTCCAAGATCAAGTTGCAAGAATGGGAAGTCAGGCAAAACCTTTAAGAGCCGAGGTCCTGCCTGCCTAAAGGATGGCATTATAGAAGGCAGAAGGCTAGAGGACTCCTTCTTGGAGGTCTCTGTCCCCCACCCCTGAGGAGGGCTCTGGCTGGAGACCTGGAACAGGAGAGAGAATCTCGCTCTCCTGTTCCACCTCCTGCTGTTCCCAACATCCTCTGTTCCCAACACACTCTGTTATGCTCCAGCAAGACCAAATGACTCGCACATCCCCAGATGTGCAGGGCGGCCTCTCTCTTCCACGCTGTGTGTGCTGTTTTCCACCACAACAACTCCTCATTGTCCTACACAACTCAGCTCCGGGATCACCTCTTCTACGAAGCCCAGGCAGTTAATTACTCTCTCCTCTTCACTTTTTTTCTTACTGTCTTCCCTGCTAAAGAACTTCTTAAAAGCAAGAAACGTTATTGATATTGTTTCTCTTATATTCTTGTTGCCTAACAGATCCAGACTCATGATGGGCACAAAATATGTGTTTTTGACCTAAACAAGAAAACATTAAATCTAAAAAGGTGGGATACAGGACCTTCCTGATTAGCCAACTGTAGCTCCCTCTCTGACATAGGAAAGGGCCAGTCCCAGCATTCACTGAGGATGAAGGAAAGAGAAATTGCTCTGATCTTTCACGTTCTCTCCTCCATCTGTATCTGGATCAGTCAAGACGAATGGTTAGCTCTTCTCGTATTTCCTTCATCACCCAGGGAATGCATTCATAAACATTTCCTAGTAGGAACTAGACAACTAACCCTCAGCCCTTAGAACCATGGTGGTACATTCCCTTTAGGGACATGTCCCAGAACAAACACTAGGTGAAGGGGCAGCACAGAAGAAAACTTTCCCAGACCTTCTTGGAAGAGCTTTAACCTCTTCAGAAGTAAGAGTTGAGGGGGGTCTGGGTGGCTCAGTCATTAAGCATCCACCTTCGGCTCAGGTCATGATCCCAGGGTACTGGGATCGAGGCCCGCATCAGGCTCTCTGCTCTGCAGGAAGCCTCCTTCTCCCTCTCCCACTTCCCCTGCTTGTGTTCCCTCTCTTGCTACATCTCTCTCTGTCAAAAAAATAAATAAAAATCTTAAAACACACACACACACACACACCAAAAATAATAATAATAATAATAATAGTAATAGTATAATAATAATAACAAAAGAAGTAAGTTGACTTTGCTTCACCTGGTTTTTTGAAGCACAGAGTTTAGATGGAAAATTGGGACAGAGCACAGGAGGTCCAGCCACAGCAGACTCATCAGACTCATATGCACTCCTCCTCCATCACTCTCAACAACTGTTCAGTGGGCCTCTCCAAGAGACAGTGACCAAGATGAAGAGCAGAGAGCCCTGGGATGGGAATCAGGACAACTGCAGCTGAGTCCTGGTTCTGCCGCGGTTTGTACAACCTTCGGCTGTCCTCTTCATTCCCCGGGCCTCAGTTTTCTCACCTTTTAATGGGAGCTGCACTATCCACTCTACCACTTTACCGTGAGATGCTAAGCTTTGAAAAAGCTCGTTTCCACACAATCTTTTATAAAATGTAAAAGTGCCTCACCACGGAGTAGGTTATCTCTCACTTGCAAGTATTCTAACTCTCAGCCATTGGGCTTCTCACTAGTCCACAAACACACTGTAGACACCCACACCTTGCCCACTCAGGCCCCTTCCACCGATGGAATTAAAACTCTCCTGCTTGGCTAACAGAACCCACGACATCTGGCAGACATTAGGTACCCCCAAGACAGAAGGATAAAAAGAAACTCCAGGGGCGCTTGGGTGGCTCAGTGGGTTAAGCCTCTGCCTTCGGCTCAGGTCATAGTCTCAGGGTCCTGGGATCAAGCCCCACATCGGGCTCTCTGCTCAGTGGGGAGCCTGATTCCCCCACCCCTGTCTGTCTCTCTGCCTACTTGTGATCTCTCTCTCTCTGTCAAATAAATAAATAAAATCTTTAAAAAAAAAAAAAAGAAAGAAAGAAAGAAAGAAACTCCAGTGTGATGTTCTTCCCCAGAACTCAGAACTCTATTCCAACCATGAGAAAAACATCAGTCAAATCCAGACTGGGGGAGAGGAGATGAGGCCTCCAGGCCCTCAAGTTCCCGGAAACAGGCAAAGACTGAAAAACCGTCTTAGACCAGAGAAGACTGAAGAGCCATGACAAGTAAGTGCAATATGGTTCCCCCCAAATGGATCCTGAGACAGAAAGAGGACATTAATGGAAAAATTGGGGACATCCCTAAGAGCGTGGAGTGCAGGTAAGAGTAATGTATCAATGTTGGTTTCTTGATTTTACAACTGTACTGTGCAAATGTAAGATGTTAAGAATGGGCAAAACCAAGGGAGAGCTATGCGAGAGCACTTTCTGCTATTTTTGTAACTTTCTGCGTATTTTAACTTGGTCTAAAATTTGAAAACTTTTCTTCTTTTTTAAAAGATTTTATTTATTTATTTGACAGACAGAGATCACAAGTAGGCAGAGAGGCAGAGAGAGGGGGAAGCAGGCTCCCCACTGAGCAGAGAGCCCGATGCGGGGCTTCATCCCAGGACCCTGAGACCATGACCTGAGCCGAAGGCAGAGGCTTAACCCACTGAGCCACCCAGGCGCTCCTAAAATTTGAAAACTTTTTAAACAGAATTCTATACTTCCTGGTCAAGCTTCATCCAACTGCCATCTCCCTTGTCGTGCCTTATCGAATCCTCCATGTAGCTCTGATCTTCCCTTCTTCGAAACCCTCCTCCCACTTTGCTTCCTTCTTAAATGGCATCCTATATGTTACAGTTGTTTGTGTTCTATTAAACCCTCCCCTACACACACACACGCACATACTAATATGCGAGCAACTTGAAGGTGATTTTTTTTAGTCTGTAGGTCTTAGCAGAGCTCCTGGCACATGACAAATATCTACTGAGTGTTTACGAATGGACAGATGGATGGATGGATTGCAGCAGCCTGTGCTGTCAAAGTGTAGAGTTACTGTGGCCTGTTCATCCTATCCAGGCTTAGCCACACAAGACATTTTCTTAAAATAGAATTTATTCTGTGGACTGAGGCAATGTCTGTTAATAGAAGCACTATCATGTATTTGCAAAACACCTTGCATTCTAGACTTTTAAGGCGATTTAGAAACCACAACTTACTAATCTTCACACACACACTCCCCTCACATGAACTGCTTTTGGCATAATTTAGTAATCCAAACTGTACATACCACAGGAGATTTGAAAAGTGCCTAATTAAAGATACAATGCTGTGCTCACCTTATCCTGGGCCTAAATCCACTGAAATTAGTGAGCATTTGGATTCAGAGAAGGAAGAACTGAGGCATTTTTATAGCTGTGGATTTAGAAAGGATTTGGGGCATCAGTACACTAGGCTTGAATGAGAAAAACAGGCTAAAAATCAGCAATAAATAAGATGGTTGGAAGCCAAACAGAATGTCAGATTTGAGGAAGAAAATTGGAAAAGAATGAAAGTGTCGCACTGAACTACTAAATCAAAGGCACCGGAGAGGCCAGCATGCAGGGAGGGGGCAGTGTAATGGAGAGAAAAAAATGTTGTCTTAGCCTAATTTCCTCCTTTCTGAAAAGCAGAGTTTGAAGTGTTGCTTTGCATGTAGGTGGTTTACTTATTTTTTTAAGGTGCTTTACTTTTTTTTTTTTAAGAATTTGTTTTAGAGAAGGGGGAGAGAGAGAGAGAGAGAGAGAGAGAGAGAGTACATGCACACAAATGGTGGGAAAGGGCAGAGGGAGAAAGAATCTCAAGCAAGACCAATCCCCACCAAACTCACCGAGCACTGAGCACTGAGCACAGGGTTCAATCTCCTGACGGTGAGATCATGACCTGAGCATAACCAAGTGCCGGTGATTTACTTTTAGATGCGAACCCAAATAACAGTAATGGAAAACTGAGAAGCATGGACCTGGCTGCTTCATGCTCTCACGGGGGAGAGAATTCAGCTTCAAGTGTAACCTGTACTAGTGGGAATGCGCATGATTGCCATCAGCGGCTCGTAGATGCATGCGAATGGTAACCATCTGGGGCGGTTTAGCTACCTTTTACGTGTTGTAAAGAAAAGTTTCAAAAGCGAATTTTATAGGCCGGGAAATCCTATGACAATGAGTACAAGGTAAACCGCCCTCACCATTTCACTCCTCCAGGTGACTCCGGCACTGCTTTAGAAGTTGATGTACCTCTCACCCTGCCAGGTCCGGACACAGTGGTACTTTTTTACGACTTGCGTCATTACTTTCACTTCTAAACCAACAAAAGACAAGCACAGCCCTTGGGAAAACAGCAATCACTACCACTATTCCATTAGTGGGAGGGAATTCATTTGTCCTCCCCGATTCCCGTATGTCACAGTGACCTGCTCTGTGACAGCTAGCTACCTTGCAAAAGCTGACTCCACATTACACGATTGTAACCGTCACTTGACTGCATTGCTTCAGCCTTTTCCTCTGAGCTGTTCATCCAGACATGGTCAGATTAGGGGGCTTGAGGTTTCAGAGGTCAAAAAAGAACTCCAGCTGTCAGAAATAGAACTCTTCAGAGACAGCGGGTCTGGACCTCTATTAGCATCACTGCTGCTGCTGTTGTTTCTGTTAGTACAGTGGCCCAGACTCTCAAAGTGCCTCAGGGCCATCAGCTCTCCTTCCCCCTATGCTGTCTGCCCTGGTGGTCATACTGTGGGGCATTCGAGAAAGGTGATTTGAACGAGTTCTCCACAGCTGCTTGAGCAGTCAAAACTCAAGCAGGCTGGGAAACACCGCCCCAAGAGGAGCGCATTGGGCCGCCAAGGCATTAGGAGTTAGCGCTACGTTGCCTCAAGGTTCAGCAGAGACTCACTTCCTCTCCCAGAACCTCCCCACATGGGTGCGCCCTGTGGAAGAAGCCTGCCCTTGGAGTCAGTGACCCATTTCTGCTTCTAAATGGCCAAGTGACCTCAGGTAACATGTCATTTCCCCAGACCTCAGTTTCCTCTTCTATAAATTGTGACTGGAGGATTAGAAGGTCTTTCAGCTCCGAGATGTTATGATGTAAAAATCTTGCCAAGACAAATCTCTTCAGTTTGTTTTCTTGTATGTCCACACCTCCCTCTTCTCTGTTTGTTCTGCACATGGAAAATATCTGATGCCTCACCCTTCCTCACCCTCACCAGACACTTGAGAAAATCTGGAATGTTTCTTCTATAAAAGAGTTTGAGCCATATTTTCTACACATTTGGCTCCACTTGGCCAACAAAATCCTTGCCACTTCTTCAAATCATGGGACTAAACCCTGCATCCAGAACATAGCTGATTCTCATCAGTTTCCTTCAACGTTGTGTCCGATTCAGTTACTTTGGACATCTTTTTCTCTGTGGATCAGAAGATGGATGCCAGCCTATCTATTTATCTCTGATTTACATCAAGAGAATTTGAAGGGAGGTTTCTCATGGGGGAAAAAAAAAATCTCTCTTTTGAGAATTCCTTTTCCCATTCTGGCCCAACGGAATTTCAGGTGACAACTTTTGGGCAGAGTCGCAAAACTACATTTTTATTTCCATAGATATTATTTATCATGAAAAAGTTGTGGGGAGTTGGTTGGGGGATGGTGGTTAAAAGGACCTCTTTTGCTCCAATCTTAAAAGAAAGTTAAAAACTAAGTCTTAAACAAAAATACTAAGTCTTTAAGATAGTTCTCCTCATGGGTGGCTCAGCTGGTTAAGCATCTGCCTCCAACTGAGGTCATGATCCCGGGGTCCTGGGATCGAGCCCCACATTGGGCTCCTTGCTCAGCAGGGAGCCTGCTTCTCTCTGTCTCCCTTTGTCCCTCCCCCAGCTTGTGCTCTCTTTCTTTCTCTCTCTTAAAATCTTAAAAAAAAAAAAAAAAAAAAAAAAAAAAAAAGATAGTTCTCTTCATCTAGAACCCACCAGAAGTATGAATTCTGATGTCCACATCAGTCTGAAGATACAGAACATCACAATTACAGAGGATGTTTCCCAAGTTAGTGAGACTCCTCCCTGAGCTGCTTTCCTCTGACTTGTTTACCCTTCCGGAAGCCCTAGAAATGGCCCCCTACAGCATGGGCTCAGTTCAGATGTGTAGTGTTGTTTGCTGCTTGGCTGATGCTGGACTGATCTTAATTAGCTTCCTGACCACGCGAGAAGAAAAATGTAGTTGTTAAAATTAATTACTGGGACAGCACCAACGGCAAAAGTGCAGGGACCAGGACAGTTTGTCACAATGTAGGTGGTAATTTAGCAGGACCCTCTGCTTTGACACACTGACGATCTGACACTTTGGGTCAGAAAACATTGAGTGTGTACGCCAGGATGCCCTGACATCAGAAGATCTGAGGGCTGGTGCTGAAGTGAGGAAAATTAATATAGCAGCCAATGTTTTATTAGAATTGAGCTTAAAAAACAAATCAATATGAGGTCTTCCTTACTTGTGTCCCAAGCATGCCCAGAACTTTCTTCCTTTTGGATTCCTTACATGTTATTTTTTTGTTTTGTTTTGTTTGGCTCACTGATGATACATGAAGAAGTTTGTTTTCAATATTAAAGTGAAAAGCATTTCTCTGTGTTTGGACACCTTGGATGTGAATTCATTTTGTATTTTTGACCCTGAGTCACTGGTTCTCTTCCTGGCTCCACCAAGCAAATCACTGATCCTCTCTGGACCTTATTTGGTAATCTTAAAAAACACGAGGGGTTTGGAATAGACCATTGTTTGCAGCACTGGCTACCTAATTTGCAGGTCCTAGTGTAAAATAAAAATAGAGGGCCTAAAGTTCAGAAATGATTAAGATTTTCAAGAGAACAACCACAGAGTATTAAACCAACTGTGGGACCCTTCTATGCACCGGGCCTGGGTGACAAAGCAGGTCACATACACAGGTCAAAACTGGCCTTGATCTTTCCTATGCCTTGTCCAGCACCAAACATTTCTGATACCAAGATATTTTTTTAAATCTCCATTTGCACAACCCTCATGAAAATTTAAAAAAAAATTAATTTAAAAAATAAAAGAAAAGAAAGAGAAAAAAACAAAACCTTGAGTTGCATTTTTTGCTTGGAATCTATCTCACTTTTACTTTTCATGTTCCTTTGACCATAAGTTGTACCTCAGCCCTTCCTGACTTCATTTTATTCTCCAAGATGGATTTTCTTCTTTCCTGTCTAAAACATCCAAATGACCTTTGCTTTGGTTTTTTTCTACATCACCATATGTTAGATAATTGTGCCCAAAGGAATTACTTCCAGAGTGGCCTAAACACAAAAGAAAAACACACAGCCAACTTTTTCTCTAGAGCAGTGCAAACATTTCCTTAAACCTAAGTGTCTCAAGAGGAAAACTGACAGAATAAACCTTTCACCCAGCAAGCTGACTGCATAGTGCTTATACAGAATCCTTCTTGCATTTTTATATCCCTGATTTATCTGTTTTGCCAATAAAAGCAGTCATGTTCTTTGATTTAAGTTTTTTACAATGGAAAAGTGGCCAGAGAAAATGACTCAGTTGAGTGTTTTATTAACGGAAAGAACTGATATGCCAGCAACAATCCAAGTTCTTTGCCCCTTCTCTATCATGTTACACCATAATATAGCACCTATCTGGGAAGTAGATTGCAAATTAAATGCCAGCAAATCAATGGCTTTTCAGATATTAGGTTCATCAAAGTGCCAATAAAACATAAAGAGACTTCAGCATTGAGAAGTGAAATCTATTCAAATAATTTAACAATTAAAAAGTAGCTACCCAAAATGAGGGGGTTCTCTCAATACCTTACAAGGAAATAAGTCTGTTTCTCTTGCGTGAGTTTTTCTTCTAGATTCAAATTACTGAAGTCACATCCGAGTGGATAAACTCCCTATACAAAATGTCACCATCACTTCAAATCAATGGTAAATGAGATTTATTCTCCGAATTACCTTGGAGAATTTTAAGAGGAGAACGTGACTTCCAATCTATTCCGACTGACAACACAACCTCCAAATGGATTTATTTTCTATTTAGAAAGTTTGGGATATTCTATTTATTATCAAAAACCAGTACATTTACTCTTTATCCTTAATCATATAAAAAATCAAAATCCCCTTTGTCCCAAATATTCAAGGACCAAGTATGTTCTGTTTTAAGGGACAGTTTAGGGCAAGGATGCTATCAACACCAATAAACCACTGTGTGGTTTACGACAGCTCCAGACACTTGAATACCCATCCCCTTCAGCATAGGAGCAAATAAGTCGGCAGAACAATAAATACCTGTATTGAGAGCTCACCTACTTCTCTGACTAATGGCAGGATTATATCTAAACCCTTGCATTCATTGCCTAGGACTACAATCACAAAGTTCCAAAATTGCATGGCTTCAAACAATAGAAATTGATTTTCGCGCTGTTCCAGAGGCTAGAAGTCCAAAACCAAGGTGTCGGTGGGCCCTGCTCTCTGAAGACTACATTCTTGCTTGCCTCCTCCAGCTGTGGTCATCACTGGTGCTGCAGCACCCAGTCGGTGCCTCCATTGTCACAGGACCTTCTCTCTCTCTCTTTTTTTTAATTGTTATTTATTTATTTATTTGACACACAGAGAAAGAGAAATCACAAGTAGGCAGAGAGACAGGCAGAGAGAGAGGAGGAAGCAGGCTCCCCGCTGAGCAGAGAGCTCGATGTGGGACTTGATCCCAGGACCCTGAGATCATGACCTGAGCAGAAGGCAGAGGCTTAACCCACTGAGCCACCCAGGCCCCCCCTTTCTCCTCTTTTTACAGGGACGAGGTGTATCAATCTGCCCAGGCTGCTCCAACAAAATACAATAAACTGGGGGGCTTACACAACAGACGTTCTGTCCCACAGTTCTGGCTCTGGAGGCTCCAAGTCTGAGATCAAGGTATCTGGCCTATTTGGATGGACATGAATTTGGAGGGAGACTTTCAACCTCGTACATCTCTCTAAAACAAATGATAATCTCTTCTCTGTTTAAAGGAAATAAAATGAACCAAAATGTCTTTATGAGATGTTCCAGAAAAGAAAAGCTTGGTGAGTCCCCTACAAAATCCATTCTGTGCAGTCATCCAACCCATCAGTTCTTAAAGCCTGATCTCAGGACCGCTTGCTCCAATTCCACTTTGGGAGGGGCTGATTACAAATGCAGATTCTTAGGCTCCCTCCAGACCTACCAAGTCAGAACTGCTAAGTGTAGAGGCCAGGAACTTACATTTTAAACTAGCACCCCCCCCTCCCGTGGGGGGTTTTGTGCACACTACAGTTTAAGACCCACTGATCTATAGTATCAGAAAAGTCTGCTTTATATTCCCCACGGTGCTTCTTAAATTCATTTTTTTTTTTTTTTAATTCTTCTCAGGTGAAATTGAGAACAGCTGGTCAACAACTTTTTTTTATATTTGAACACCATTCTAAAGGTATTCCTCATTCCTTTCTCCCCCACATGAAACCAAATAGTAGAAACTTAAATAATATTCCTTAGGATGTGTTTCCTAATCATGAAATAATTTACAAACTCTGGTCAAATTCTTGTCATCCCCAGAATCGCAGACAATGCCTTGGGTCATGGGAAGAGGTACACTGTTTCATATTCCAGATTAGAAAGATCTGAAAGCCAAAGAAGTTGCACTGAAGCCATCCTAACTGAAGTTATTTCTAGCCAGGGAAAAAAGGTACATACTTAAGTATTCATAGCACACAAGGTAGAGACTGCCTCGATTCCTCCTTCCTTCCTGTCAGTCCTTTGTGTCAAATTTTATGAGCGAGGAAACAAACCTGCCAGCGTCCATGCCCTCTGTATTCTGAGCCCTGTGGTGGGGCATCAGGAGAAGTAGGTGATGAGACCTAGAAAGGGGGTCAAGAGAGGAGACAAAGGCAACTTGGCATCTGAACTGGAGCTTCTGCAAGTCTTAAGAACCACTCATTTCCTGGGGCGCCTGGGTGGCTGAGTCGGTTAAGCCTCTGCTTTCAGCTCAGGTCATGATCTCAGGGTCCTGGGATCAAGCCCTGCACTGGGCTTTCTGCTCAGCAGGGAGCCTGCTTCCCCCTTCCTCTCTGCCTACTTGTGATCTCTCTCTGTGTGTCAAATAAAAAAATAAAATCTTAAAAAGAAAAAAAAAACTAGTCATTTCTTTTTGAGTGGCAAAGAAAAACACTTGGTGAGGGCCACGCACAGCACTGTGATTCTGCTGAGCCAGAAGGTCTGCAAACTAGTAGTGGTGATACTTACTACTTATCAGCCTTGAATTTTGCTCTCACTTAAACTAGAACTCCATGCTGACCGTTCACATACACGTTCATGAAACATCCATCAACATCTCCTGAGTACTCACAGTCTAGACATGGAAAACCAAAGTTATAACATATACTATGAATAAGGGAGCTTCCAAATAAGAAAGAAATTCAATGAGTTAGAGGGGAGAAAGAAAAGAGGAAGTGTTTTTCAGATCTCAAACCACATTCACCAGTGAGAAGAAATGATTCAAGTGAGTCCCTCTGTGTGTCCGGGGGGCAGGAGGAGTCACATCACCTTAGCCAGCACCATTCATACATTTCCCATTCTATAGACAACCGCGATATTTCACTGAGAGGGTCTTTCTTAGTCTAACTAGAAAAGTTAATGGTCTTAATGGCTTATTCAAGCCAGAAAGCATTTATCAAGCACCCATCATAAGCAAAACATTTTTTAAATTAAGAATTGCTTTAAAAATTAGAGGACACAATCAGCTCTTGAAGATTTTGCAGTTTATTTAGGAAAGAAGATAGCTGTATTGTTAGAGAATGCTACAGAAACCCAAGTTATCATAAACGAAAGATGCCATATAAGTGGTATTTGTTAACTTGACATAAAATTTGCTCTATTATCTTGTGGGGAAAAAGGTTAACTTCTCATACCAACAAAACACAATTAAAGGTAAATATCTTAAATGTTATCCAGAAAAAATAACATGATTCTAGTATAATAAGCATCAATTTTGAGCATTTCATCTTCATGTCAATGAAGTTATCCTTGAACATAAAACATGATTGTTCATGAGAACCACAACAAGGAAGAGAGTCTAGAACTGAGTCTTGAAAGAAATGGAGGATGATATCGACAAGAACAGGAAAAACTTAGTAGGCAGGGTGAACTACCCAAGCCATGTGCTGCAGGAAGGATGACGTATGAAGAAGAGTCTAAGAAACCTGAACAGATTGCATCAAGAGATCACTGAGTAGAACTGGAGCTTCAAATAAAAAAGGGAACACAGGGAATGAAGTTCTTTGAAGACCGGCCTAAATATTAGGTTGACCATATGAACCTTCCACTTCTTTGTAAGTCTATACAGTCCATTGTTTGGAATTTCATATGGTTCACTGAAACAATGGAGTTTTTGAAATGACACAGCAAAGAAACTGATGTTTTGGGAAGATCTTTCTGGTGGTGGACAGGTGGGCACTTGGCTGAATTGGGACTGGAAGACAATTAGGATCTGCTCTAGAAGCCTGGGCACGAGATGGCTAGAACCTGGACTCGCTGCAGATATGGAAAGGAAGAGTCAAATCTCAGAGGCAGCAGGTATCCTGAGACAATTAATGGTCTCTGTCATAGGTGCAGCCTAGTGGGGAAGTCCTCTGTAAATTGAAGAGCTGTTTTGAAAATAATAATTAAGGGGAAATCCAGATTTTCTAAGATTTTTCTAAGTTTCCTGGAACTGCCAGGTATCTACAAAGGAAACAGAATGAAGAAAATATCATTCCCTTTTCCCCAAACTATGCTCAGTCCCAGGGATCTGGAACCAGCCAATGAGTCAAGAAGGCAGGGAAGAACTGTTGTATGGATAGGCTGGTGTGAATCTTAGAACTGAAAGGTACCTCAGGAGAGTATCGTGTATCTTATTAAACTAGTGTGAACTGAGAGACTTTTCTGGAAGGAGGTTTCTCCTAGAAATGACTGCCTAAGTGAATCTTCATTTTCATCTGTGTCTCCAAACCTGAGACATTTCCAGAGTTGCATCTTCTCCTGGAAGTATCACACTTGATCCCTGGAGTAACCTGTTTCTTCTTGGAAATTCAGCTTGGGCACAAGGAAACCCTGTTTGGGCTACATCAAAAACGCCCTCCTGCTCAGTGCCCTGTCCATCTCTGTGGGTCCATAGCTCAGGGCATAGCTTGTTTCCTAACCTGCAGGAGACCTGCCCTCTCCTACCAAGGTGGAGCTTCTAAAGACTAACCTAAGTCAGGCTCTGGGGGCCTCCATGGACACTAATAGTTAGCAGAGCACAGGATCTATTCTTCCTTGTTGCCCCCTTGCCCAACATAATACCTGGCATATACTGGGGTTCGATGTAATATCTCCTGGGAGAAAATTCCAAACTTTTCTACAAACAAAAGATCAGAGGAACTCAGTCTTCCCATTTAATTTCAGCTTCAGATCTGAGGGTGATCCTTTCCTCAAATTGTTGGGATTGTGATGGGCTTCATGACTTCATGACTTCACCCACTTGTGAAGCACTTTCAGGTCTTTCCCTCTGGAAAAGTTCCTTCTTCATAACCTGGACAACTCTGCTTCTCAGAGCTCTACAAAGCAGGAGTCCCCACGCACTCTGAAATGGGGGCTGACTCAGACTTGACGTGAGATCAGCAGACCAACCAACTCATTTGAAAGAATGAAGCCAAGGCCCAGAGAATGATAGGTAACTTTCCTGGGATCTCATGGCCAGTCTGTGACAGAGATGTCCCTGGGGAAAACCCAAGTCTATGTTGGTTTCACCACACCATTTCTCATTGCTCTGCTTCTCCACTTGTTTTTACTAGAACTGTGACCTCAGAGAAGCTGTAGGAGTCTGCTT
The DNA here is from genome assembly GCF_022355385.1 of Mustela nigripes. Classification (NCBI taxonomy): domain Eukaryota; kingdom Metazoa; phylum Chordata; class Mammalia; order Carnivora; family Mustelidae; genus Mustela; species Mustela nigripes. The sequence goes on from NC_081568.1 coordinate 98,763,477, forward strand.
TCACGTGGGGCCCACAAGTAGTCCCCACTCTCCCTCACCTGCCCTCAGAGTCTGATGGGCCTCTTGTTAGTTCCCAGATGCTATAGCACCCAGAACCTTCATGGTCACCCAGAACCCTTGCAGCTTAAGATGTAAAACAGATACTGCCCAGGCCTGGGCTCACCTGTGGAGGCCTCTAGACACTGAGAGAAGGTAGAGTTGTTTTCTGTTGGGTCCCAGAGAGCATGGTAAATACCAGAAAGCATCTGTTAAAAATAATGCTGCCTTCTTTGTACGTGTATGTCTGTATTTTACCATTTTTCTGTCTTCTGTTTCCCCCCATTGGCCCATTTCCACCTTCCTGAATAAATATAGGCAGGACCTCTGCATGCTAATCCGTAGGTTTCCAACACATAACCCAGAAAAGCCAGTAACACTATGCCTTGGGGTTATCTTTACTGTGCTAAATTTAAATTAGTGCTTAACTTCAGAGGACCAATGTTGTTTCTGAAAAACCTTTCGATACTTAATTCATCCAACTCTAAAAATAACATATGCTTCCGGACCAAAATTAGGAGAGAAGGGTGTATGAAAAAAGCAGATAAATATAAAGAAGTCTTTAAAATAGAATCCCAGGGGCACCTGTGAGGATCAGTGGGTTAAAGCCTCTGCCTTTGGTTCAGGTCATGGTCCCAGGGTCCTGGGATGGAGCCCCACATCGGGCTCTCTGCTCAGCAGGGAGCCTCTTCCTCCTCTCTGTCTGCTTGCCTCTCTGCCTACTTGTGACCTCTGTCAAATAAATAAATAAAATCTTTTTTAAAAAAATAGAATCCCACCACCACTGTTAATGTTTTAGGGTATTTCTCTTCCATTGTTTTTTTTTTTAAGATTTTATTTATTTATTTGAGAGAGAGAGCACGAGAAGGGAGAAGGTCAGAAGGAGAAGCAGACTCCCCATGGAATTGGGAGCCCGATGCGGGACTTGATCCTGGGACTCTGGGACCATGACCTGAGCCGTAAGCAGTCGCTTAGCCAACTGAGCCACCAGGCGCCCTCTTTCATCATTTTAAATCCAAACACACATACGCGTGTACACACACGGACCTATCCTCTAGTTTCAGGCAAAGCATTCGTTAAAAAAGAATTGAAGTCTCGTGGCACAAGAACATGCAAAAAAAGAGGCCTGCACATCCCAGAGACTGTTGGCACAGGTGTAAAGACAGGCAATGGGAACACTTCGTTTTTAAACCTGGCAAAGGAGATGGCATGTAGGATTCATGTGATCATCGTAACGGACTCCTTTCAGTGGAAAAAATGATATTAATTAATTCATTGGTCAGGATGAGAAGTGTTGCTGTGGCTCTGACTACAGTCGGCTTCTGTGCCTCTGCTTGAAGGAAAATATACCTGTCGTGTGAGTCGTCGGGCTTGTCGGCCGGGGCTGTGGCAGAGGAGATGGATGGTCAGTTGGTTGGTCGTGGCCCCCTGAATGCAGGAAATCAGGTTTGAAGGGGAAGCTCCAGGCTGGCAGAGGCGTGTTAACCTTTCATCCACGTCATTGGGTTTCATATGTTAACTTTGTAGTGAAAGCTGCTTCTTTGAGCTCAAGGTTCATAAAAAGGGTTATTGGTCCTTGATGTTCCCAGTCAAGGATAGTAAGGAAAACAGAACCCTGAAAGCTTACATTGAGTGAAGCAAAGACGGAGCTGGGGGGTCAGCCCAGGGCCCCAGCTCCTCCCCGGCCTGACAGACTGAACGGCTATTCATAGTGGCTGGAGCACTTCCAAGCTGTGAGTGTAAATTTACTTGTATCATCCTTGCAGAGAGAACTGTGCAGTCCCCCAAGTCTCCTGGTTGATTCGGATCGACTGTTTATTTGTTTAGTCCTGTAATGATATTATCCACAGGGCTAGAGCCACACAGGGCGGAGGAGAAATTCCTGGAGGAAGGAGGCTGCCTTTGTTTACAGCCCTGTCAGCCCTTTCACGACAAAAGACAAAAGTTGCTGTAATTTGTGTGTTCCCACACGCATGATCCATATGGACAATATCGAGTATAGGGGTTGATGAAGAAAAAAAAAAAAAAAGGATTATGAGAAATCAAGATGCCGGCTGCCTTGAGAGAAATGCAGAGGTTCACAGTGAGCCTCTGGTTAAACACCACAGTTTCAGAGCTGGAAGGAATTCTGAGATGTTATCCATCACCAGAGGAAAAAGGAACCACTTGCTCTTGACTGACTTAGGCCTTGTGTTGTCTTGGAGCTCCAGCCTATTTTTCTGTTTTTGTTTTTTGTGGGTTTTTTTCCCTTTTCTTTTCAAACTCAGCAGTTCCTCTTCCCTTAGCAGGTTTCCCATGGCGATGCCTGTTTGGGGGTGGGAGTAGGGGTACCATGATATCCCTGTTCCTCAGCACATTTATTTATAGCTTAGTTTCAATGCAGCTCTTAGCTGTGGGCATATTATCAGTGCCAATTCTAGTTCATCTCCTCTGTGTCAGACTGAAAACCCTAAAATGTGCCGCCAGTTGGTTCCTGATTATTTTTCTGGAAGCTCTGCAGCTTCAAAAGCTTTTGCCTCAGGAACGTGCCCCTGCATCCAAGAAACACACTACTTGAAAGAAAACACAAAATGAATCAACAGAGTCAGCGTGTCACTCAGTGGGCTGGCAAGTGGTGCTCTGCTGAGGGACAGCTGTGCCCAACCTTCTCAATGTCTGTGGTCCCACTCTGGCCCTGCCACATAGATGCTACTATCACAATTTGATCAGGACCCCCTGAGAGTTTCACATAATTCTTGATGCCAGGATGGCAAAGGACTGCAGTGAGGGCTGACTGGAAAGTGAGATGGGTGGTGGCCACAGGTCTTGACAAACGACACCTGAGGGACATGCTCAAACCACCTCAGCAAAGTGAAGCAACACTGTCAGATGCTAGTGTGGCATGATGGCCCAGAGGGGACCCTCCAGTGGCCTAAGCCCATTTTGTGTACTGAGTGAGGCAACCCTGGGTAACAGATCACAGGTAGCAGTTGTTCCCAAAAATAGCCATCTGTGGTTCCCAAACAATGAAGACATTTCACAAGGTACAAGATGGAAAGGAATGTAAAAAGTGGGCTCTGGGTGCACCTTGGTGGCTCAGTGGGATCCCAGGGTCCTGGGATCGAGCCCCGCATTGGACTCTCTGCTCAGTGGGGAGCCTGCTTCTCCCTCTCTCTCTGCCTGCCTCTCTGCCTACTTGTGATCTCTGTCTGTCAAATAAAAAAATAAAATCTGTTAAAAAAAAAAAAAAAAAAAGCCGGCTCTGGCTCCCTGGCAGCAGTATTCACTACAGCGGCCCCAACCAACGGACACCCACACCTCCAATCTATACCTAGTAAAAGCCCAACTGTGGTTATATTAATCATAATATGAATATAGGATAAAGAGAAAGAGATCCTTAACAAGTGAACCAAAGTTCAATGAGCAATCCTTAGAGCCCCACAGTTCAGGGGAGAGGTAGCAACTGAGGGGCAGATGGGCTGTGATTTGGTTTTAACGTCAGGCTGGTACCCCCACCCCCACCCCCAGCCTCCGTGCTGGCCTTTTCAGCTGCTCTAAGTAGGAAAGAAACCCTAGAAGAATCACCGCACTTTGCTCACTGGATGAGAACCGAAGGGGAGGATGGGAGGTGAGGGCCTAAACGTGCCCCAGAACAAAGCGAACAACCAACAACCGTATTAAACAGAGACTCTGTTAATAAAAGCAAAACAGAGACTGTGCGTGTCTTTTTAATGACCAGGACTAGGGTGTCCCGCGCAAACATAAACAGCTCCTGCCTGCGGAGGCCTAGAAAACCTCCAGTCATGGAGTTTGGGTGCCCTGCCACCCCCTCCGAAGAGTGCCCGCTTCTGCCAAAAATCATTTGCAAATAAAGAGCCATCAGAAATGTGCCCTACCTTCGGCCAAAGGGGAGAACCTCTTTTCCAATAAATATTTGGCCCGGAGTGGGGGAGGGAGGCCAAGAGTAACAAAGGGAGCCAGCGGCCTGGGTTTGTTTGGACTGCCCGGCCGGCGCAGGAGCGGCCGGGCGCAGCTGACCACGGGTACAGCTAGGTTAATTTCCACATGGAGCTGCAGAAACCCTATCCGAGGGTTGCGAAGCGTGGGTCAGCCAAGGCATGTTAATCTGTTTAGCATGTGCGCCGCGCGGAGGAGCCAGACCACCGGGGCGCAGGAGGCGCGGCCGCAGCCGCGCTGCTCCGGGGAGTTAATAAAGAGCTGAAGGCAAGGAAGGGTAGCGAGGTTGTGGCGGCTCGGAGCCAGCCGCGCCCGCGGGCCCCGGGGAGGGCGAGGCCGCCTGCTGCCAGCCGTTCGCGGCCCGCAGGCCCCCGGCTCCGCGCGCCCCAGAGGCTGAGCGAGCCCCTAGCCCGGCCTAGGCTGGGCACGCAGAGGCGCGGCAGGGCGCAGTGACCCGACCCGCGCGGGGCCCGAGGGAGAGTCTCTCCCGCCCCCAGTCCCCGGAGCGGGGGGATGGGGGGATGGGGGGGCTGGTGGGGTGGGGGACACTTCGCCCTCGCGCCGGTGGGGAGCAGGGGAGCGAGGGGTTAGCCATTTAGAACATTTTTAACTAATCAAAATATTTGCTGATGAGTATTTATTTTTACAAGAACTCGGTTTGGCTGGAGACTTCCCGAGCAACAATATGGGCTGCCGTATTAGGTTTGTGACGCAGCCAAGTGCGGTTGGGCTTATTGAATCTGCGCGCCAGAGATCACTCGCTCCAGAGATGTTTCTCTGTTCTGGGGAAGAAGCTTTCCCAAGACCATCTTTCCGCAGATGGTGTTTAGAACACAACCACATGTACACACACACCACCACCCCCACCACGACCACCAAAGGACAGGAGGCTTCATATCTTAATGTTTGGGCTGAATGAGAAGAGAAACACACGCCCCTCCTAGTGAAGCAACAAAAGGGGAAGTAGAGGGAAATGTCCCAGTCTTAAAGGAGGGCCAACATTCCGAGGTTCCAGGGTAAACACAAACAAAACCGGATTAACACAAGATCTACCTCAATACGACCCTCTAATCTGCTAACAGTCTTTCCTACCTCTTTTTTCTTCTTTCCAGTACTTGAGCAAGCTCACTTTTAACTTTTCTGAAATAAAGTCGTTGAGTCTATTCAATATTGATTAAACCATCTACTTCATTCAAGTCATTGCAGAACCACTAGCTACTGCCTAGGAAAAGTCATGAAAGGTTATGTCGAGTCAAGTTTGAAAATGGACAAATGAGAGTTCATAATAAACAACCTCAGACTGTAAAGATACCTGCAAAAGTACCAGACTATAATTTTTAAAATGCTGTTGACTGAGAACTGGATTGAAATATCCTAATTTATAGCAGTAATTAAGAAATTGAACTTAAGTAGTTAATAAGATGGACTCTCTGGCACAAACTCCTAATGGTTAACCTGAACAATTTAGTAATCTATTCGAGGGGCACCTTGGTGGCTCAGTGGTTAAGCGTCTGCCCTGGGCTCAGTTCATGATCCCAGGATGCTGGGATGGATGCCCAAATCAGGCTCCCTGCTCTGCTGGAAAGCCTGCTTCTCCCTCTCTTGTGTTCTGCTTGTGTTCCCTCTCTTGCTCGCTCGCTCTCAAATAAATAAATAAATAAATAATTTTTTTTAAAAAAAATCCATTTGAGAGTGCTTCCTAGGAAAGACTCTTCAGCACCTCTGCCACCCCCACCATGAGGTGGGGGGTGGTCTGTAGGGTATCACCCCCAAGAAGTGCCTGTAGAAAGTGTAAATGAGCAGATTTACATGAAGTTATATCAGAGAAGCAGAAAGCAAATTTGCCCACCATGAAAAAGAAGACTTCCCAAGTGCAAGATGACATCAGCATGGTTGGAATGTATATACAGAAGAAAAATATCCTTAAGGTTCTAGAAATCCTAAGTATCATTTGACAATGCAGTCAGGTAGTTTTCAAAAGCAAAGAGAATACTAGGATAGCGAAAGCAAAATAAACTGTTAGGAGCCATCAACCTACCTCTCTCTTTATACTCTTAGAGCTTTTTCCCAGTTTGGGGAGCCATAACTGAATTGATGTGGAGAGTTACAACAGTCTCCCTTCTCTCCTGCACTTCACTTGCTTGGTTTACACTGGTCATTAAGTGTCCTGGTCTTAATGACTTAATGACAGTTGCCACCTGTCATTAAGTTGGGCCAAATACTCCCCAAATCAAAATTAAATTATCTGTGTCTCTGAAGAAGTGTGAAAAGAGCTTGTGGCTTCTTTTGGTAAAAGAAATCTATGACACTGCATTTTAAACAGAAAACAGCACTAGTAACAATTGCCTGCACTCTATATTATTTTGAAAGTGGTTGGCAGAGATGAAGGAACTAAGGAAAGCAGGTTTCAGAGAGTCAAGAAAAAAATCGTAGCTGAGGAACTTAAATTCTTCAGAATCGGAGAATGAGTTTCAATATTTCCAACTCAAATTTCCTTTATTCAATGACCCCAGGCAAAAAAGATGACACCTTGCTCCTGCCAGCCAGGAAAAAGACATCAGCTCAGTGCCAGGACATCCAATAAACCAAGAAGAGTGCCTTTCTGGAGGTGGTTTGTTCCTATGCCCAAGCTGAGGCTTCTGATGCCCCCTTTCACTCCATGTGAGAGTGTCATGGTCAGATGCTAGACTAAGTGGCTTAAACCACAGACACTTACTTCTCACTGTTCTAGAGGCTGGCAAGTCCAAGATCAAGGCGCCAGCAGATTCATTTCCTGGTGAGAGTCCCCTTCCCAGCTTACAGACTTCTCTGTGTCTTCACATGGACATGGACAGTGAGTTCTAGTCTCTTCTTCTTCTTATAAGGAAACTAACCCACCACAGGGAGAAAAGGAGGGGTGCTCCTCAAGACCTCCTCTAAACCCAATTACCTCCCAAAGGCCCCACCTCTAAACCCCATTAGGGGTTAGAGCTTTGACATATGAACTTGAGGGGACACAAACATTTCATACCCAACATGGAGGCCCTACCGTGTTAGTGCCATGCAGCTAGAGAACCAGTGGGCTGGGACACTGTGTGGCAAATGCCACCCTCCTTTCAAGGCATAGACCGAGACCCTACAAAGTACCCACCTCCCTCTTGAAGTTTTCTGTTTCCCTTTTTTAAAACCCGTCATTCGTCTATTAAAATTCAAACAGCACTTACTTCTGCCATCCTTATTTCCTAGCATAAGCTACTTTGGATTAGTTTATTTTTCGGGGTGGGTTTTTTGGGGTTTTTTTTTTTTTTTTTTTTTTTGGATTAGTTATACTATGTGTGCCTAACTGGAAAATCATAGCAATAACAGTAGTGAGATGATGATAACAGCAGGTACCCTTGATTTGGCCTGTCTCTTGTACCAGTGCTTGTCATGCATCATGTTATACAACATTCACAATAAATCTATGAGGTAGGTGTTATGAATGCCCTTTTACAAATGAGAAGACTGAGTCTCAGAGAGGTTGGTAGCTTATTCACCAGGTTAGAAAGTGGCAGACCTGGGTCTCAAGCCATTGGCCCCCTGAGCCTGAGCTTCTCACCAGTGTACTGTCACATAAGCCCCTTCTTAAGCACACAGTGTCCCCCAGGATGTTTGTAGAAGATGATAATGTAATATTTTATGTCAACTCCCCTGAAATCAAAAAGAGCCTAAAATTTGGGAGTATTGAACATTTTTTTACTGGGTTAAAAAAAAAAAACTATATCCCAGTCTTTATAACATACTAAATCTTGTCTCCTCCCCATTTTAAAACTAAGGTATTTTCCATCACTGTTGTGCACCTTCCCTGAGCCTGCGTCATTCTGTTTGCTGCAATGATGATTGATAGCTTTAATTTTTTTTAATGTATTAAACACCAGACTGGTGGGAAATTTTACTTACTCCATTTGTCATTCTAGAAAATTTAAGACTGATGAAATACAGAAAAAAGAATTAGGCTTACAAGGAACTGAGTTTCCCAAGGCCCCCAGTAGGTAGGTGGAATGGAGCAGGAAATGAACCCAAGGCTTCCTGAAGAGCTCCAAGGGAGGAGAGTGCAGAAACCCAGTTAAAATGCCCAGTGGGTCTGGGAATGACCTCTTCCTATATCAGTCCTTGGAGTAAGGGTTGGATATCCATCAATCAGAGAAAAAAGAACAGGGCCAAGGTCTTGATTAGCTCATGGGTCTCAAATCTATGAAATGAAACTGGTAATACTGGTGCTCCCCTTCTAAATAAACATGCTGTCACGTTAAGGAGCAAACCTGGTCAAGTATCCTGGGTACCTCCAAGGAAAGCACCGTGGAAAAATTCTTTATTAAAATGACGTTTCTCACTTTACCACCAGAAAGTATTTTTTCCCAGATAATGTGATTGATGAACTGAAGAACTTTCAGATCATGACAGATCCCTGTTATTTAGATAAGCCACTTTTCCAGGGTTCCAAATGGAAAAGAGGATCAATCCCCCAGAATTCCTCAAACACCAGATGCCCTTCTATGGGCCAAACTTGCCTAGAAAGGGGAACAGAATGACGTCGCCCAGTGAATTCCCCTCGGCTTCACATTCCAAAAGCGTCCCATTAAATGAGTCCAAGCAGTTGCTTCTGAAATCATAAATTCCAAAAGACAATGAAAGTTGCAATCACAAGGGGTAACAGAAGCCAAACACATTAGGAACATGTTCCTTGAGCAAATAGCATAATTCCGGACATGCGGGAACACATGGTTTGCCTCAAACATGTTTCATTTTGTCATCGCACTGAGTGCACAGTATTTCTCTTTGGGTGCAAGAGTGATTGATTTCATTGGGAGAATTGTTTGTAAGAACATGAAAGTTGCCAAAGCAAACACGTTGGAGGGAAGTGTGGAGAAGGGGAGTAAGAGTATTTGGAGTAGATCTGGGTTTGGGAAGTTCATGCAGAGGTGAGACACTGAGATGTAGAACAAATAAAAACATTCTGCACACTTCATCTACATAAATTATGTTCAGAAATTCAGTGTGTGTAGACATTAGCTGTGCAGCTACGACTTTCCCTGGTGTGCCTCCAGAATGTGGGCACTAAGCCAATTTTTAAGTGAATGATTTGTAACTTTTCCTCCACATAAATTAATCTATTAATATTTAAATCATCCTGATTTTAATCCACAAAAGTCGTGTAGTCATGGAAAAAGAAAAAAACACCCTATAATCTATTTGTCTTTTATGATAGAATTCTATTACTGACCTGCATTAATAGATTGTCTCTGGATATGTTGACAAAATGGACATTAAAAATATTTCCTTTGATCTGTTTCAAAGGAAAAAAAGTTAAAAATAGAAATCTACCTAAATAATACACAGCAGCATTTACAACCATATGATTTTGAAATGTTCCTTTTGGTCATTTACTTTACATGTAAGTGTTACGTTAGACCTGAGAATTTTTTCAGCTCTTATCTGCCTCTAGGTATTAGCTTCAAAGAGGTGTCAATGTGTAAGACTTGTGATCCTTAGATGCCAAAGTGTGCAGGTACATTACAAACTAGCAGATGGGATTTTTGTTTACTCCATTAGCATTTCCTTTTTCATACAGCTATTCTTAGAGTGCAAAAAGAGGACTTCTGAGAATAAGCAATACACTATTTGATAAACACTCTCATTTAAAGATGATACTGTAAGTACAAAATGAACAATTAAAAAATGGAAATAGAGACTTTTGAAGTGACCTTGTGCAGAACCAGCATAGCTCTGTGCACAGGAAGGTGCTCATCACTCATGCTAAGGCACAGTCTCTCTCCCACCTCTTATCCTTCTGCCCAGCTAGTATCTCATACAAGGGCAAGAAGTCACTTATATTAGCAATCTATTCCTGCATAACAAATTACCTCTAAACTTAGCAGTTTAGAACAACAACATTTATTATCTTGCAGTTTCTACAGGTTAGGACTGCAAGCACAGCTTAAGTAGACCCTCTAGCTCTGGCTTTCTCATGTGGCTACCATTAGCCCAAGGCCTGAGTGGGAAGGATCCAATTCCTAGCTCATTCACATAGTTGTCGGTGGGATTCAGTACCTTACTGATTGGTGGGCTGATGCCTCATTTCCTCCAGGGATGATGGCCAGAGGCCTCCCTCTGTTCCTCCCCACCTGGGGCTCTCTGCAAATCATCTCACAGCATGGCAGCTGGTTGCATGAGAATGAGCAAGCAAGGGGGTAAGAGAGAAAACCAACAACAGAGAGAACCTGCCAGGAAGAGGAAGACACAATCTTCCATGGAACTGGCATACCATCACTTTTGCTGCATTCTCTTTGATGGAAGCAAGTCACTTGGGGGATTAGATCATTGGGAGCCATGTCAGAAGCTGCCTACATATCCCAGGTGACAAGAAGGGGTCTACTTTGCCTGTATCCTCTGGCCCACTTCATACTGTTGAATAGTGATTCTCTCGGTGTGATTCCTGAACTAGCAGCATCACTTGAGAATTTGCTGTAATTACAAATTCTTGGGCCTGATTCAGACCTACTGAATCAAAAACTCTAGTTGACTCTAGGTGATTCTGAGCATGCTAAAGTTTGAGAAACATTGCCCTTAAAATGAAGGCAGCAGAGCTGATTTGAATCTCCCAATTTCTCTCTTATAAGACCTAGATTTCAATGATGCAAAGGTCTGCCCACCTTGTCAGCCTACTCATGGCTGCTGATGGTTTTGTAATGATGGTGATTTGCAACATAAACCAGGAGATATGTTACAATGTACCTCATATGGCATATCCAGAAGAGGTTATTTTGGTTTTTCTGTATCTTGGGTTTAAGGTTTTCAATGTAGTGGACCTCATGCTACTAACTCCATAGGCCAGTACTTTGTAGGTTTGGGAACCAAAGGGAACTAGTTTACTTGAATAAGGTTTCAAAACAGCTAATCCACAATTTTTTTAAAAAAATCATTTAGTTGTTTAAATGCCAGACTGTTCAAATACTTTGATTCTCTAAGAAGGTTCTTCTTGAACTCTGTACCTGCTCTCAAAAGCAAAAAGATTCTAATGGCCACAGGTGTACTCCAAAAGTGTGAGGAGATTAATAAGGCTTATTATATATTCTCGGTCCTTCTAGCATGAATGCAAACTCTAACATGAGTCGTCCTCATAGACATAGAATGCTGTGGCAAAATCTCCATTCCGCCACAGTTGTGTCCCTTTGATTTCTTTAACATCCTCTCAAACTCATCATCTTTGGGAGGCTTCCACAGATTATAGAAAGAATATAGACTGGGGGTGTTGGAAGATCTGGGTTCAAACCTGAGCTCTGACCCTTAGTATTTGTGTGGCCTCAAGTAAATTACTTAACCTCTCTGAGCCCTTATTTCCTAGTGTAAGAGGACAAACACCTATCTCGTTGGTTTAATGTACAAATTAAAAGTGATTGGATGCAAAAATTTCCCAGGGCAGAGCAGATGTATGATAAACGTTACTCTACCCTCACTTTCCTTTGCGTTCCCCTTAGTGCTTAGCATAATGTCTTGCATATCTTAGGTTTTCCATGAATGTTAAAGAATCCGGGGGCATCTGGGTGGCTGACTCTTGGTTTCAGTGCAGGTCACGGTCTCATGGGTCATGAGTTCAAGCCCCGCACCAGGCTCCGCACTCAGTGGTGAGCCTGCTTGAAGATTTTCTCTCTGTTCTTCCCCCAACTCTCTCTTTCTCTCAAATAAATAAATAAATCTTTAAAAAAAAAATGTTAGAGAATCCAGAGCTATGCCCTCAGACAGGCTGGGCATTTTTAGGAAGTAGACAGAAGAGCATACAATATAGCCAACAAATGTACTTGTCAACTGTTAATGCACAGAGTGAGTAGATTCTTAATATCATAGTAGATAATTCTCCCAAAGAATCATTCTGATTATTTATATGATGTATTGATTTTATTAATGTGAACAGTTAATTCAACAAACCCATGTAATTGTATTGGTGATAGTGTCCTGTTTCCTATGGCACAATAATAATGTGTCTAATGATACTTCCAGGTAGTAATGCCTAAGACCTCAACTGCCTCTTTGGTGTATGGATGGTGAATATGGAAAATGAACAGTTGTAATTTGACACCTCTTTCCCAGATTTCTATGGATATAACTAACAGAGCTTACCTGTATTACATATACTTTAATTTTTAAGAGTATGGCTCTCCTTTGGCAACTCCGCGGCCATATGCTGAAGAAAAGGCCAAAATGAGAGGTATTCCAATCCTCCAGTTGACTTACTGTAAGTTAGCTGTGTCAGTAAAAAACACATGTGAAAGTAAGCAATACAAAAGAAAATACAACTTGAGACACCTGTGTGGCTCAGTTGGTTAAGCATCTGCCTTCAATTCTGGTCATGATCCCAGGCTCCTGGAATTGAGCCCCAGGTCAGGTTCCCTGCTCAGTGGGGAGTCTGCTTCTCCCTTCCCCTCTGTGATCTCTCTCATTCTCACTCTCTCTCAAATGAATAAATTAAGATAAAGTAAAAAATTAACTTTTGGCAATCAAATAAATGAAAGTATGAAGAGAAGTACACTCAATTCCAATGGAAAGGCCTTTCAAAAGTCATGTACCAGGAGTTAAAATAAGAGGTCTTCCCTCACATCATGTAAATGGAGATGATAGTTACATCTACACTTGTCTATGGCCAAAAGTCATAGTCATCCAACACAGCAGTACAAATGTCAGATATCTGGGGGAATGGGTTTCTAGAACTCTACCACTCCAGTTGAACAGGGTAGATCCATTAGGCTAAATATTATGGCAGTTTCTTACCATTACTGTTTTGCCTCATAGGCAAAGCTAATCAACTCCAAATTATTTTGCCCAGATTATTCCCATACTAGACTGGTCAATTTAACCATTAGCCAAAAAATATTTATTGGATGATAATTATGTACAAGGTATTATGGAAAAACAAAGAGTTAGGAGGCAAGGCCACACTTTTAAGCAACTTAAAACATAATAGACACTTAATGGTGTACACTTTCCAAAAGCTTCTATAGAGTTAATGCCAGTTAAGTAGTACTAACAATAAATTCTTCAGGTTTAGAGAGACAAGTCCCTCACTGGGGACAAGGAACAGTAATGGAGCCTAGGCTCTGGAATCAGAACCCTATCCAGGTCATCTACTTACAGATATATGACAGTGACAAATTGCTTAACCTTTCCATGCTTTAGTTTTCCTCTGTGAAAAACAGGGATGTCACTTCATAGGATGCTTGTGAGAATTAAGTCACATAATATTTAGGGAAGCACTTAGCACAGAGTGCGCCATGCATATTAACTATGTAGTAATAGTACTCCCATTGTAGTAGCTGTCACGCAGAGGGGTGACATCTCAGCTGGGTTATGTGATGGAGACTACAAAGAGAAGAAGAATAGATATTACAGGTGCGGAGAATAACATCATCAAAAAGCAGGAAAATTATAGTGTCTGCTGGGACAGTTATTTTGACCCAGGTGTGAAAGGTCTTGAACGTAAGGTAAACTTACTACTTCATCACATACCCAATAAAGAACACTTCTTGAGCAGCACCGTGACATGATTAAGAGGTTTTTGAGGAGTTCATCTGCAGTGTATATTGCACCATGGGGATTTGGCAACAAGGAGACCAGAGAGGGAAAAATATATCAGTGGCACAGAAAAAGGGCAATAGGAACCTGATCTCTGATTATGACAGTGGGAGTGGAGAAGGGAGAAAACACAAGTCTTAGCAAGGGAAGGACTGACTAAGCATGGCAAATGACCAGATGGGAGAATTAAGGTTATGAAGGAATAAAAGATGATTCTGAAAATGTTAAGCCTGGATTAATAAGAAAATGGAACACAATGGATGGAAGTAAAGCAGTCAAGGAGGGAAGCCAATTACAAAAGGATGCTGATCTTAGAAATGTAAAGGTTGAGGCTTTTAAGTGGATCTGTCTGGCAGGAATTGAAAATTTGGTACCACAGCACAGAGAAGATGTTGGTTATCATGTGAGTAGCGGAAGCGCATGATGAATTGCTGGTACCACTGTGAGTCATCAGAATTAGTTCTCTCTATGCCTCATTCACTATCTTTTTCACTTTTCCCAGCTGGCCCAGCTAGTGGTCTCAACTTCTACATCTTTATCCCTCTCCACCTTTATCAGGATGGAAATTAAAAACACACTATACATGTCTGAGACCCGTCCCTAAAATCACCAATCTTCTCCTTTTACCATTCAGAAAGTTACATATCCCATAGAACTTTTTCCATGTAGGAGTCAAAATAATAGAAATACACTGGAAGGGTTAAACATACTTCAACAGTTTACCACATAACTCAACTGAAAGGACCCCTTGTCCACCTTTACCTTCACTTTACATCCAAAATGGTTCCAGGCAAAGCCAAAGAAACCTCACACATGGTGATCAGACTAGGAATATCTGCTGAGTACTTTATAAACATTTGTATATACTGGGCACTCCATGTGATGAGGCTCCAGTATTCATTTACCTGCTCACTGAAAACATTTTGTTCTTTCACCCTGCTGTTTTTTAATACATTATATTCCCATGTATAATTTTTCTTCCTTCTTTTTAAAAAAATATTTTATTTATTTATTTGACAGAGATCACAAGTAGGCAAAGAAGCCGGCAGAGAGAGGGGGAGAAGCAGGCTCCCTGCTGAACAGAGAGCCCAGTGCAGGACCCTGTGATCATGACCTGAGCTGAAGGCAGAGGCTTTAACCCACTGAGCCACCCATGAGCCTCCTTTTCTTCCTTCTTGTCATGTCAAGCATTCCCTCTTCTGGAGAGGCTTCCCTAGCCCTTCTAGACATAGTTATTTCTTTCTTTGTGATCTTCAACTAATCAGCTCACACTTTTATTAAAGCACCATATAATATTTTAATTAGTGTATGTATCTTTCTCCACCCATCCCCAACCCAGTAACTTATTTTTCTCTGTATCCATAGCCCATCACACCATGCCTGGACACAGCAGGTGCCCACTAAATGCAGAATGAATAAATGAATAAACAATCAAGTACAGGTCTTTGGTTTCCCTTGATCATTTGTTTTAGTTACAGTATCATATTTTAACACAATCTTTATTTATACTTTCTTCAACCCTTATGCTATTTTATGCTTATAATGCTATGTAGATCCAAGAATCTGGCAACAAATTCCCAAGTTTTGACATTTTATAGGCATTTCACAGGAAGTGGTTTTAGTTTGTTACTAATTTTTCATGTATTTCATTGAATCTTTAAATGAAAATGTTTATAATTTTTTTCAAGAATTTCCAGTCAAATTGAGCAAAGTAACAAGTCTTAAGTTCTTTATTTTTAAGATAATGAACTATTTTCAGGCAAATAAAAAATGAATAAAAATTCAATATTAATTACTAGGGATTTTTCTATCATAAACCCACATTTTTGTCAGATACCCATGATCTGGTTCTTCTGTTCAAGACCCTTAGATTCTATGTGGTCCCTTCTGGCTTATTTTTTTTTTAAGATTTTATTTATTTATTTGACAAAGAGAGAGATCACAAATAGGCAGAGAGGCAGATGGGGGGGGGGACAGGCTCCCTGCTGAGCAGAGAGCCCAATACCGGGCTCGATCCCAGGACCCTGATATCATGACCTGAGCCAAAGGCAGAGGCTTTAATCCACTGAGCCAGCCAGGCGCCCCCCTTATGGCTTATTTAAAAAGTGGGGAGCCCATCTATGAAAGCAGGTAGATGAATGGATGAAGAAAAGAAGCCAGTCTCTCTCTCCACATACAGATCTCCAAAAATAACAGGATACATGTGTGTAAAAGTGGTAAACCACTAATAATATTTAGAACTCCACAATTCCTAGTGGAAATAAAATAATAAAGCAGTAAAGCATTTGAGAAAAAGAACAAGCACCATGGTTAAAACATTGGCATCAGAACTCAAAGTCTGTCTGAAATCCAATCACTCATGATTTGGTCTGCTTACACTAGGAATTTAGATTCCTTTTATGTTATAATGCACATAGAGATAGTCAGGCCAGACCTCCTGACCAAGGTCTGCACTGTGTTGTAATCAGGCATCTGGGTGGTTCATTCAGTTAAGCTCAGGTCATGATCCCAGGGTCCTGGTATTGAGTCCCACAACCTGCTCTCTGCTTAATGCGGAGTTTGCTTATTCTTCTACCCCTCCCACCTGCTCCTGATCCCTCTCTCTCTCTCTCATTCTAAAAAATAAATTTTTAAAATCTTAAAAAAAAAAAAGACAGTGCTATAATTATGCAACTGCTGAACACACTCATTACCAATGGTAACAAGTGAAGTACCAGTCTGTTGACTGGTGTTAGTATTGGTTGAGTCACACTTATGCTTTGGTAGAGGGAGTAAAAAAAGCAACAACCATGTCTAAAGTTACTACATAATTTACTTGCAATAGTTCAAAATTACAAAACAGGTAAGGTAATGTATACTGCTTTGCTTAGAAAGAGATTAATAAGTGCTACTCTTTAAACACTCAATATCTCGCTTAACATATTATTTCCAAAATAAGGCACACATTTCCAAGAACCAACCTTAAAGGCTGACTCTAGAAATGAGGCAAAATTTCTAAACCTTTACAGGAATTCATGTATGCAAATGAGTGTTTCCTTCTAGGCAATCACTCTGGGAGGCCACGTGGTTACCAATAATGCTATATCATTCTGAAGAACATGTTGAGAATTTTCCTTTTGTAACTACTCTATACAAGATGATAAATCTTCAGCAACATTTTGGTTTTGCCAAAAATACCTATCTGACTCAACTTGGTCATCTGTTTTACTCACCATATTTGACTCTCACTGACATTTGGCTATTTATAAAAAATCAAATCCACCCTCAAAGAATGTTAGTCTGTCTGACAAATGAGCAAAAATGTTTATGATCCAAAAAGTTTTCATCATTGGACCAATCAATAGAAAATGCAGTTTAAGGGGCACCTGGGTAGCTCAGTGGGTTAAGCCTCTGCCTTCAGCTCTGGTCATGATCCCAGGGTCCTGGGATTGAGCCCTGCATGGGGCTCTCTGCTTCGCAGGGAGCCTGCTTCCCCCTCTCTCTCTCTGCCTACTTTTGTTCTCTTTCTCTGTGTCAAATAAATAAATAAAATCTTTAAAAAAATAAAAATGCAATTTAAAGTGATCCGTCTTTCAAACATCACTTATCGAATACCTGTTGGGAGGACAGGGCCAAAGTCATTGCCATAATTAATTATGAGAAATCAACCAATGAAAGCCCTTGTCACATCAGATGGTTCTATCAATGAAATACTGACTGGTTACTTATTCATCACTGTTTTTTTAAACTTTTTATTTTGAAAAAATTATAGACTCACAAGAAGTTGCAAAAATACCACATGGACTCTTAATCTCATAAAACAAACTGAGGGTTGCTGGGGAGGGGGTTTGGGAGAAGGGAGGTGGGGTTATGGACATTGGGGAGGGTATGTGCTATGGTGAGTGCTGTGAAGTGTGTAAACCTGGTGATTCACATACCTGTACCCCGGGGGATAAAAATATATGTTTATAAAAATTAAAAATTATATAAAAAAATACCACATGGAGTTCTAGATTCCCTTCACTCAGTTTCCTCCAAAGGAATGTATGTAATCTTATGCAACTGCAGTACCATATCAAAACCAGGAAAGTGACATTGTCTAACACTGTTAAGTAGGTTGTACATTTTAAGAAGACTTATTCTATTTTCCTCATTTTTCACATGCACTCATTTGTGTGTAGGTGCATATGTGTGTTAATGTGCCTAGTTCTCTCTAGTTTTAGTCCACACAGCGATTCATGTATCCCACCGCAACACTCAGGGCTCAGAACTCTTCCAGCACTATAAAAGACCCCTCCCCTGCTACCCTTTTATATATGGACCATTCCCTAATTTCCATGTCCCTGGTAACCACCAACCTATTTCCATCTCTACAGTTTTGTCACTTCAGTAATGTTCTACAAATATCATACAGTAAGTAGCCTTGGATATTGACTTTTTCCACTAAATAATGTCTTTAAAATCCAGCTTGTTGCATGCATCAAGAGTTTATTCCTTTTCATTGTTGAGTATTCGGTTGTGTGAACATCCCAGAGTTTCACCTATTGACGGAAGTAGTGATTGTCTCCTTTTTTGTATAACAAATAAAGCTGCTATGGACATTTATGTACAGATTCTCCTGTGAACATAAATTTTCGTTTCTGCGGGATAATGCTGTGGAGTATGGTTGCTGGGCTGTCCTGTAAGTGCATATTAGGTTTTGCAAATAACTGACAGTGTTTTCCAGAGTAACTTTACCATTTGACATTCATACCAGTAATGCATGAGAGATCCGGTTTCTCTGCTTCCTCACCAGCAATGGATATCATTGCTATTTTTTTTTATTTTAAATGCATAGTTCTCTTTCTTATTTTCAGAAATTAATGGTTCAGTTTATATGACTGGCACTACGGTAATTCAGCAGGGATGACTTTTGTCTTCAAACTATCTTCCTGAGTATGAACTTCAAGATTTATTTTATATTCATTTTTAGGTTCAAGTTCACAAAAATATTTTTTCTCTACTTCAAATTTACCAACATCCAGTAATAAGCAATCAAAACCTCACTTCAGTTGCTTCCGTTTGGGTTCATAATTTCTCCCATGGCACAAACATGACCACACCTTCCTGCCCTTCCTGGGGAAATGCTATCCTTCCTGGGGAAAAAAGTCCTACTAGCTGCACTGTCTTGTTTTTACTAGAGGAGGGGAGCATGGGTTGTCTCTGGTTGAATTCATGAGAGAGCTGGCATTGTGGCTGCATCACTGGGGATACTGGGAGAGAGCAAGATAACCATAAGTCTGCACGTTTGCTGTGGTTCTTTTATTTCTAGAGAAGAGCTTTCCTATGGTCAGCGTTAACTGGCCTGTAGAATGATCCATAGAAACAGTACAGACTGCTAGGTTAGTTGCAAAATGAACACTTTACTTCAAACAGAATTCAAAGCACACTTGACAGGCTGTTACATTAAGTACTTGCATGTCTGAGGTAGAACAAACTAGATGTGATTCACTTTTCCCCTCACGTTCACACCATTCTTTGTGAAGAGGCCCAAAGTACTTACTACTAGTATTAGGGGCTAAAATGGCAAGTAGGAAATAGAATCCAATTACCAAAGCAGCTTATGGCTTCTGCTCTCCTTACATGTACCCCAACTGTGCATTGAAAATGATGTACCTAATAGTTGCTCCAATTAAAACACTTCATTGTATTTATGAACTTACTTGTAATTGTAAAGGTACATCTGCTGGTTGATAATGATGTGTTTTGGTGGGGGTTGGAGTTTGGGGGGAGAAAGAGTGTTTGTTTTTAATTTAATTTTGTTTGTCTTTAATTTCAGAGTAAGGTAAAACTTTCCAATGTCTGTCTCCTCTTCTTGACCTATATAAATGACTTACCATGTATATTGTCTTATAAATAAAAGTTGAACAGATGAGTCTCAAAAACATACTGATCAGTAAGAGAAGTCAAACAAAAGACGGCATGTGCACGGTATGATTCCATTGATATGAAGTTCAAGAACATTTAAAACTAATCTATGGTGACAGAAATGAGAACAGTGGTTGGGGGGAGGGTAGTATTGATGGGAAACAAAGCATAGAGGAGTTTTCTAGGATGACAAAAGTGTTCCATAATTTGACCTAAGTAGTGGCTACACAGGTGTGTGTGTGTGTGTGTGTGTGTGTGTGTTCACACACATGTGTATGTGTATACACACAAAATTCACCAAGTTGAATGTTTAGGAGTTGGACACTTTACTGTGTTATTTTTTAGTTAAAATTTTAATTAGCAACAGAAATGAAAAAAATAAGAGGTTTGATGATAAAATCACAAGACAGAATAGATTTTGGGTGTTCACTTCCAAAGTTCCAAGAATTTTTAAATTTTGCAAATTACAATTTTCCTAATGCAAGCAAACCACTTTTTTCTCATCTCCTATTCTTCTTTGCACCCCCAGCTACTTAACCAATGAGATTTATGTTGCAAAGTCATGCAACATAACTGTAACTTAAATTAAAATATTGTGAAGCATGCTGTGGAAGCAATAAAATTCTAGTAAGATCCATTTAGGCCTTTAAAAATTCCACGATTTCTTTCACTCACATGACATCTTTCATTCCTTTTTTTGAAGTTTGGATCCAAGGAATTTTGCATGCTATGGGTTGGCATTTAGTTAATAACATCTTTAGCTGAGGTTCCATTTTCTAAATTAACAAGATCAAGAAGAGTGACCTGATGATATTTCTTTGTACATTTGGCTCTTTTCCAAAAAGGATTAGAGAAAGAAAGAAAGAAAGAGGAAGGGAGAGAGGGAAAGAGGAAATTTAACCCTCTTGGTCACCTTTATTCTAGGGTAAAATGTGTCTCAAATATGTGTTAAAGCATCACATTGTTTTATATCCTATCACCAACAAAATGAACAAACAACCTCACACACATATATACAATCTGTAGTTGCACTATATCTTCTAGTTCTCATTTCTATCTCTTGTATCCCTGATCTCTTGTGTTTTGGGTCATTCCTAACCAATCCATGAGAAAAGTAAAGAAAAAAATCTCCATATAAACCATGGGGATAGAATCAACAGCTTGCCTAAAGAATTGAACCAAGTCACGTTTAACTTCTTAAAGCATATCTGGGAATAGGCTGAGAGGGTAAAAGGAAGGTTGAAAAGTATGGTAAGAATCTCTCTAGGCACATAGTAGATGCTCAATATATATTTCTTTTTTAAAAGACTGGTGACAGAAAGTACAAAATATGCAAGTGAAGAACTCCTACAGCAAAGTGTGCAACCAAGATAACGGTTCAGGGGGGCATGCTGAGATTTCCCATTCCCAGACGCTTGTCTTGGAATTATGTTTAAAAATAGGGTGGGGAGGGGTAAGACCAAGCTATTCACAGAAAATGTGAGAAATAGGAGGAAGACAGACGGAGAGAAAAATATGGAGCCTACCGAAAGCAAAGGAGGTGCTTTCCAAGCCGGGAAGAGGGAACTAGGAGCCTCTTTCCACTTGGCTGCCCCCAACTTCTCTGCCGTGCTGCGCATTCTAACGCAGTTGGTTGAGCCTTCGGCCTGGGACTCGGGCGAACCGGCTAGGGACGGGTGGGAAAGCAGAGCCGGGCAACAGGTGGGGAGGTGGTGGACTTTTGTCTCCGGGGAGGAAATGGGCTAAGCTGAAAGGGCGGAAAGCAGTGGCGCGCAGGACTTGAGTCCGCGGGGTCCCTGGCGTTCTCGCAACCACCCTGGGCTTCTCTAATTAGAGGAGGGATGCAGGGTGGCATTAGTTCCCAAACGTTTTAATCGAGCCTCTTTTCAATGGCCAGGGATAAATGTAGCCACTGTTACTCTGTGCTGAATGGGTCGCAAAGGCTCCCGCTCGGCCCCCAGCGTGGCCATTCAGGGCTCTTTTCACAACCTCTAAGCGTTTCAGTCCCTGGGCCTAGCGACACTCCAGAGCGCTCCTAATTAGTCTAATTAGAAAGGTGGATTGATAAATGGAAGTAAAACAGAGCTGGGTTAGGAAGATGCTCAATGCTGCCAATCTCGGCTGGGTTGCCACTTATTCTCTCCGGAAAGAAAAGGGCGCAAAAAAGGAGGTTGGAGCCGGAGCCCGCCCGCCCGCCCGCGCAGAGGCTCGGCTCTGGCCGGATCCACGGACCGGGCGGTCACCGACCCGGTGCTTCCCGCCCACAGCCGGAGCCCCGCAGCGGTCACCACCGCATCTCTTGCGAGCGCCTCGGGCCAGCGGCCTCTCGGCCTTCGCCGCGCAAAACCGGGAGGGCGGGCTGCGGACGAGCAGCGCACGGCCTCGCGTCCCAGGCCGGCGCCTCTCCGCCCCACAGGGCCCTGCAGCCACTCCTTACTCGCTGGGAAAACGGTGCGGAGGGGCGGCCCGAGCAGCGCCGCGGTGGGGCCCGACAGGCTAGCGACTGGAAGGAAGCTCCGCGCGGGACCTCCGCGTCCCGCCGCGCCACGTGGCCGCTCCCGCGCCCTCTCGCCACCCGCCTTACGAGTTGTCCGAGAAACGCCTCATTCCAATGAAGCCGAAACCCCAAGAAAGCAATAACTTTTCCCTGCGCGCGGCTGCGGGGTGCTGTGCGTGCGAGGTTTCTTTGCGGTTCTCCGGGAGCAGGCCCCTCACCGCGCTGCCGCCCCTCGGGGTCCTGGGCGCGCTTCGTGGCCGCGCGCGCCGGGGTGTCAGGCGCGGACCCGCTGGAGTCCCGCGCATTCCAGCGCTCGCGCGGACCGCGGGAGGCTGGGAAGGGTGCAGTGCGGGTGGCTTCAAGAACACTGAACCTTTAATGGGGCTATAAATCAGACAGGGGAGTGCGGTGGAGTTTGTGCAGGTGTAAAAACAGAGCGGAAGGCCCGGGCCGAGCAACCAAAGCGCCCGGGCAGGTCAGAACCTCCAGCAAACTAACATCTTGATAAGTCCGCTGACAACAAAATAAACAGTGGAGAGGGCCGGGGGAGGCGGGGAGCGCTGTCACCCGCGGCCGGCGCGCAGCAACACAGAGGCTCAGGGAAGGCAGGCCTCCTGGTTTTGTCCTGGGCTCTGAGGGGGAGGGGAGTGGGGAGCGGCTAGGGAGGAAGAAGAAAAATTCCCTCCCTTCTCGCCCTTTCGCGTTCCGCATCCCATCCCAATGGACAGAGAGCCCCAGAACTGTTAAGACGGTGAAGGTTCGGGGAGTGCGCGGTGCCCCGCCGACTTCTGCTACGTCGGGGTGCCTGAGCCGTGGCGGTTCGCGGGCCTGGCCGTGGCACATCGGTCGTGCGGCCCTCTGCGATCAACGGGTCCCAGCGCTCCCTCCCAGACACGGCGCCACCGAGAGACAAACCACCGGCTCGGGCTTCATTTCAGCGACTGACGTTGGTAAAACACTGCCGCGCCCCTGGCCGAAGGAGGTAACAAACCAAGTAGAAAGGGCGATCAAAAATTAATTCGGTGCACTGCTCGGGAGCAAAAGCCTGTCAAAACCGTATCGAGACGTTGGCACAAGCAGAAAACGGATTCACAGACAAAGGAAAACAATACAAGTCTCGTTAGATCATTTTTCTGGACATTGTTTAAAGTCTGAAAGGGACCAAATCGTTTCAAAATGTTGCCAGTAAAAATTATCCTATGTGGAATGCAACTAATCCTTTTAGGTTCCTGTCAACTGTTTCCACAAAAGGAATCCGATTTTTCAAATCAAAGATCCAAAAGTCTTTGGGGAGAGATTTATTACATGCCAGAGCTTTAGTTACAGAATAGAGTTACAATAACAACTCGCACCCACTAACTCCCTAAAATAAGGGATCCCTTCGCAGATAATTCTAAAGAAGTGTGGGGGATGGTTTGCTGGAGTCCTGCTATGTATTGGGGGAGGGGAGGGTGAGGGAGGGAAAGAGGGGAAAGGCAAAGAAATATTAAATTCCTTACATAGGAAAACAGAACACAGAGTACCTCAGTGTATTATTTTTATCCTCTGTACCCCTAGTTACTTTTGAAGAAGAAAACAAGACCCAAACTTGGTGACTTGCCCTCACCGTTCCTTGGTGAAGACAACTTAAAGGTGAGGTTAATGCTTGAACTGGATACAGAAAAATATTGGTGCCTATGCACCCCCAGTGGTCCAGAAACTGGACTCTCTGAGTTTGCATATTGATATGTCTACAATTTCTGCAAGTAGAAAAATATTTATTTTGAAGTTTGTAAAAGAATACAAGAAAAACAGACCGTGCCTTATTTATTTTATTTTATTTGTAATAAAATACTTAAGCATGAGGGGCAATAAACTAGGGTTTTTCACTGTGCCTCTATTTAACTCTTCAGAAACCCATGTAAACATAAACTCATTCCATGTAGGTCATAGTCTCAGTTCACAGTATTATGAGCATTTCATGATGTGCTCCTCCTCACTTCCTGGTCTTCACAGAGAAGTAGTGGCTAGGGATACCACTAATAGGGCATCTATTAGTAAAAAGCCTTACAAACTTGGGAGGAAACTCAAATTTATAGTTTTCTACACGGAGGAGTTTGTCATGGAGTTATCTCCAAACCACTTAGATGCTTAGGTGTTTTTGGTGTTTTGTGAGTAAACTGCCAAACTACAAAAACACTGTCAAGAACCAGACAACTTCTGTTTTGTTTATAGACTATCAAGATTTTTTTAAAGAGCTCTGTTAAAAAAAAAAAAAAAAATCTTCCTACTCTTCCCTTCACCCCCACTGTTTTCCTGCTGCAGCGGCTTGCTCCTCTTGCTCCCTGAGTGCATGCTTATGTTATTAGAAGCAACTTCCTATATTTAAAGTGGGAAGAAAGGGATTTGCAATGTAGCAGGTGCTCAATAAATACTGCAGACTAATCCCACTTTTCAAAGCTTAGAGGTTAAGGAGGTGATCGTTAGATAAGTAACTAGAGACAAGAACTCTAGCTAGAGACTAGAAGAGTGGATCTAAAACACTATTGGTTTGTTTATTTTAGGAGAGAATTATTTAGGGAGAAAGTTAGCTGTCCAAATACACAACTGGCTGAAGTAGGAGGAAACACAATGCCATCTCTTCTCATTATTTCTAGAAAGGGTAAAGTAACAATTTATTTCACACATAGAGTGGGGATTTTGAAGAAAGGTGAGTTTTTACATATAGCCAAAGACTTCCTTAACTAATATATCCTCCAGAGTTTGGAAGTTTTACTTTTTTTTTTTTTTTCAAAGATTTTATTTATTTATTTTACAGAGAGAGATCACAAGTAGGCAGAGAGGCAGGCAGAGAGAGAGAGGAGGAAGCAGGCTCCTGCTGAGCAGAGAGCCCGATGCGGGACTCGATCCCAGGACCCTGAGATCATGACCTGAGCCGAAGGCAGCGGCTTAACCCACTGAGCCACCCAGGCGCCCCGGAAGTTTTACTTTTTATTTCCTGGAAGAATAACTATGTGAGAAAGAAGCCACAAAGGAATCATCCTTCTATACATTTGTATAGGTTTTGTGTTCTCCAAAATATTTTCACAAAAATTGTCTTATTTCATTCTCACAACCTATCCCCACACTCTCCAAAACTACAAATGAGTGTAAAGACTGATCTAACATTAAATTTCAACCTAGTCTTATTTATTCTATTGTGGGCTTTGGATATTTTTTTGGTTCGTGATTTCTACCCCCCATAGTCAATCATTTAAAAAAAAAACACATAATCTTGTCAAGGTCATTTTCATATATATGAAGCTATGCATTAAAATAATAAAAATACAAATAGAGGACTAAGTTACTGTTCATTCATAATAATGCCTCATTGTTGACATTTCAGGAAATGTGCTGTGTCCTTTTATTGCTGAAAATATCTGCCTTTTATTTATATTAATGGGAATTCCTAAACAAGTATGCAAAGAAGCTTCTGCTCTCTGCCATAACAAATATGTGCCCCTGCTTTGTCTTTATTTGTCTGTTATTAATCAGAAGTTGCATATGAGAGAATCCTCAACTTGCGCCTGGCTCCCCCTGGGACAGAGAGGGCCAGGCAAGGCCCCAGGGCCTCAGATCTATCACCCTGGGCCTGCCAGGTCCTCTCCTGGACCTGTGCTCAGCAGATTCACTCTGCCTATGGACCCATTCCATATACCTTGCATTCTTCTTAGCGGATTAGACAGATTCTTCTTTAACTATAAGATCCTACATGCAGGGAAACACCCCATTTTGAAAAATTGAGTCACTCTCATTTTAAGAACAGAAAAATAACCTTCCAGACTGTCTCCGGATTTCAAATTCAGAATCAGAACTTTCCAGGTTTTCTAAATAAAGCCTCTGATATTAACTGATAGCTCTTCTTCTTGAACTGGGCTTTTGTTGTCTTTTACAGTATAAAATCTAAAAGAAAAATGTTCCTGGTTTTACAAAAACACTCTCTCTAGCAAATCAATGTTATCTTGCATTAAGCACTGTCCCTTGGAATGTGCTTACATACCCAATACTCTTTCCTCTGCAATCTGCAGCTCACAGTTAGTCAGATGCAATCCTTGCACAGACTCCAGCTTGGATGTCCCCATAGGGGACAAAGCATTGGCCCCAGTAGCTGTCTGAGAAGGCTGGAATTCAATAAGGCTCTGGTGGCAACCAGCAAGGATGTGCTGTTCCCCTCTAGGGAAAGAAGATTCCAGCAAGTGGCTTGGAATTCCCTCCCCACAAAAGCATTTCAAGGAGACCTGTGGCGAGGCAGGTCTCAGCTCCAGGTGAGACTGTTTTTTGGAAGGCTCCAGTGCAATGGATTAACTGCGCAGAGGCTAAAAGGACCTGTTAACCAACATCATACACAGCTGCTCAAAGACAGAAAAATCTTCAGGAATGTGTCTGGATGGGGTGGGGTACGTTCTGAGAAAAATGATTTGCTTTCTTACTAAATGTTAAATCAGCTCATCAGACTCTTACATATTCTTCCTTTTTTCACATGGAGACAATGTGACCTTAAGTCTAGTTATAAAGATAGACTTAGCAGTTTAGCAAAAAGTTCTGTCAGTTTGGCAGATTTCAACCATTAAAAATTAGGGAGAAAAGCAGAGGAAATGGACAAATAGTACAAAGTGAAAAGGTGAAGGAGGTGTGTGTGTAATATTTTAAAGACTGCTGAGGCAAAAAAAAAAAAAAGATTGGAAGAGTGATGCTAGGGGAGTGTCATATGGAACTAGGTAGGGGAAGCCGACACATGTGAAATAACTGGCTCTAGATTCCGAAAGTATCTACAAGAAGGGGCTGGGGTATTTCCCAAGTAGAGGACACAGGGAGGAGGATCCAGCAAGGAACCAAAGGGTGTATAAGAAATAAATGACTGTCCTTCACAGGGACCTCTCGGGCAATTGCCCTGCCACAGTGGGTGTTTAATAAATCACCAGGATGACCACAAAGAAGCACCATGATGTAAAGGAAATAAAATGGGATTTAAATACTCAAGTCCCAGTTGCTGTGACCTTGGGCAAGTCATTTCATATTTTTTGAACCTTAATATCTTTATTTGTAAAATGGAACCAATAATAGTTCTTATCCTCACTATTCCAGTATGGGTGAGAGAAATATTAATGAGAATCCTTTTTAAAAGTTAGTGCATGCTGAGGGTAGTGAATAGAATAGACACATATGTGGTTCCTAGGGAACTAGTAACTTCTGCTTCTTGAACACTGATGCTGGTTACAAGGATGTGTTCACCTTGTGAAAAGTGACTGAGATTTGTGCTTTTATCCTTACATACGTTATACTTCCCAAAATGTTTACTTCTAAAAGTTAAGCGAGCTCAAAACAGTTTTTAAAGTCAGAATCATGATGATGATGATGATGATGTTGATGATGATAAAGACAGGAAACTGTTAATGTAGGCCAGAAACTCAGGCTTTATCTCATTTCTTTTCAAGTCATCTTATCACATCTGGAGGTTCAGAACTCACAAAGGGGAATCGAGGACAACAATCAGTTATTTTCTATGTGTGTCTCTGCTTGTTACTGAATAGTATTTTCCTGGTAAAGAGGCAGGAGGAATAAACCAGGAAGATTCCTGCGTGCCAAAGGGGTCAACAATAAAAAGAAAGGAGCCCAAGCTGTTCACATCAAGGGAAAGATGTGATTAGAGAGATGTGACATGCAAAGAAATTATCTGAAAAGTGAATTCAGTTGGGAAAGTACAAGTCCCAAAGAGCAGAGAGCAGCTGGTCATGATCAGATTCTCCATCTTTCTGTCAAATGTAATCGTATCCAAATTGGCAGGGTATTTATTACTAAAGTCGAAGGGCCAGATTTTACACTAAACATATTTACACATTTACATTCGTGGTCCTATAAACACTCCACATTTCACTGGCCGTGACATCAAACACATTTACCAACAAAAAGCATATGCCTAATTACAAAATCATAGGGGAGAAGAGAGGCAAGTGGCAGCTGATGGGCAATGAGCATGCATGCCTGTGTGTGTACACGGGTGACCCAGCTGCAACACCAGGAAACCAGTACAGACAAGAATGGAAGCTGACAATGCTGGGCCCACTTGACTTGTCCTCTGCTTCCCAGACCTGTCCTTGTCTGGCTCAGCTTTAAAGGGGGAAGGGGACCCCTGGAACTCCAACGTGTCCCACAGCTATCCCAGGCTTACCCGATTGGAGGAGCCCAGAGATACCAGAGGGACTGCAGGGCAAATTTCTGATTTGAATTGCGTTTGATGCAGATATGACCTTTGAGTTGCTCCCACATGACTTTTCTCAGTCACTAATAAAAATAGATGTGAGCAAAATGTGTAGCCAGCAGAGAATTTTTAAACTAAAACAAGAGTACTTAATTCCTGGCTTTGGGTAGTAAGATCAAATCCCTACCCATCTATAGCATCTATAGCACTTGTAACAACACCGTTAGCTGCTCCAAGCTTGGTCCTAGGTCAAGCAAGAAAATCAGAGCCACCAGGGCCAGAAGAGAAAAACAAAACAGGCACTACCAATGGCCTCAGACAGCCTTTAATAAATGACATAGGCTGGTATTCCATCATAATAACCACCTTCCATCATGGGGGAAAAAAACCCCACCTCCCCCAGTTCTCTCAGAGAACAGGCTACAGGAAGAAATTTAGTGGGCTTTCAAAAAACAAATCAAAACTGAAAGGCAGAAGTTTTTCCCCCAGAAAAAAGCTTACTACATTCACTGTAAGCCTTTTGATAGTAAATATAGCCCCAAATTCCAGTTCTACCAGCAGAAAGTTTGGGCAGGAAAGGGCCTTTGAGTAGGGGACAGGGAAGGTGAGATGTGCAAACATACAGATGGCTCAAGGAGAGAAAATGAGAAAGGTTCTCACAATTTTCCCCTTCTCCTCCCCAGTTTCTTTTTCTCTTTTTTTAAGAGAAAGGGAAGGAAGGGGTTCTTAAATAAATGCACAGGTTGGGGATGAGGAGGAAATACATTGTTGAGCAGGAGCGCTAGCTTCTTATTTTAAAGAAATAAAATAATTACCCAATAGAGAAAAAAGAAATCAACCACGAAATGATCTAAGGTCGTGACACCATGTGTGGTACAAGGAGCAATTCAATCCATAAGGGCTTCATTACCCCCGCAATAGATAACATTTGGCTAAATCTAGCTGCAGAGTAAATTTCCACAGCACAACAGAGTCTTGAATGGAGAGGCTCCTTTTTGTGTGGTCCTTCTCCCGGAGCTGCCTGAACCATTAGCCCCAATATATCCCTCTCCCTATTAACTGCAATTCCCTCCCGACTGTGCTTCGGTCATTTGTCTCCAGACTCTACGGGGGCGTTTGATGAGCAGAGAAACAAGACGAAGGGGAGAAAAGCGTCGGGTTAATGAGTTGTAGCAAATCCACACTTTGTAGTTGGGAGGAGGAGAGCTGGTGGCCAATGTTTGTCCAACTGGTTTATTTTTCGAGACCCAGCCTATTGAGGAAGGCTTGTTCAAGCAAGCTTCGTCCTTACAAACACACAAACATCCTTCTGTTTGCCTTCAAAGAAAAGAGGACCAGAGCTGGATTTGCATGCGAATGAGGAGCCCCGGGAGGAGACGTCCTTGCCCATCAAAGGCTGCGGTAGCCCGGCAGCCCTGCGGCCTTTGTTCCAGCACCTGCTAGCCCAAGCAGCCGGTCTAGGCGAGCCCTGCGCTCCTGGCTGCCCAGTCCCAGACCACCGCTCACTCCCTGCCTGCTTTCGCTCTCCACTATCTTGTCCACCCACCGCCGAGAAACCGGAGCCTGGAGGGTGAAGGAGGCAAAACTGTAGAGTGAGCAGGCGGGTTGGGCTTTCTCTTTCTTAGGGTTCAAGGGGTTCATCGAGCGACTGGGGTCTCTCAAGCCACGGTGGGTGATTCGGGACCCCACCTCCAGACCCCAAATGACCCCAGCATTGGATTGAACAGTGCCTTCTTACCATTCTCTTAAAAACACTGACAACTGAAGGGATAGAGCCCATCCGAGCACCTTTTTTTTTTTTTTTTTTTTTTTTTTTTACAGATGGGGGAATGTGAACAGAGAGGATTAGCTGGGATTCCCTCCTTTTAGGACATCCAAGTATTGTGCAAATAATAATAATGCCCACGGTCTTGTTCTTCCACTCTCTCCCCATAATGACTTCCAGCTCTAAGTTTCAGATATGTGACTTACAGAGTGCCGTTCGGGTTCCGCCTGCTAACGCCTCTCCAACCCGGGTGGCTTGAGCATCCGGACGTCCTCCGTTCCACTGTCTCCTCTCTTAGCCGTGCTAGGGTAAAAGTAACTTTTGCATATAAGATTTTGGTCTAAGAATATTTCAATCTGTATCTCTATATTTAGTGGTAAACTTTGAGGGTATGATTAAACTCTTTTAAATCTCCTCCAAATGTTTGATAGGAAAAAACCCAGAGTTTAATTTTGAGACTGTGAGAGTCCATTTTTTCCTCCCTAAAAACGGACATGAGGACGGGGTACCAAGGGTGAATGCCACTGCAAAAATATTGGCCTATAATTTAGTTTTCATTAACTTGATAGGTTTAGTTGTGCAGATCTTCTGTCTAGATTTTTGAAAAAGAATTTATAAACGTATTTAACCTCCTCTGCAACTTACTGATACTAAGCATTTAGATTACATATTATATATGCTTTGGTTTTATTTGGAGCCCAAGATAACATCTATCAAAACTAGAGTCTCAGGTTCTTTCAAAGAACTAGACATTGCCTGCAACAAGTAGTTAATGAAAACACTTAAAATTTGAAAAACAATATCCCAAATCACAAAAATTGTGTAATTACTTCAATAAACACCTGATACAGTTTCATTTTTATTCTCAAAGTGTGTGCTACCCTAAAATTGAAGATTTTCCTTACATACCCTAAATTACTTATTAAATTAGAATTTCACTGTTTGCCTTTTGGAATAAAAACTTTATGCAATCCCTGGAATCCCTTCTGTCAAGAAATAGTAGCTTTAAATACCAGAGCTTTCAAATAAAGTTTACTTCCTATATGTAAATATAAGTCAGGACTTCAAAGCTACTTGAGTGTTAATCATATCAATTTTTAAACTAAAAATTGCCTATTTGGTTGTGTTGCTTCCATTATAATGTAATGTGTTGCAGAATTTTTACAGACATATACAATATTGTGCTCCAT
Source organism: Mustela nigripes (assembly GCF_022355385.1). NCBI lineage: Eukaryota > Metazoa > Chordata > Mammalia > Carnivora > Mustelidae > Mustela > Mustela nigripes. The sequence continues at coordinate 98,794,589 of NC_081568.1, forward strand.
AGCAAATGGAAATTAAATGACGTGGGAAGCACAAAAACAAAATTTAAAGTTCTATAAAATTATCTGGGGGTAACTATGACATTAATTTTAATAGCCTCAATGCTCTTCAAAATGGAATAGAATAAGATTTGAAAATGAACACCAAAGTAACTTATTCTATTATAATCATTTAAAAGTAATTTCTGATTTCTTGCAATGTTGTTGACCTGAAAAGGATAAATGAAAAATCATGGCATGATGCTTTTGTTAAATTCTCTTTGAAAACAAAATTTTCTATTCTAGATTGGGTTCCTACTTAACTCCCATAGAAATTTGTTTTTAAACAAAAAAGAAAATAAACTAAGAAGGGGACGACTGAAGCCAATTTTTTGGTGGATTTTCTTTGAAAATTAAGCATTTTATTTCTGAAAAAGTGTAAAAATCTTACATTAGAATAGTACAATAATAATTGCCAGTAAAATTTACAATACTCCTTGTAAAGAATACGCAGTAAGTACAAAATAAAAATTCCGCATGTCTATTATGATACAAAACACAGGTTAAAATAAGAAATGGTAATTTTGACTTTTTTCCTTGTGTAAACATGTTAATCATTTTTCCTTCTCATGAAAAACTACACCAGACGAGTGTCCTCAAGTAAAAACTATTGGTTCGCTGGCACTCTTCAGGACCTTTACTATTCGTAAATAGTAAATAAAAATTCGTAAAACCGTAAATAGTAAATCAGGACCTTTACATTCTTTTGAACATTATTGATACTTTCAACGCCTGGACCTGAGAATCTCTAGACCTTCATAAAGGCTTAGATTTTTTTTTTTTTTAATTTTCCCACAAGTCAAGGAAGCCCCTTGCGCTTACACAAGGGAGGGCACCCACCAGCACCCTCTTCCTCCCCACCCCGCGTCGGGGTGGGAGGCTGCAGCATAGGGCGACTTTGCATAAATAGAGGGACCCGCAGAGCCGAAAACCGCACCTCAGCTGCTGCCAAACACAGTCGGGTCTGAGAATCCCAAGAGGCGAAAACCGGGGCGCGAGGTCGGGAGGGGCCGCGCCCCGAGGAGCGAACAAAACACCAAACCACCAACATGAAGGAAAAAAAAAAAGGAGCCGGGATTCCTACCTTCTCTTTCCCAAGCGCGCTAACATAGCGTTATTAACAGTTTGAAATCCTAGCAGTAAAGTTCTCGACACTGGACAGGGCAGTCCCTTGGTGCAGAGTCCCCAGGGCGGCCGACGAGGAGACCGAGGAGGCGGCGGCGGCCGCGGCGGCCACGAGCGAGCGGGTGAGCGCGGCCGCCGGGCCTACGGCCGCCTGAGCCCCGCAGCCGCCGCCGCCGGATCCGGACCCGGGCGCGGGCGCGGACGGCGCCACGGGGGAGGGGGCGGGCGAGGCCTGCGCCGCGGCGGCGGCTTGCGCGGCGGCCGCGGCGGCCGGGCCCAGGCTGCCCCCGATGATGC